>NC_047578.1:8276666-8628333 GCF_011004845.1 Esox lucius | reverse complement strand
ATCGGCGTTTTTGTCCTAAATGTGTTTCCTGAGTCACTGATTGTTTCGTGATCAGGCATTCTTACAAAAGCATATGTTGATACACCAATCATTAGTGACCTACTTAGTGCATAGTGATTTTATCTGTTTTTGCTTTTTTGTTTAGTTAAGATATTGCAATTAAAGTGCTCAATTTCTCAGGCAAATACATGCCCACCCATAAACTGGGGTCCTGTCTCACATGGGTGCTCTCTACTCACAAGATATTTGTGCGTCACTAGCAGAAACGGCACGCTAGTGCACGCTTGTGTTCCTTTCAGGCAGTTTGTGAAATACGATTAGCCAGCTATACCACCACCACGTTTAGTCGCGGGTTCATATCCAGAGTAGTGTGTGTTTTCAACATGGGGAAGAGAAGTCGACAGAGAAAGAAGGAGCATCAAAAGAATAGCAAACCTGGTGGCAGGGATAGCAGAGACAATGCTGTAGGTTTAGGTTGTCATCATAGCTAAGTTAGATATCATAGCTAACATTAGCGTCCTCTAACTTGCTAGCAATCCTTAATTTACCGTATGTAACGTGAAAATAGATACATTCTTCCCCAGTTTGTTAGTGATTATCACTTCATTACTAATGCATCATTCATTACCCATTGATATGCTTAGTTATTGGATCTTTCTCCCAGATGTGGCTGTGTTGTGTTCTTAACGTCTATTGTCATTCTGCAATGTGAAGTAGCTGGTTATACCGAAGTGTGATCAGTGTCAATCTGAGGCTTCATTTCAGAAAACTCACATCCGTCTCCCATGTCTGTCCTGTAGGGCTGGGGAGCGGGCTACGCGGACATTGTCAAAGAGAACAAGCTGTTTGAGACCTACTACAAGGAGCTGGGCCTGGTGCCTGACGGGGAGTTTGACCAGTTCATGGAGTCCATGAGGGAACCTTTGCCTGCCACCATCCGCATCACCGGATACAAGAGGTACGTCGGAGTCCGGTTGCCATTCCCAGACGGTGGTGGGCGGTAGGCAGTTGTCTTAAGTTGTCCTGGAGGTGTGTGCGTCCTAGGTGAAGGTAACCGTTGCTGATATTTTCGTTCTCCGTCGTGTGTTATTCCCCTACGTAGTCATGCCAAGGAGATTCTCCACTGTCTGAAGAACAAATACTTCAAGGAAATCCAGGAGGTAGAGATTGACGGGCAGAAGATCGAGGCACCTCAGCCTCTTAGCTGGTAAGAACTGACGGATGCGCACACAGTAAAACCATTACACTTACAAACACTTAGATGGTGTGTGTCTGTGTCCAGGTACCCAGATGAGCTAGCTTGGCACACCAACATGAGTAGGAAGATCCTGAGAAAGTCTCCACTCCTGGAGAAGTTCCATCAGTTCTTGGTCAGCGAGACAGAGTCGGTAAGACAGGTTTTCCCACATCATGGAGCTTATTTTCCGCATGTTGGGAAATGTACATTCTCTTCAGGTTCTTATTCGAAGAACGAGGCTTGATATTTGCCAGGCTAACTAGCCATAGTGTTTAGCATGTTATTGAAACTAAACCTGGCAATAAGTGATGCGCTGGTCAGCCGTGTGGCTGTCTTCTGCTGAGTGACGTTTGCCTGTGTCTTGGTCTCTACAGGGTAATATCAGCCGACAGGAGGCTGTTAGTATGATCCCTCCTCTGCTGATGAAGATTGAGCCCCACCACAAGGTAAGCAACAGTCTGGCCCAAGTGTAACGGTGTGTATACGCGGGAACGTCACCGAGTGTAACGGTGTGTATACGCGGGAACGTCACCGAGTGTAACGGTGTGTATACGCGGGAACGTCGCCGAGTGTAACGGTGTGTATACGCGGGAACGTCGCCGAGTGTAACGCTGTGTATACGCGGGAACGTCGCCGAGTGTAACGCTGTGTATAAGCGGGAACGTCGCCGAGTGTAACGCTGTGTATACGCGGGAACGTCGCCGAGTGTAACGCTGTGTGTACGCGGGAACGTCGCCGAGTGTAACGCTGTGTGTACGCGGGAACGTCGCCGAGTGTAACGCTGTGTGTACGCGGGAACGTCGCCGAGTGTAACGCTGTGTGTACGCGGGAACGTCGCCGAGTGTAACGCTGTGTGTACGCGGGAACGTCGCCGAGTGTAACGCTGTGTATTCCTGTGGGTAGATCCTGGACATGTGTGCTGCTCCAGGGTCAAAGACAGCCCAGCTGATAGAGATGCTCCATGCGGACATGGACATACCCTTCCCAGGTAAACATTCAGTCTGCAGTCTTTGGGTGTCACAAGAACCAATAGTTCTAGTGACATCCAAAAATATGATTTCTAATTTGGTAGGATTTTATTTATTGCTCCTGTATTGGTTGTACTGGAGCATAATTGCGCAAGTCTTAAAATTATTTAATATGTCCGCAAGCAGGACAGGAAGTCTCCATTGCGAGGGCTGTATCTCAGACTGGGAGTGTGTGGGTAATTGCTATGTTCGTATGTTATGTGGCAAACTGTTAGAGACGGGTGGAGCAAATATATGTCTATACTTTTTGCTTCTTTCCTACACTGCTTTGCTTGTTTATGTATCAGGTGAACAATCAAGCAGTAGAGCTCTTTCATGTTAGGCTACATTCCCTGTTCTAATAGGAATTCAACAACCCATGTTGCTTAGGGACATTTAAGTTCATTCTTCAAGTAAAGTGAAGAACACACTAAAACATTGTGACAGTGAAAAATCCCCCTCTAACCCCCCCCCCCCCCCACCGACCCCACCCCCGGTTCCAGAGGGCTTTGTGATCGCCAACGACGTGGACAACAAACGCTGCTATCTGCTGGTGCACCAGGCTAAGAGGCTGAACAGCCCCTGTATCATGGTGGTGAACCATGACGCCTCCTGCATCCCCCGACTACAGATAGACTCCCCGGATGGGGGGAAGGACACGCTGTTCTACGACCGCATCCTCTGTGACGTTCCCTGCAGGTAAGCCGAGCGTTGTCCGGGTTACCTGCTCCGACGAGTGCCAGAGGGAGAGGGGGGGAGGAAATGAGAATTTGGTATTTGACTGTGTAGAAACCGACATGAAGTCTAGACAGTCAGTTATATGGAGAGACCAGCCTCATGGTTCTACTCTGTATCCTATGATTTAGGTCTTTCTGTCTTCTAAACGGCGTCTCACTGGGCAGGCTACTGCGTACAGGCTTTAGAAAAATAGAAAAAACAAGTGCGACCGCAGGAATGAGACTGGGTAGAGTAACTCTCCCAGACCGTGTGGTGTCTCGACTCGTGCCCGCCCACCACGCCAAACACCACACAGCTTGCCGAGGTGGAGACGGCCTGGCCGGGAGGGAAGGAGGTCGAGGGGGGCTGACCCAAACGGAGTGAGGCCACTCGTTGGTCCAGCGAAGCCCTGTTGTTGGGTTACGTCATAGGGTGGGGCCTGAACACTTCCTCGTTGGATTTGGGGCTCTGCTCAGATGACCTAATCACTATTTGATCTACAACACCTCTGATTTTAATGTCATTTGAACAGTTCCAGTGGAATGAGTTTCAGGCTGAACTCTGTAGTGAACAGCAGAAGATTTCAGTTTGACTTGTGTGGCAGAGTATGGTTTATCTTAGCTGGTTATGTCTCCGCCCAAACGTGACCTTTTCCTTTTTTTTCAGTGTTTGTTCAGGTTATTGATATTTTATTTCTCTCTTTTGGTCGCTGCCCAATTTAAAGTATTATTCTGGATGTTTCTCTAGTGGAGATGGCACCATGAGGAAGAACATCGACGTCTGGAAGAAATGGACCACCAGTAACAGTCTGCATCTTCACGGGTGAGGAATGAGCGGAAGCTTGTGTTGTCACGATCTTGTGTGTGTTAATGTGTCTTTGTTAATGTGTGTGTGTGTATGTGTGTGTGTCCAGTCTCCAGATCCGCATAGCGGTGCGTGGTGTGGAACAGCTCGCTGTGGGAGGGAGGATGGTCTACTCCACCTGCTCTCTCAACCCTATAGAGGATGAAGCTGTCATAGCTACTCTACTGGAGAAGAGCGAAGGTAACACGTTGTCAGACACAGGCAGACACCTTCCCGTCTCACCCATCGATCGCTGCAGTGTAAATGCATGGCGTGGCCTGTCATTGAAGAGTCCTGATGGGACTGCTAGGTTCTGAACATGCATTCTGGTTTTGCATCCCATTAATCAAAGTAATAATTGACAGTTTTATCGATTTATTTATTTTTTATTTTATTTATTTTTCAAAATAGTTGCTGCCTTTTTTTACAGTGTTGTAGTAATCTACAAATAGTTATGAGTATAAATGACAAGGTGAAATAGATGCATGTTTGTTGTTAATGTTTAAAATATTGTTTGTGCTTCACTTGTTGCCTTTTTTCTCATTGCAACAGGATGCAAATGCTATTATTGCACATTGCAGTATTTCACCTAACTGATATGGGAGTATATGATGTGGATTTGGTTTCAAATTCCTGTTTGCTTTTGGTTGGTTCTTTCTGTTCTTTTCCCCCTCATGATTTGTTTGTCTCTCTCCCTGTCTCTCTAGGTGCGTTAGAGTTAGCGGATACATCAGCTGAGCTGCCTGGTTTAAAATGGCTGCCTGGAGTCTCTAAATGGAAGGTATATTAGACCGCTAGACCGTGGTGCCTAATAGTCACTGCTGGCAGGTACTGGAGGTGACCGGCAGAGTTAAGCTGCTTCAATATGGTTGATATTCACAACCTTTTTCATTTATTGTCCATATGCTATGTGTTTTCCTCCCTCATCCACCTCCGTCTCTGTTTATTGTCATGTCCAGTTGATGACTAAGGAGGGTCAGTGGTATAACGACTGGTCAGAGGTCCCGGCAAACCGCCACACACAGATCAGACCCACCATGTTCCCTCCCACAGACGCAGAGAAACTGGCTGGCATGAAGCTGGAGAGATGGTAAACCGTCTTCCTAACGTTGTGGTTAACCCCCCCTCCCCCCAACATGCTTACATGTTTCCTGAAGCTCCACATGTAGGTCTAAGCATGGACACACACAGGCCCTCTACATTTGGTTAGAAACTGCCTGTAATATGATAAGACATTTATTTGGATCAGTTGACAACTTTTTAAAATGCAAACAATAACGTGGGTTGTTTGTATTTGCGTGTGTTTCTGGTGTCTCTTCACAGTCCACAAGATGGTCTTTCATTCGTTAAGTGGTTGCGCTGTTTGCTTGAATGTTTAGCGCTCACGGCTCTATATAAGTTCTGTGCGCTCACGGCTCTATATAAAACTGGATTTCCATGGGGACTGTGAAAAGACCCCTGATGACACAGGGTTAATGAACAAGGCCATCAGTGATTTGTTCCTGCTTTGGGTGTTGATTTGTTGTCCACCAGCAGGGGGTGCTGTTGGTTAATCTCTCTGTGTATCTGTGTACTCAGTATGAGGATCCTTCCCCATCACCAGAACACGGGAGGCTTCTTTGTTGCTGTCCTTGTCAAAAAAGCCCCCATGCCCTGGAACAGGAGACACCCTAAAGTATGTGTTTGCACGCGCACACACACACACCTTTTACATAAATATAGCATGTGCATGGTTAATGGAGGGCAGCGCAGTCCTGTGGTATGTCAGTCTAGGGAAGGTCTAGTTTAAAGTCAGCTGCTTCCCCTGCAGATGAGGAAGGAGCAGTTGTCCAGCTCAGTGGCCCAGCCAGAGGCCTCTCCAGTGGAAACCCCTCTCCCGGGCCTGCCCCTGGAAGATGGGGAGGGAGGAGAGATGGGGGTAAAGGAGGAGGCAGCCGAGATCTCCCCCAAAGAGGCAGAAGCAGGGGATCTGATCAAGGAGGCCAAAGTGTGTGGGTGAGTGGCAGTCCCCCAGTTTCTGTCTGTTCTTTCGTTTCAATAGACTTTTTACTTTTGTGGAAAGTTAACATACTTTTTTGAAGCATACAAATAGGAATTATTTTTGCCTGATTCTAAATGCCAAATTTCATTTGGATGTTTCTTCCATTTTTGAAATGTTTTGATTGGTGAAAGGACCCCTCACTTCCATTTAGGACAATTGGTTCAGTCTTATCATTGAATTATTTGAGCCATATTTTAATTGGTGTGTTAATTTGAATTGTTAAATGCCCTTCTTGCTTTCTCTTTCAACTTGTTGACAGCCAAGCTTTGGTTAAGCCAATCAGTTGAACAGATTTTTAAGCTTAGATAAGATTCAGCTTTGGTGTGTTTTATTAGTTTCCTCCTAGATGTTTTAAATCAGTGTGTGTGTGTCCCTTCGTCTTTGTGTGTTCAGCCTGTATTATTTCCTCTGTTCCAGGCCTCCTCCCAATAAGAAGATGAAGCTGCATGGTTTTAAAGAAGACCCTTTTGTGTTCCTTACGGCAGACGACCCCGTCTTCCCCCCTATAGAGTGAGTGTGGGGGCGCGTGTGTGTGGGGGCGCGCGATTGGGGGGGGGGGGGGCGCGTGTGTGGGGGCGCATGTGGTGTGCATGCGTCTAATGTCTCATGTGTTTTTCAGGTCCTTCTATGACTTGTGTCCAGACTTCCCTAAGATAAATGTTCTGACCCGGACTCATGAGGGCAAGAAGAGGCACCTGTACATCGTCTCCAAGGAGCTCCGCAACGTCATGCTGAACAACAGCGAGCGGATGAAGGTAGGGCTTTGCGACCCGGTTGAGGTTCAGCGTTGGCCTCACCTCCCACCCATTAGTCAGTGACCGATTATGTCGCCGAAGACGACAAAGGAAACGTTGAAATGAGTCGTCGGCTGGCCCGGGTTCTCCTCAGGTGAAGTAAGATGATTGTGTGCTTTGCAGGTGATCAACACTGGGGTGAAGGTGCTGTCTCGCAACAGTGATGGGGAGGAGTTCGGCTGTGCCTTCAGGCTGGCTCAGGAGGTGCATGCACACCTCTCTTTTCATTTTCCACGCTTGCAGAAAACCCAAGTTCACGTAGACACACATTAGACGGGCTCCTTTCTCTCCCCTGTCCTCCTGTCGTCTTCCTCTCTTCATCCTCCTTTCCTTTCTTCCTTCTCTCCACGTCCAGGGTATATACACGCTGTTCCCTTACATCCGCTCCCGGATCATCTCGATCAGTGTTGAGGACATCAAGGTCCTGTTGACTCAGGAGAACCCCTACCTCAGCAAACTGGAGGATGCCGCTCACCAGCAGGCCAAGCAGATCGGTATGATGTGTTTGTAAATAATGGGGACAGCAGTCTCCGAATCCTGATTAAATCATGAAAAGGAATTTTTTTTCCTGTGCCCATTTTGAAAAAGGTGATTTTGGTGCTGAATTGTTATAGTTTAAGGTAAAGCATTGGGAATAATTGTATAAATCTTTGCTTATTCTACAAATACATTTAAAAAATGGCTCTGACAATATCATTGGCATCTAGAAGTATTTGGAAATAATAACATTTTAAGCAGGTGATTCTCCTTTACTTTTTAAATATAAATCATGCATTCAACCGGATTTAATGTAGAAAAGGACTCTGTTTTGTTCTATGCTACTGTATGTGCTGTAAATTTGCATGGAGAAAAGAAACAATTCTGTGGACGTCAGGCTCCACAAACATTGTAGCCCAAAATGGACAGTCTTAACATTATCAAGTCCATCTCCAGAGACCTTTGTTTCCACTGTACGTAATGTTAGCAAGATTCAAGGCCTGAGCAACTGTAGCCAACCTCCCTGGATGTGGTCGAGTGACAAGGATAGTTTGAATGATAAAGAAATCACCTCAGCTGTCTAAAAGATTGAAGCTGACCATCAGGCACAAGGTACAACAGTTTGAACTTTAGTCGCCAAACTAGTAAATGGTAGGAGACCCACTGCTGAGAAAGACACAAGAAAATCTCACAGCATTTTGCCAAAACACCATGTCGCACTCTTTCTGGGAAAATCTCCTGTCGACAGACAACAAATAACTTTTGTGGTGAAGCACACCATCTCTGTTTACCGAAAACAAAAGCAAGCCTTGGAAGTACAGATCACCTTCCCCACCACCTGACATGGAGGTTCAGTGATAAAGGGAGATTGCTGTGCTGCCTCCGTCACTGGGGGTTTTGAAAGTGTATGTGACATCATGCAGTCAGAAGCGCAACATCAAACCCAGTGTCAGAAAAACGGTCCTTTGTGAAATGTTATGGGTCTTCCAGAAGGACAATGACCCCAAACACAGTTTTAAAAAAGAAATCCAGAAATTATTCCAGACAATGCTGGACTGTTCTTACGTGGTCAGCAATGAGTCCAGATCTAAAAACCTGTGGAGAGCTCTGGGTCAAACTGCCAGTACAGTGATGCTGGATGCTCATTGACGGCTATATGACTTGATTGCAGTTATTTTGAACAAAGGGCGTGCTACCAAATATTGAGTCTACGGTGTCAATTTTGTCAATACTGTTTCTGTTTATTTTCTGATTCAAATTTATATTTAAGGTTCTGATAAAAAAAAAAAAAGGGTTGTGTAGACAAAAGAAATTAGAAAAATAGGCCAATGTGAGTCATTTGAAGGGCAGGCTGTGTTACCAATACTGTTGTCCATGACTGTACCTAGCCAAATGAATGTGTGTGTACTGACGGGTACCTGATAAAGCTGTGTTGGGCTGATTCATGTCTCCAGTAGTAAGCTGTATGTTTTGTCTTGTGGGTTTCTACAGGAATGGGCAGCATTGTGCTGAGGTACCAGCCTGACAACAGGTAGGCCTTCATCCTGTTTGTCTGTTGTCCTGTTTCTATAACATACCCACTGTTTGCTCATTTATCAGGGAATTCACCCCCCCCTTTTCTCTCTCTCCTCAGTAGCTCTGATGGTCCTCAGTGTCCCATTGAGCTGTGTGGCTGGAGAGGCAAGACCTCCATCAGAGCCTTTGTGCCCCGCAACGAGAGGTTCCACTACCTCCGCATGCTGGGCGTCGAGGTATTCCGTGACAAACAGGGCCAGGGGCCTGGAACCAGGGATGGAGAGGAGAAAGTGGATGGAGAGGAGAAAGTGGAGGTGAAAGTGGATGGAGAGGAGAAAGTGGAGGTGAAAGTGGAGGTGAAAATGGAGGTGGAAGAGGTGGTAAATGATGGAGAGGAGGGGGTGGAGACAGAGAATGGGATTAAAGATGGCAGCATAAAAGATGAGTTGAAAGAGGTTAAAATCGAGGCGACGAGCACCTGAGAGGACAGGAACAGAAATTGGGGGGGCTAACGGCCTTGGGAGACGTTGACCAGCACCTGAGGACCGTAGGAAGAGTGACGGCAACGTGTGTACCTCAGAAGTCTTAAAGGGTTCTTCTGCTGTCTCATTCAAACTGGTATTAAAAACAGGCGTGAAGGTCTTCCTCCACATCTACATTTCTATTTCAGTGCAAATGTAGACTACAGTGAGCCACTTTGGACTGTTGAGATACCAGGAGGAAGGAGGGATGGTAGAACAAGAGGGAGGATGAGATGCTGTATGAATGAGTTTTGCTGGCCACATAAAGAATAGACCAACTGTGAGTGAGAACAGGGGTGTTTGGTAGCTCAGTATAACTTCTAAATCACTGCCATTGCAGAAAGGCCACCCCTCTTAGACAGAGCAAGTGGACTTTTCCATGCACCCACAGATTTGGCATGCCTCTGGGGTCAACACTCGAGTGGCTTATTTTATTTCCTACTTCTGAATTTTAATTTCACTGATACGCCCTGTCAAAAATTGGAGTGTATTCTTTTTCTCACTGTGCATGTTTGAAAAGCCATTTCATTTTCTATCATTGTAAGTATGAAATAATATGAAATTGATTAAAGTATTACATTTTAATTCAGTCTAGTACCTTTTATGGGAATTGAATTTGGGCTGGTTTTGAGTTACATTTGTCGCTTGCTTTAACAGGTGTAGACTAACAGTTAAATACTTACCAATGCAATACCATTTAAATAAAATACAAATACAACTGTTTGCCTTCATGCAGATTGCAACAAAGGATTTTCAGTGGATTAAAAATGTCCTTGTTTGCAGTATCGTGGTCTCTTAAGTGATTCAGTATAATATACGAAAAGGAGCAGAACACACACATTCAGGTGTAGCTATATCTTTTTGGCAGAAATGTATGACTTAAGCATCAAGTTTATGAATGACATTGCAAATCAAGATGGTCTAGTAATGTCACACAGGCAATGAAGTGTGTATGGACAAGCCGGCACAGTAAAGAAGTAAAATCAACTCACAAGCTCTACACAACTCTTGATGAGGCTGTTAAGAAGTGGGATGGAATAAGGCCGTGCCATCTAGAAAAAAACCTGCCATGGTGTGATGTGACTCATACAAGTCATTAAATGTTATGGCTGCTTTAATAGAGCTTGGTTTATTTGCAAAGATATGGGAACCTGCCAGAAGGTGAACCATCTCTGCAGCAAGTTTGCCAAATGGAACTGAAAGAGAGCATGAACAAAAATATGATCTGGTCTGATTTTTGGTCTGTCCAAAATCAAACAAGTACTCCTGAATGCCTAAAGGTGCCTTTGGTAAAACAAGATGTGCCACTCACCATCTGGCTTGTACAGTCTCTCATGTTGTGGAGACTCTTCTTAGTAGCAGGGCTTGAAGAACAAGTCAGGAGTGAGGAAAGGATGAACGGAGCAAAATACAAAGGTCTTTGAAGAAAACTGAGAGCACCCGGAACCCCAGACTAGGGAGAAGATTTATCTTTCAGCTCTCAAAGGCACTTCTACAAAGTACTGAATAAAGGGTTTGAATACTTATGCACATGTGGTGCTGGAGTGTGTATAAACGCAACACTTGTTTTTGCCCCCATTTATCACAAGCTGAACTCAAAGGTCTAAGACTCTCTATGTACATAAAAGGCCTATTTCTCTCAAATATTGTTCACAAATCTGTCTAAATCTATGTTAGTGAGCACTTCTCCTTTGCTGAGATAATCCATCCAACTCACAGGTTAGGCATATAAAAATGCTGATTAGACAACATGATTATTGCACAGGTGTGCCTTAGGCTGGCCACAATAAAAGGCCACTCTAAAATGTGCAGTTTCACTGTATTGGGGGCGGGGGGGTCCGAGAAATTCCTGAAAACCAGTCAGTATCTGGTGTGACCACCATTTCCCTCACGCAGTGCAACATATCTCCCTCGCATAGAGTTGATTAAGTTGGTGATTGTGGAATGTTGGTCCTCTCCTCTTCAATGGCTGTGCGAAGTTGCTGGATACACGCTGTCGTATACGCTGATCCAAAGCATCCCAAACATTCTCAATGGGTGATATGTCCGGTGAGTATGCTGGCCATGCAAGAACTGGGATGTTTTCAGCTTCCAGGAATTGTGTACAGATCCTTGCAACATGGGGCCGTGCATTATCATGCTGCAACATGAGGTGATGGTCATAGATGAATGGCAAAACAATGGGCTTCAGGATCTCGTCACGGTATCTCTGTGCATTCAAAATGCCATCAATAAAATGCACCTGTGTTCGTTGTCCATAACACACGCCTGCCCATACCATAACCCCACCGCCACCATGGGCCACTCGATCCACAACTTTGACATCAGCAAACTGCTCTTCCATACGACGCCATACACGTCTACCCTGTACAGTGAAAACCAGGCTTCATCCGTGAAGAGAACACCTCTTCAAAGCGTCCGACGCCATTGAATGTGAGCATTTGCCCACTCAAGACTATTATGATGACGAACTGCAGTCGAGACCCCGATGAGGACGATGAGCATGCAGATGAGCTTCCCTCAGACGGTTTCTGACAGTTTGTGCAGAAATTCTTTGGTTATGCAAACCGATTCTCTGAAACGCCTTTGGAGACGGCTTATGGTAGAGATATTAACATTCATTTCACGGGCAAAAGCTCTGGTGGACATTCCTGCAGTCAGCATGCCAGTTGCACACTTCCTCAAAACTTGGGACATCTGTGGCATTGTGCTGTGTGATGGAACTGCACATTTTAGAGTGGCCTTAAGCTGTGGCCAGCTTAAGGCACACCTTTGCAATAATCATGCTGTCTAATCAGCATCTTGATATGCCACACTTGTGAGGCGGATAGATTATTTTTGCAAAGAAGTGCTCACTAACACAGATTTAGACAGATTTGTGAACAACATTTGAGAGAAATAGGCATAGAGGAAGTGTGCATAGAGAAAGTCTTAGATCTTTGATTTCAGCTCATGCTAAATGAGGGCAAAAACAAAAGTGTTTGGTTTATAAATTGGTTCAGTGTAAATTCAGCCTGCAACAAACTACAATATGGAGATTGTACACACTTTCGAAGCCACTGTCAATCGATAATTGACATGTCCATCTGCATTGGGACAGACCGCCACGAAGAAGCAGAGCTATTGTATCCTCTCTTCTCTTACTGTCCATCTATCTGCAATAGCTATCAGATAATATCAGAGTGATTGGACCTGCAGATGAAGGTTAGAGGACTTCTCAGCAGTAAGGATACAGATGGTGCTTTTCATATCCTTTGTGAAACCTCCCTGGTAAAATGGAGGGATTATACCATGAGATTATTGCAAAAAACAGTAACATTAAAAAACGTATGGGAAAGGATGGCTGATCTGTTGAAAACGGAGTGTTGGGGTTGATTAGATTAACAGCTGACATCTTGCCAGTAAATTGATGGATCTTTCTTAGAGATGTTTTTTTCTCCAGCTGGGATGGATTGAACAGGAAGAAGGGGTATGTTTTGGTTGGTGCATAGTCATGGGGAAAGATAACTGGAGTATTATAAATATTGCCAGTAATGTGCGACAAGCCCTATTTGTAGTGGTTAAGGTAAGCTCAGTATAACAGTATAATTAATTTAATCCACTCTCCTGAATGGTTTCAGTACTTTCTATTAATGACTTCCTTTTAAAATACATGATGGGGAAAGAGGACAGAGTAAACAGTGTTTTGGAATACTCATCCAGCTAATTCTACAAATTCTGGCTCATTACAGTAGATCTCTGACCTATTGTAGCTTTATGACTGTAAACATTTTTGCTAACTTTTTTGTTTTTCTAAAGGCAACCAACCAAACAAATCGGTGGGTCATCGATTTGTGTAGAAATGCAATACGTTTGATTTATAATTTGTTACAGTTAATTTAAATAATTCTAATGCAACAGGGATGTTTGAAGGTCCTGGTTGGGGTTAGGGTGAATGCTTATTCAATCCACTCACTTCCCAGCGGCCCTACATCTGATGTTTATTAGCGATCTTCGCTGCCATGACGACTGCAGTCTTGACGACCATGCAGCCCCCTCACCTCTCATTGAAGCTGAGAGGAAAAGCAAGAATATTGTGGCTTGTTCTCATTCTGTTAAGTGATTTCAATTCAGCTGAAGGAGGGAGAACAAAGAAAAAGACTTACTCTGTCTCCTCATTTCCTCTTCCACCCTTCTCTTCCCTTTCTCGCTAATCGGACACCGAGTCGTGGAAGAGAAAGCATTGCAGGGTGGAGTGGAAGAAAGTGGCTAAATGAGAGAGATGTGCTAGGCTCAGAGGCGGAAAGGGTCGAACGGGTGTAAGGAGAAGAGGAATGCGCGTTTCAAGGAGAGAACTTTTAGGTATTATAAGAACAGAAGAGCAATGCCTGAATGCTTTTCAAACAGCATCCTCTTCCCCACAGTTATGCTGCCACCAGTTACGACTAGAATAGCACCTTCTCCCTGTTAATGCACTGCGGGTTAGTTGCTCTGGACAGATTTAGTTAGATAGCTAACGTACTTATGTTAGCAATGATACCGTTATGTTATAAAAACAAAACAGTCTGAACTTTCTATGAAGGATGCCATCGTTTGTTGCAATCACAGTAACCATGTTGAAAACGAGTGGACATTGTACAGGGGATTGTTTACGACAGATCTAAATAATGATTTCCCATTGTCACAGTTTTATTTGACGTTTTGGTTCTGTGGCCCGAATGCGATGACCGAATACATTCTTCGATTCATATTTGAACTTGTTACACCAGGCAGTCAAATCCCAGTAATACCCAACTACAACTGTCTTTCTGACCCGTTGTGCAGATGCCTGCTTCGGTTCAAACTTGGATGGTTCAGTATCGAAATGTTACATCACTTCCAAAACTGAATC
Organism: Esox lucius; assembly: GCF_011004845.1. Lineage (NCBI taxonomy): Eukaryota > Metazoa > Chordata > Actinopteri > Esociformes > Esocidae > Esox > Esox lucius. The sequence goes on along the minus strand of NC_047578.1, from coordinate 8,614,311 downwards.
CTTCAAGTCTTGACAAGACATTGCGTTGCTTATTGTTATAAGTTAGATAGGTGGCAGTATCCAGTCTACCAACGGATAATGTGTAAAAGATTATGTTTTTAAGGTTAGGTGTTTGGGTTCGATTAAGTTTAGGTATAAAGGATTACATTTTTGAGAATACGGTTTAGGTTAGGATTATGAGAACATGGATTTCTGGTTTTCTGGTCCCAGCAAGGATAGAAAAACCAATGTGAGCGTGAGCTCTGTCAGTGTGAGTGATGCTCGACACATTTCATCTGCAGCTCTGCCAACTAATGCCATAATTACATCCTCTCTGGTAGGAACACATCAGTCTCTCTTTCTATACCTCCATCATCTCTCTGCCTCTTTACACTTTACCTTCATTATTTTTTCTCTGCCATGTTTCATATCTCTTTAGCCATCTCATCTTCTGTTCATACATTTCATCCTTGTTTCATTTGACTGAAATATTAAACGGTAACTCTCCCCTATTTCCGCCTTTGTCCTGCCCCCTTGAATATTCTTTTTGGGGGTGGGTAACATTTTTAGAGGACTACAGCAAATCACATTCACTTGTACCAGGAGGAAGAACAACAGTGGCTGCCATATGTTTCTGTTTCAGTCCCTCTCCTTAAGGTTCCTCTACATCCTACATTTCAAAGGCAGAATTTAAGCTCTGTGAAACGCTAGACCTTAAATATCCCTAACTGTCACTTTCATCAAATTGTCTCTAAGTACTCAGACAATTGGCCATTTACTGCAGAACCATTCCCTTCACTGTGTGTGGGGGCAAAATATATCTGGTAATTTTCCATGCAGGTTGATCACAACTTCAGATTATTTCAACTTTTAGTTATAGCCTAATTATCAAGTTTTTTAGCCATTGCCTCATTTATGTTGTTCAGACATCATTTGTCTCATTTTATTTGTGTGTTCTCTGACCTTCCCAAAGTTTATAGATGACTAAGGGAGTTTGGCATGCGTGTCACCTCATATTAATACCCCAGTGAAACAGAAAGTAATGGATGATCAGTTTAGAGTTCCTAATTATTCAGTTTATTTCAAATAATTGGATGATACTTCTATTAGATTCATAAGGAGTGTCAATTCTAGATGTGCCAGTAGTTATGATATTGGTCATTTATTGGTTATGAATACATTTTTCTTAAATTCATTTTTATTTACATTTTGTACATTTTCTTGTTTGTCTTTACCGAGTGGGTCTATAGTTCTGGAGCACTTTATATTAAAGGGATAGTTTATCCAAAAAAGGAAAAAAAATCACTTACCAAAATGTATTCCGGAATGCACATAGTAATTTTATTTCAATCATCCATTATTCAGCTCTGTCCCAGGCTGTAATTAGCGTTCTTAGCATCCTCCAAATTCATGAATGGAAACTGTTCGTCCCACTAAAGCATTGCGGCATTGTGAGTGGAAAACTACTCAAAAACACTCCAAACTAAGACTAGTGTTGTTGTTTAACTCAAAGAACATGACAATATTTTATTCTTTGAAAAAAGGTGTAAGTTTTGCGATATTATTGTCATTTCAAATAAACTGGTTCTTCCTGTATTAACTGGTCAGTATTGTTCGCAATCGCATCAATCTGCATATTCTTTTGGGAAGAGGAGGTAAATATGTCACAAAGGAAAATACATATGACTCTGATTACGACCAGGAAGAAGGTTGTTTCAATGAGAGTACTTGTTTCAATGAGAATACAATAGAGGCTAGGACAGCAGCTGATGATGGGGGAGATGCTGAACCAGTCAATCCCCAACCCGGGTCCCTTGTACCTTTCTTTGCAAACAAAACACAATCGCAGCATTTTTCCACAATGTTAAAAGGCCACCGATGGTATTCATGATAATGGGCCAACTAGAGAAACTCTGAACTCACGTAACTTCTGGAGGTTAAAGTTCACTCCCGCCCCGATGACGTCATTGCCAAAGGGCAGAACCTGTGTTGAGTGGTGTTGTAATTGGTTGAACTAATGTATTAGTGTTACGGAATTTCTTCAACTGATGAATACTTAATTCTATAAATGAGTTACTAGTTTAAAGTCCTGAGTCCCTATGTTTAGATACAAAAAGGAATGTAGGAGTGGGGGATCTGGTATTTGTTTATGGTCGTCATTGAATGGTGTCAGTGGATCATTGGGTCCTCTGTCGATCTGTCTGTCTGTTTAAACCATCAGTGTATCTGTTCTAATTGGTGAATTGCCAACACTGTGCCTATAAGAAAAAGTTTGTTGGTGCCAGCTTGGATTGACCAGATTCCGCTGGCTGTTTTGTCAGTGTACAGTTTAAAAAGTCGTTGCTACCGCGACAAATTACTGAATGTAGTTTGAAGTGTTTTGGAATAGTTTTCCGCTTTCAATGCAGCTTGGCTGTAGTGGGACGAACAGTTTTCATTCATGAATTTGGACGACGCTAAGAACGTTAATTACAGCCGGGGACAGAGCTGGATAATGGATGGTTGGATTACTTTTGGCAAGTGAATCTTTTGAAATATGACTTTTGGACGAACTATCCCTTTAACTTACATGTAAATTGGGTTAAAATGGACGTCTGAGAGTTGCCACATGAAGTCAGATGCTTTTGTCTTCTCTTGGTACTGATCTCCACACATTCCTGCCTTCCCCCAACCTCCTTTCCTTGTTTCCTCTTCTTCACTCATCCTCCCATACCTACTTATCCTCTCCCTCCTCTTCCTTTTTCCAGAAGCCTGTCCCCTTCCTCCGCTTCGCCTCCCCCTCCAATCTGCGGCTGTTGCATGATTCATGCTCCCTAACAGTGAGCCTTGTGGACATGAATATATATGTCTGTGATTATATAATATAAGCCCTTACGCAACACACACACACACAGATTCACATGGGGTGATGGCATTCGGGGATAGAGCTTGTGTTTCTTGTTTGGATTAAGCCAAATCCCGCCCAGTCTCCAAAACACATACACACATTCGTGCGTACAAAAACACATATGCATGTGTGTGGCTACAGGCTTACTCAGACATTTATGAAAATCAAAAAATGCTTTTAGTTCACATGCTTACACCAAAAGATTTTAAAACACACAGAGAGTGGGATTTACGTGAGGCTCATTCTTAACGCAGCTTTAGCTCTCTCCAGCTCTTCGAAAAGACAGGATTTGTGGTATAAATTCTAAATAAGTTTCCTTGCATTTCTGTGCCAAGACCACGGCAGTCATACCTCCAAGAACGTAACGCTTTAATATGACTGTGCTAAATGCTTGAAATCTCTGTCATGTCACTACGATAATCGCGGGTAAAAACATAAAAGAATACGTTTCTTGTTTCACATCCTGTTGCTGACTTGTCTCCATGGTAACTGGTCTCCATGGTGATAGGATGCATTTCCCAGAACAGGGTCTGCACGGTTTACTTCCATCTGTGGCTCCCTTACATGTCCCAGTCTCCGGTTCCTTCTCTGCCTCGACCTCGCAGGCACCATACGTCACAGGCCCAAAGATGGGGGACGGACTGTTAGGGTGAACATGTTCTAGATCCATGGTGGAACATGACACGCTGTCAAGGTATCTCTGAAGGTTCAAGGCCTGTGTCGCGGATATCTCATCCGCTTGGGTCTCAGGGGCGATGTGAAGCTAAGGAGGGGTGGGGGGTGGGGGGGGGGGGGGTGAGAACAGAGTTAGAGAGGATGGGACGAGGACCGGGAGAGAGCGAGATTAAGGATTGAGATAGAACAGGGGGACGATGAAGGAGGGGGTGAGTGACTGGTGCAAGGCTTTATTTAGCCCATGCCTGCAGGTGTTGCCTAGTAACAGAATTGAAACGAGGAAAGTGCGCATATTGCCTTTTCTTTTTCTTTTGCTTGTTCTAAATCTCTATCTGTTTTTGCTGTTTCCTCACTGCTATGCGTCACGCAGGTAAACACACGCACGCACGCACAGCGGTCACTCTGTGGGACTGCTGCTTTTCATTAGCACTGAGATGGGATGCAGTCTATCTAGGCAGAATTAGCCGGACGGGAGAGCGTGATGGGAAAGGGAGGAGGGGGAATGATTCATTTCATTTTAAAATAGTACTGGTTGGCTGTTTAAAATAACAGTACTGGTTAACTGTTTTGGCCTCCAGTCTCTCTTTGCATGCCATTTCTTTGCACTTTTGTCAGTGTGCTGCCAGTTTGCCTGTAGCAGCTAACAGCTGTTGAACTTGGTTAAACCATGACAGATTCCTACCAGATTGGAAGCAAGGTCAAATCAAAGTTGAAAAAGGTTAGCGGCCATGAAACGATAATTATTTCAAGTGTGTGTGTGTGTGTGTGTGTGTTTGTGTCAGTGTGTATTTGTGTGCGTTCCTGCGTTGTAGAGGCATATTTGCATTGTGTGTATAAACGTGTGTGCTGAGTCTCAAGCTCGGTGCATGCGTGTGTGTGTGTGTGTTCTGCATTCCGACATCCTCTTCTTCAGTCCCATTGTTTACAGTGAGCCACTGCTACTCCTCTGCCTCCCCCTGTCTCTTCACACTCCCTCTCTCCTTCCCTCAGGCAACAGGCTATTATAAATCATGGTGATATTCAGGAAAAGAGAGAGAGAGAAAGGAGAATCACCTTGAGAGCATTCACATGCGTTGCCTGCACACGCACACAGACACACTTGAACCCCCTATTCTCACACACTGTGATCCAAGCTTCTGAGAGCTTTCAGAAATGTCTAAAAATAACATTTTTCCCACATGCACTGTGCCATATAAAATATTTATAGTGATTCCCAGTCCTTTAGCTCTGGCATTGATGCTGCAAGACTGAGAGAGCAACTGTGTTCATGCGTGTGTGTGTGTGTGTGTGTGTTGTGTGCACGCACTTGTGTGTCAGAAAGCGAGGAAGAGTTCTTACATAGCACACTGCGGTCAGAGAGCATCTTACAACAGAGAGCCAAAGGCCCTCTCTCTCCAACTGATCTCTGTATTTTATCTTTCTCTCCATCTAGTCTCTCTTTTGGTCTAGTCTCGCTTATCCTCTTGCTTTAAAAAAAAATTCCGGCATGTATTTCTAAATCTCTGTTCATTCATTTAGCTCACGTCTCATCCTTCTACTCCTGCAGCAATCTCCCATCACCTTCTCTATCTAGGACTGCAATTCCTGTCCTACACAGCTCTAGGCACAGCTCTCTGTCACTATAACAGCTCTAGATACAGCTCTCTGTTAAAATAACAGCTCTAGGCACAGCTCTCTGTCACTATAACAGCTCTAGGCACAGTTCTCTGTTAGAATAACAGCTCTAGGCACAGCTCTCTGTCACTATAACAGCTCTAGGCACAGCTCTCTGTCACTATAACAGCTCTAGATACAGCTCTCTGTTACAATAACAGCTCTAGGCACAGCTCTCTGTTAGAATAACAGCTCTAGGCACAGCTCTCTGTCACCATAACAGCTCTAGATACAGCTCTCTGTTAGAATAACAGCTCTAGGCACAGCTCTCTGTCACTATAACAGCTCTAGGCACAGCTCTCTGTCACTATAACAGCTCTAGATACAGCTCTCTGTTAGAATAACAGCTCTAGATACGGCTCTCTGTCAGTATAAACACCTATAACTTACTGGTAACAGGTTCCTTCCTGTCCTGTCCTTCATTTGCACTGATCTGGGTATTTCCTGGATAGTTTAAAGCAATATGTCATCAAAGTACGCAAAGTAATCACCGCTAGTTAAAGACCGGATGAAATGAAGAGGTGACAAGGATACAGATGGTTGTCTTTATTTCTGATGGAAATCATATTCAGTTTGTGTTTGACTTATGAGTGCTGAGTGACAAGCGAGTCAAGCAGTACGTGTAAAGCTGTGTTGATGGTAGCAAGTCAAAACAATAATTCACCGTGGGAGGCTTTCTGCACAGTGCTTCATATATTATTGATAACTCCTACATTAATGAACACGCGCACACACATAGCCTACATGGTATATCTGCTTTGAGTGGGCGACTACATGAGTTATAGAACCACATGAGTTATAGAACTACATGAGTTATAGAACTATGTCCACAGAACTGCACCGGTTGATTTATAATGTAGAATATAGACAATGGTGGATGTTCTTTATTCCGGAATGTCATGGGCTCCATTATCGCAGAAGACACGTCAAGGGCACTTAGTGCCGGGCAATCAATATGTAACCCAAATTTCACCAATGTCCACCTTGGTTACTATGACCGAGAACTATGGTTGCCATGGCAGTATAGGGTTCTATCTTGTTTTCCTATTAGTATGACGACTTGTTTTCTATGTGTCTCGTAGCATTTCAGATAATATTTTGGGGGGCTTAATATGGAATCAGAACGATTGTTATAACACTACTCTGTTGGTCTCTGTACTTATACTGTTTTGTGAAAGCAGTTGTTCCCGTGGATCCATGTAATTAAACTTGAAATAGTCAACTGTTATACCAGACTCTGAGAAGTTTTTACTTGTATAAAATCGCAAAACGTTTTCCACAATTGGATTGTTTTTTCCTCCCGTATTTTTGGCTTCTAAAAAACATACAAAACTGTGATTCCGTGATGTGCATGTTTCAGTGTTACGCAATGAATACACAATGAATGTGTAAGCCATGAATGTGTTTCCTCAGATTCCGTCCATGCATTGGGACTGTAGTGGAGGAAGCTTTGATCTGTCGTACTGTGGTGTGTTCCGGTGCCTGGAGACACCTCAGCAGTCCTGGATCAAACAACCATCCCTTTCTCCTCTCTAATGGCCGGGTGGTCTTTTCTTTATAATGCACTAAGTCAGTCACTCCAGTGTTGCTAACTCCTCCCACGGAGTGACACACTGAGACAGGGGGACGTGGTATTGCATGGTAATGTTAAGAGGCACATTCCCTTGAGGTTCCTGTAGGGTTTTCTATATCCATGCCTATACTCAGACACCTCCCAAATGATTAACACCCCTGACGAAAATGAGCAAAACGGACTATTTTGAAGGCACACAACAATCTGAGAAAACGATATCACTTCATTGCAACACCATAGCTCACAGAATAGGTTTTATTTTTAATGTAATTTTGATTATATATTTTTTTTTAAATGACCCGAGTGCATTGTCATCTTCAAGCACAGAAAGCAAAGAAGAGTCAAATAGCCACATTCGGACAGCTACGGAGGAGGCATTTTGGCATCTCTGAGTATCCAAATCTAGAATTTGGCTCCACCTACACTCCAATAGCATATTTGGTAGATATGAACAACAAGCCTTTATTGAAGGAAACTAACGAACGGAGTTGTTAAAAACTATTGGGCCTTGGATTGGTACCAGGTTCTATGGTTAGGTATAAATAAAATGATTTGGTCACACATCAGTGGTGGGTTTGGTGTCATTCTGGCGTACATTGTTTTGGGAAATGCTGTACATATATAATATGAGAAATGGGTCTTTTTAGTTGACCATCTAGAATTATTGATGTAATTAACAGTGTTCAGTTACATTATTTATGTCTATCATTTTGGAAGTGATTATATGAAGTGGTATACCTTTATCCCCATTTTTATAATCGTTATCTTTTTCTATTGACAGGAACATGTTAGAAATGCAGATGAGCTAGATGAGGGGAATACAGTCCAGGAAGGGATTGGTGAGACAGAGTTTAGCACATCGAGGTCTAACTGGATACAGTGTCAGGAAATTAAACCCAGTTCTTTATTAGCAGACACACAGGCACAGAAACACACTGTTAATGGCACTCTAACACCAGCCCTAAAGGACATAGACACCCATTCCAAACAGTCATCCATAAATGATGTATGAGTGCAGCAGTATAAAGTTATTACTCATCCACTGACCTAAACAACTCACCCTTCCAACTCAGCCCTTCTTCCTCCTCCAAACCTCCCTAACTCAACACCTTCTTCCTCCTCCGAACCTCCTTAACTCAACACCTTCTTCCTCCTCCGAACCTCCTTAACTCAACACCTTCTTTCTCCTCCGAACCTCCCTAAGTCAACACCTTCTTCCTCCTCCGAACCTCCCTCACTCAACACCTTCTTCCTCCTCTGAACCTCCCTAACTCAACACCCTCTTCTCCTTTGAACATCCGTAACTCAACACCTAGGTCTTCCTCCTCTGAACCTCCCTAACTCAACACCTTCTTCCTCCTCCGAACCTCCCTCACTCAACACCTTCTTCCTCCTCTGAACCTCCCTAACTCAACACCCTCTTCTCCTTTGAACATCCGTAACTCAACACCTAGGTCTTCCTCCTCTGAACCTCCCTAACTCAACACCTTCTTCCTCCTCTGAACCTCCCTAACTCATCACGTTCTTTCTCCTCTGAACCTCCCTAACTCATCACGTTCTTTCTCCTCTGAACCTCCCTAACTCAACACCTTCTTCCTCCTCTGAACCTCCCTAACTCAACACCTTCTTCCTCCTCTGAACCTCCCTAACTCAACACCCTCTTCTCCTTTGAACATCCGTAACTCAACACCTAGGTCTTCCTCCTCTGAACCTCCTTAACTCAACACCTTCTTCCTCCTCTGAACCTCCCTAACTCAACACCCTCTTCTCCTTTGAACATCCGTAACTCAACACCTAGGTCTTCCTCCTCTAAACCTCTGTAACTTAACTCAAGCTGCTTCACAGTTGGTGTGTGTTTTTGGTAGGGACCCATTACCTTAAAAAGGCATAAATGTTGGGAGGGGAGAAATGCAATATTCCCTTGTATGCCATGGGACACAATCTTTTCTGCCCCTAATTAGTCATTCTTTCTTGGTTTTTCTGGGTCAGAGTTCTTGGCAGTTCTTAGGTTATGTGTCTGTGACCAGATTGGTGTAGAATTTCCGCTCACATTTATTTCCTTCTCAACAGTGGCATGAAGTGGTATTAATGTACAAAAACCACAGAGACATGCTAGCCTACAAATTTGATACAGAGAGAGAGACAGAGAGGGAGGATGAAAGACATGCTAGTGATGTGACTAAAATGTATCACGGGGGGGGGGGTGAAAGACGTGACAGACAGCAACGTGACCAGAATAAAGTGTCTAATCAAGTAGAGGACAAGTAGAGAATGTTCTGTTCTAATTCCAGGGACACCAAAATAGCTAGCTAATGGGTTCTGAGACAATGCAGAAACATATTGGGTTTTAATACCAAACCGGAACACAAACACAGTGCTAAGTGGGTATACAAAATGACTGTCGGAGAGTAGTGGACTTTCCCCATGTGAAATACAGAAAACAGTGATGTGTCAATGCTTAATAAATATTGTTAGTAGTTGCTGGTTGAAGAGACCTTAACATTGGACACCGCTGGCTGTCCACAAATGTACTAAAACTACTCAGTCATTGGTTAGGGGAACAACAAACTCAGGCATTGGACAGTTAAAGGATAATGTCTTACATCAGTTTTCTCTAGTTTGGTCAAGAAGACGTTTTAATCAGCAGCATAGACCTTAGAGATGAATAAGAGATGAATTCCTTGATGTATCATGTGAGTGCATTTGAAAATAAAATCAGGTCCATTCAGCAATGTTTCAATAAGCCGTAACTTTTATTGCACATTCCTGTTTGGTCTTGCAACGACCTTTCACCTTTTGACCTTTTAAGCTTGGTCTGGACTAGACACTTAAGTCTGGAAAAAGGTGGAATGTTGCCCCTAGAATTTGATCTAAGGTCATAACTGCGCATTCCACTCAAATGGCTAGGGTTAGGGCAGAGCTGACCCCAGATCTGCCTAAGAGCAACTTCTACCCAAGTAGTACTGTTGTCCAGAACCAGAGAAAGAAGGACGGACATCCGTGATATCACAGAGCAGAGTAGGAAATAAATGTGAGAGCTAAGAGTCTCAAATGCTCCTTCCGTTCCACTAAGTCCTATAGAGTTTTGCCCCAGGTGACAAATGACATCTTGGAGAATGTTGAGGCTTTATGAAATCATTATGTAGTTCTTCTTAATCTGGTATCGTAAGTCTCCCAGAATATGTACACCTGGACAACCCCTTTTACTTCTGACACATACATCATCATTCTTAGGATTTTTTTTTTTTCTCTTTTTCTGTGACAATACCTGCGACATGCTTCAAAATCTTCATTTTGGCAAACCACAAATAAATTAAAACACCAACATTCATAGAACACAACGTGACAGTATTTTTTAGGACGTTGGAAAGAAAAATATACATACAGAAACCGGAAATCAAGAGAAGAGAAGCATTTTGCTGTTCGTTTTTTCCCCCCCGTCGTTTTCCTGTTGCTTTTCTTGAAAAAAGATAGCTAGCTACCAATTACTTACCACATGCAGATATAATACAACAGAATCCACCCACTCAGTTTGTGTCTGAGAACTACCGATCTAAACTATATCACAAAATGATTCTCTTTAAACCAACACCCAGTTTGGAGATATTTTTTCCTCTATCCATCATTTTACACTAGTTTTCTTTGCCCCACAGCCAGCCCTGACTACACTTCCCGCAACAGAACAGGAACAAGACCGCCAGCGCTAACTTGTAACCTGGCCCAAATCCCACCCTATTACCTACGAAGGGTTTCACTCAAAAGTAGTGCACTTGCCCGTTCGCATGGTTAGATACAGATGGTGACTTCTCCAACTTTCTCCCAGAGAGCCTGACACAAACCCTCTGGCGCACAAATCATCCTGCCCTGGCGATGAATATACCGTATGGACACTGCCTCAAACACAACGTAAAGCTGCTGGAGATGCTACGACCTGGGAGGTGAGACTAACACAATGTCCAAGCAGTGTGGTTGTGTGTGTGATGAAAATGTCTCTGAAAATGTCTCTCAGCTTAAATGCCAAGGCAGTTAGCAGATAGCTCCCTGTGGGACTTCATTCACAGCCAGGCACAAGGTGCATCGTAGGAGGGGGGGCCTGGAGGCTGGAGTGTGTGTGCGTGTGTGTTATGAAACGCCCCTTCTTTTCGGCCATTTTGGATTTCATCTGACATTTTGAGGAGCCAGCGGTGAAACATCAAAGCTTTCCCCCGTATCTCCCTGTTCCTCGCCATCTCTTCCTCGCTCTCTCTGGACATCAGTCGAGCGTGCAGAGACACTTTCCGTTGCCCAGACGATAGTCGTTTATTACAGAACCTCTTCATCCCCAACGGGGCTCCTCAAACACTCACACAGTCACATTGGCTGTGGTATTTGTGTGTGTGTGTGTGTGTATATGAGTAACAGCACTAAACATGATTGTGACGAGCCAATGCAAAACAGCTTGTCTAACCTTGCACAACAACACTCTCTCTGGTCTCCAATTTGTGTTCAGTCCCATAGGGGACTAGTAGAGATAATGATTTCCCTTGGCCAGGACATAACCATCATTACCATGGTAATGTCAATACTGTAACACCGCTGTGTTACTGATTCACTGTTATGGGTTTGGATTGGTACCATTGCCTTCGCATAGGGATTCAATGGGAGGCCAAGCATGTTGAGACACACACAATCTCATGCAAGCACAAACACACACACACACACACAAACCCTTTAGGGGTCTGGGTATTTGTTCGACCATCTGGTATCTAAATCATGAAATATGTAGCTGTTGGTCTTCTCCTACACATGACAATATGACCAGAGAGCTACGAGAGAGAGAACGCTGTGGCTTCACTGCTATTCCCTACGTTGTACGGTCTCAGTGTATAAAGCAAATCGTTTTTTTTTTCTCCATTGGAAATCAGTGACCGTCTATGCAACACAGTGTACTCTAAATTTAGCCACAAAGATAGAGAGAGAACGGCGGTGGGGGGGGGGGCAGAAGGAACGATAGAGAGAGCGCAGCTCTACATCAATTACAATCTTCATGTTGCATTGAACTGTGAAAAACACCACAGTCAAAAAGAAAAACGTAACAGAGGAGAAAAAAATTTAAGAAAAAAAGGGGTGAACTGGCGAGCCACCAGCTTGCACTGCCTCTCTATCAAACATCAACAGGCTTGTTTCTATGTAACTGATCAGGATGGAAAGTCTGACTTCAGTTCAGTGGAGGTGTCAGATTGGAGATGTGGAGGGAAGGTGAGACGGGAAGATTGGGTAGAGGAGCAGAGCAGAGGTGCACCTCCTCTTAATAGTCTTTCACAGTCTTTCCACGAATCCACTCAGTCTGTCTGAATGTCCCACAGTGTGTGTTTGTGTCAATGGATTGGGTGTCCGACACACACACACACACACACACACACACTACACTGACACACAACCTCTCTGGCTACCATTCATGAATTAGTCAGTTCACACAGCTCCTTCTTCAACCTTCAACTCAGCCGAAAGAGGGATGAACAGAGAGGAAACAGCAAGGTAACGAGGGATGAACACAGAAAGCGAGAGAGAGAGAGAGAGAGAGAGGAGGGAGGGGAAAGGAAGGAGTGCAGCCCCAGGGGGGAGGGGGAAGAATAACAATAACCTGCAAATTGAAGAAAGAGTAAACCTCAATGACAAGGCTTCCTCCGATTTTTCTGAGGTCTCAGTGAGGTGTTCAGAACCCAAACGAATAAAACGGAAAACAACTGGAGCGGTAGGGTCTAGGAGGAGGAGTTGAGTTAGCGTGGTGTGGTGTGGTTAGCATGGCTAGCTAGCATCACGGCTGTCCCCTCTCCTCAGCCGTCAGACACAGGAGGCGACACCCAGCCATACTTCTCGTGAGTCTTCACCAGACTCTTAAAGGTGGCCTCCGCCTCTTTACGACTGAATGCCTTCTTGGACTTCCCTGCTTTCCTGCAGATACGTCCCTGTGAGAGAGAGAGAGAGAGAGAGAGAGAGAGAGAGAGAAACAGAGACAGGGGCGAGAGAAGACAGAGATGATTAACATAAAATGTACTTGCCTCAAGCCATCACTAGTAATATGAAGGCACATCCGTTTAGAGAGACACGATGATGACCAGTATCGTCTGCATTCAACAGTCCATTGACCCCGTTACACTGAGACCCGCAACCCCATTCCCTCCCCCAGCTCTCAGGCCAGATCCCCAGCCAATGCTGTTTCCGTGTCATGTCAACCAAATGAAAATAAAAACATAAAATGCCACTGATTGTGCTCGGGGGGGGGGGGGGGGCTTAATTTCACCGATACTGCATCTGGACGATGAATGGTAACAAAATTGACAGAGAAATAAAATGTTCCATGGTGAAGCACACATACCGAAATGTAGTTCAGACACTTTCTGTCATCACAGAGAAGACGCTAGTCTAGATCCTGTTCTCAGAGCCAACAGTGAGACATTTCGACATCACATATTTAAAAATGTATCAACAGGTGAGTGTTCTGCAGAAAGCAGCCTGTCAGCAGCTGTGTCACAGATGCACTGTATCTATGTAAGAAGACTGCAACTGTATTTACAGCACACGCAAAGGCAGATAATATGCCTTGGAGCGAATAAAAAAAAAAGAGAGAGGGGGGAAACATAAAGTGTAGGCGATGCAAGTGACAGTAACGCAAGGCGATCTCTAGGCAACATGGCTCAGTCTTCACAAGAGGATTGTGTGGGTGGGAGAACAAAATCCCCACCCCCCACCCCCCCCAAAAAAAAAAAACAGTCTTCACCTTAAAGCCACGATAGGAGGATACATGTCTGATTCTGCTTTTGGAGGCGTAGTATGTTGTCCTTAATTACATTATCAATGACTCACCTATGTAGCATAACATTACAGTGAATCACATTTGAACATACACACACAGAGAGCGAGAGACTGCAGGAGAGACAGAGAGGAACACCGGATTCAATCGATTTCCAATGTTCAGAGTGAAACAACATTTATAGTTCTTTGAAATCCAATTTGTGATTTAGGCCCTGCTTCATCTCGGCAACTTCCAGTGAACTCGGGTCAGGCAAAGTCGAGATATGTGTCTTTCTCGAAGTACATCCAATGGCATTCTGGATTTAATCATGCAGCTCACGCAACCAGGACGTTCTGACTTGCCCCGCTGGATGGAATGCACTCCACGACCTTCTACCTAGATTGGCAGGGCAACAATATTAAATTACCGAATGCACAAACCCGCACAGCGCTGGCCAATTGCACACCTTTCTGCTGGACCCTTGTGCTACTCTGCCAGCAAGATTCAAGATTATGTATTAGTGGCTGATGTCTTTAGGCGGCCATTTTGTGTCAAAAGGTTCACCAAACCTCATTAGGCCTATGGTTCAATATGGCGCACCATGTTAACTCCTCCTTGTGTTTGACATGAACATTCTTAGTCAGCCAGAAAGAAGCGCAGTACACGTGGAACAGGGTGTCACTTGAGAATCCAGCCATTGTGTGTCAGATAAAGGGCTTGTGCGTCTGGTCTGCCATGTTGTGTCCTGTGGATCATGGGGATAAGGAGGATGAGGTCATAATTCCGTGGTCGGGTGATTAGGAACACAGTTTCCATTTCCGCCTGGCCTGGTTAATGAGACGCGGTTATTCAGAACAGGAACAGCAGGATCAACAGCTCAGGATAGCTAAGAGGAGACACATAGCACCTAGTGCTGCATCTCAATAGTTAGAGTATTAGGCCTAATTTAGACATTGTGACAGCTGCAATTAAAACTCTTTCCATTATAAGGACAGAAATGACATCTGTAAATTGTTGAGGTCTTTTTTTTAATCAGGAAAAGGAATCCAATAAAAACTACCCTTCTTTCATCTGTGACAGAAAAAATCCAGAGGGGAAAGGTCAAATGGGCTGGACTGTTTCACCTGTCTAAAGGTTACCTTGAGAAAGGCAGTTTCCATAGTATAAATAATCATCTACAGGATATTCTGGACTTAATTCACAATACAACATTGTTTGCTCCTCAAAATGGCTGCCGATGAGGCTTCACTAATGGTGATTAGTGTTGATTCAAACCAATCAGTAGTTTAATTAGCAACCTTTGGCTACAGGTTTAAAATATCATGAATTATGATTTAACATTTTTCCAATTCAATTAGAACCAGTTCCCTGAAAAGTCTTGCACTGACTGAATATTGGCAATTCAATATCACAGTAATTTTAGCCCTTTTGTCCCTTATCCGCCTCCCCTGGAAGAGCAATAAAGGCTTGACTACCATGTTGTGTATTATATGACTCTAGCAGGGCGTTTAGGGACCAACACGGTCAGGCCCCTAGTCAACACTTGTTTCCTCTCCCTTGTGTGATGATTGTTTCCTGTGTCTCCTGTGTGTGGCTGTGTCTATGCATGCCAGGGGACTGTGTGTGTGTGCGTGTGTGTGTGTCTGTGTGTGCGGACAGACTAGGTACAGGAATAACTACCCCATGCCTCAGGATATGTCCGGGCGGAATAACACTTTATGAGCCAGAGACAACAGAGAGAGATCTTCGGTGAAAGGGAAAGATACAGATTATAAGAAGATAACAGGAGATATAGAGAAATGAATAGAAAAAAAGAAAGAGTTTGAAAGAGTTCACTCCTAAGCTGAGTGAGGTGAAAGTAAAGCGGTTCTAAAAGCTTTGTGATTTGGGGATTAAAAAGGGGGAAATTTAGCTTTAATTAACTATCTTGTGTTTGAGGTCTTCCACAGAAATGACCTGATAGAGAGGTCAGAGAGGGAGGGAGGACGTCAGAAAGGGGATTAGCGAAAGAGACAGGAAGGGATAGAGAACTGTGTGTGCGTGTGGACGTCATGGTGACTGATGATCTGTGTTTTGGAAGCTGTACACTGTTGTGGTCTTTCATTGTTTTCCAGTTCACCTATTCATCCCTCCCCCCTTTGCTCAAGTCCTGATGACCACACTTATCTTGCAAAGGAAAGTGGCTGATGGGTGTTCTTGTGAATGGAGATCAGTCAATAGGCCGAACGACGGGCACTATGCCCAGGACCCCAGTGCCTCCTGGGAAAAGGCTTTGGCCTGGGGAGGATTGCGTAATAACTAGTCAACTAGAAGAGCATGTTAAAGGACTGGGGAGATGGACATGTTGTCAACATCCGTGAAAGAGTGGGGTGGACTGGAGCTTTATGGGCAATGTGCTAATAGTTGTACAGGCACTGCGATATGCAATAGATGTGGATTTAGTGTAAATTGTCCATGCATCGCTAAACACTTATTCTGACTGTACTAAAGGAACAAGAGTGTCCATGGCCATGGTGGATCAGGAATTACGTAGCTGAGACAACCTAAAAATTATTGCTTGGTTTGAAGCAGTGTACTTTCAGTTGTCTAATGCTTGAGAACCAATTATTGAATATTCATCATAGACTTTGGTGCGGTATAAAAGCTTATTTTCATTCAGCCTAAAAACAGGGTGTTTTTCTGCTACATTGGGGTCCAGCACAGTCTACCACTACATCATCGTCCTGTGCAGAAGATAAATATTAATACTAACTACATCATCGTCCTGTGCAGAAGATAAATATTAATACTAACTACATCATCGTCCTGTGCTGAAGTTAAATATTAATACTAACTACATCATCGTCCTGTGCAGAAGATAAATATTAATACTAACTACATCATCGTCCGGTGCAGAAGTTAAATATTAATACTAACTACATCATCGTTCTGTGCAGAAGATTAATATTAATACTAACTACATCATCGTCCTGTGCAGAAGTTATATATTAATACTAACTACATCATCGTCCTGTGCAGAAGTTAAATATTAATACTAACTACATCATCGTCCTGTGCAGAAGATAAATATTAATACTAACTACATCATCGTCCTGTGCAGAAGTTAAATATTAATACTAACTACATCATCGTCCTGTGCAGAAGTTAAATATTAATACTAACTACATCATCGTCCTGTGCAGTAGTTAAATATTAATACTAACTACATCATCGTCCTTGTCAGAAGTTAAATATTAATACTAACTACATCATCGTCCTGTGCAGAAGATAAATATTAATACTAACTACATCATCGTCCGGTGCAGAAGTTAAATATTAATACTAACTACATCATCGTTCTGTGCAGAAGATTAATATTAATACTAACTACATCATCGTCCTGTGCAGAAGTTATATATTAATACTAACTACATCATCGTCCTGTGCAGAAGTTAAATATTAATACTAACTACATCATCGTCCTGTGCAGAAGATGAATATTAATACTAACTACATCATCGTCCTGTGCAGAAGTTAAATATTAATACTAACTACATCATCGTCCTGTGCAGAAGTTAAATATTAATACTAACTACATCATCGTCCTGTGCAGAAGATGAATATTAATACTAACTACATCCTCGTCCGGTGCAGAAGTTAAATATTAATATTAACTACATTACCGTCCTGTGCAGAAGATGAATATTAATACTAACTACATTATCGTCCTGTGCAGTAGTTAAATATTAATACTAACTACATCATCGTCCTGTGCACAAGTTAAATATTAATACTAACTACATTATCGTCCTGTGCAGTAGTTAAATATTAATACTAACTACATCATCGTCCTTGTCAGAAGTTAAATATTAATACTAACTACATCATCGTCCTTGTCAGAAGTTAAATATTAATACTAACTACATCATCGTCCTTGTCAGAAGTTAAATATTAATACTAACTACATCATCGTCCTGTGCAGAAGTTAAATATTAATACTAACTACATCATCGTCCTGTGCAGAAGATGAATATTAATACTAACTACATCCTCGTCCGGTGCAGAAGTTAAATATTAATATTAACTACATTACCGTCCTGTGCAGAAGATGAATATTAATACTAACTACATTATCGTCCTGTGCAGTAGTTAAATATTAATACTAACTACATCATCGTCCTGTGCACAAGTTAAATATTAATACTAACTACATTATCGTCCTGTGCAGTAGTTAAATATTAATACTAACTACATCATCGTCCTTGTCAGAAGTTAAATATTAATACTAACTACATCATCGTCCTTGTCAGAAGTTAAATATTAATACTAACTACATCATCGTCCTTGTCAGAAGTTAAATATTAATACTAACTACATTATCGTCCTGTGCAGAAGCTGTGTAGAAAATTATAATTCATGTTTCTGATTATTGTCTTCACCACCACTACCACAGGGAAGTGAGAATGGCAGGACCTTAGAGTAGGAATTACAATGACTATGTTTTAGATTTTCTATGCAGCAGAGGTAACCAATCACATGGGAAATCAGGATACACCAATACGCACAAGGGAAGACACATGTGCACAAACACACACACACACCCACAAGCATAATTATTCAATATTGTTTTCATTAGCAAACCAGAGGACAATGGTACTAGGATGGACTAGTGTTACTGACTGACTGCAGAACTGCTCACTATATATCCCTCCCTCCTTCTCTACCTCACACTCTTGTTCTCTCTCTTTATCTCTCCATTGGTGTAATCACAGATAAGCTGCTAATCAAGATGAAGTGCTCTTTATGCACACACACACACACACGCACACACACACAAGGACAAAAGGCCACTGCTGCAAGTCATTTTCACAAGAAATGGGATGTTCTTTGTGGGCTGCCACTGAAAGAAACTAATAAAATGGCGTACCTTGAACCTTGAGCGTGGGTGTTAACTCCAATTCTGATGAAGGAAATGATTTCTACCTGGAAGCAAAATAATTATCGCCAGGTCCCTCAGAGACCTTGGCAGCCATGTCAGTTGCCTCTTCTCACAGGCCTTAGGCAGTGGGATTGAGCACTCAGCTGCTGCTGCTGACAATGGATAATTAGGGTCTAATTTCTCTGGTGGTATTGGAAATATATTAGGTTTAAGTAAAAAAAAATTAAGATGATGTGTACAACACCAATCTGTATTGATGTCTTTGCTACGAATCCTTTTTTGCTACGAATCCTTTTTTGCTACATTGTCCATGTATTTATGACTGTGACCACATCCTGTATGTCACTGTAAGATAATTATTTATAGTTATTCCAATGTAAAGTATAATGTGTTTCTATGACTCACATATATTGCTTTTTATTATCTGCTTAGAATGTTCTGTATTTTGGATTGTACCATTACTTTTTGTTGATTTTCTTAATTTTCTTCAACACCTTTGGTGTGAGAGAAGTGCATTTACAATGTTATTATTATTAGAATATTATAACAACTTCATGTTGAAAGTCAAAAACACCACACACACGTTTGCTTTGGTTTTCTTTATGTCTTACATTGTTTTTAAGACTTTGGGTATTTCCCCCTTTTTCATTTCATAATATCTAAAAACAGATGCAAGACCCAATGTCAACAGGAATTCAGCTGAAATGCCGTTACATCATCATACAGTTAAATCCCTTTTACATCACTGGAGGGGATCCTGTGAAATGATTTCCCAGGTTTCTCCTGCTTTAAGGACGACATGTGACTGGCAGAGAGAGTTGAGGCAGATAGATGCAAAGCCTGACAAGCAACGTCAGCCAATTATACTGTACGTACATAACAAATTAAAAAGACACATTGTCCTTCCTTGTGTATTTCAGGCATCAGTGGTTTGATTCAATATGACAACAGGTCTACAAAAATGACACATTACAGGGAAATTGTCATATTTGATGACCGGGAAGGTTCAAGTGAACTGTAGAACGTAGCAGCCATCCAGATTGAAGTGCTGCAGTGTCCTCGGACAACAGATTTGTCTGGATTACGTGATAATGTGCTCTGCTCAGTCGGTCTGTCACTGTCACGGGGCAGCGTGGTGGAGGGGAGGAAGAACCCTGACAGACTGAAGAAGGCTTGGTCAACGTCACTGTTGTAGAGGTTACAATAACACTATAGGCAAGACAGCTGCTGTACTCGTACACTTCGTTATTACATCTGCATTGAACAAAATGATAAACGCAACACATTTGTTTTTGCCTCCATGGATAATGAGCTGAACTCAAAGATCCAAGACTTTCTCTATGTACACAAAAGGCCTATTTCTCTCAAATATTGTTCACAAATCTGCCTAAATCTGTCTGCCGTCTGCCCTGTACAGTGAAAACCGGGATGCATCCGTGAAGAGAACAACCTCTCCAAACTGCCAGGCGGCATCGGATGGGAGCATTTGCCCACTCATGTCGGTTACAAAGACGAACTGCAGTCAGGTCGAGACCCCGATGAGGACGATGAGCATGCAGATGAGCTTCTCTGAGACGGTTTCTGACAGTTTGTGCAGAAATTCTTTGGTTATGCAAACCGATTGTTGCAGCAGCTGTCCGGGTGGCTGGTCTCAGACGATCTTGGAGGTGAAGATGCTGGATGTGGATGTGGAGGTACTGGGCTGGTGTGGTTACACGTGCTCTGTGGTTGTGAGGCTGGTTGGATGTACTGCCAAATTCTCTGAAACGCCTTTGGAGACGGCTTATGGTAGAGAAATGAACATTCAATTCACGGGCAACAGCTCTGGTGGACATACCTGCAGTCAGCATGCCAATTGCACGCTCCCTCAAAACTTGCAACATCTGTGGCATTGTGCTGTGTGATGGAACTGCACATTTTAGAGTGGCCTTTTATTGTGGCCAGTCTAAGTCACACCTGTGCAACAGTCATGCTGTCTAATCAGCATCTTGATATGCCACACCTGTGAGGTGGATGGATTATCTCAGTAAAGGAGAAGTGCACACTAACACAGATTTAGACAGATTTGTGAACAATATTTGAGAGAAATAGGCCTTTTGTGTAAATTGAGAAAGTATTTGATCTTTGAGTTTAGCTCATGATAAATGTGGGCAAAAACAAAAGTGTTGCGTTAATCATTTTGTTCAGTGTATTTTAAATAATTCATGTAGGGGAATACGTGATGACCACCCGTGAACGTTTAGAAGGGTTTCTGGCTAGTGACTTTGATGTTATGGCTGTCATTAATTTACCCCCTGCACTCCCAGGATTTCTAGAGGTGGTATAGATTGGTGCATTCCAATAGGTAGGGGGAATTGCCTATGCGTTTTACACAGTGTAGAGAATGTTCACAGCAGAGCAGCGAAATGGCGGCCGTAATGTCACATCTAAAGATTAATCACGTCTAAGACGGGGAGATGGCTACTCGTCGTTCTCTCTCCATCGTTTTCAAATTTAAAGATGCTTACTTGGCAATGGAAAATGTGCTCACGTCGCCAAACTAAGTGGGGTGAATATAAAAGATTATTATCTCTTAGTCCCTCTCAGGGGTCGCATGATAACCGTATGCCAGTAAAACACCATTCTGCCCAGTTTGGCAAATAACAAGGGTAGACAACTGCTTGTAAGGAGCTTTTACGCAGTATGGGTAGCTACCCTAAACATGACGCATGGAGCTTGAGTGTCAGGTATCAACCTTCAAGAGCAAGGCTTCACTCGGACTCGTGTATCAAAACAAAACCCACACGTAAAGTTGAGAGACACAGACATCCCTGAGTTAATCAAACGTGAATTAATCAAAAATAAAGTCATACCTGTCCTTTCACGAGACTTGCGGCAAATTGTCTCATCACCGCTTCCACTGTGTAAGCGCTGGACCATCCGCGGGGGGTTAACAACTCCATACATATCGCTCCGCCGTCCAGCACGTACCCGTTTTCCAATCTTGGGGTAAGCACCCTCATGAAAGGCGGTGAGAATGGGAAATTATCGGGAAAAGAGACATTCAGCAGTATGAACTCGGTGTTCGTTTCTTTCATGTCCTGCCACAGTGCTGAGTCTTTGTCCACCTGGTGGAGCTTGACGTTCCAGTCAAATAGGTTGTCGTCGACCAGCTCAACCGTTATAAAGTTGTCACCCAACCGCCGTATCTCCTGTAGCTCTTTCATGAGTCTCCTCGTCCGAACTTGGGTGCAGTGCTGCCGGTGAGGGGCTGGTGGTGGTATCGAGGCACTGGTCGCTGTTTTCCCTACCCCGATCCCACCTCCTCCGCCTCCCGTTTGCTGTTTCTCCTTGGTGTCCTTCCCCTGTTGCTTATCCTTTACGGACGGTTTGTCCTTACTGCTGTGCTGGTCCAGCTTCTTCGCTTTGATCTCGGGAGTGCTAAGGATGTTGTTGGTCTCGTTGGTAGTCTGACAGTGCTGTTTCGCGTTGTTCTTCGTGTTTCCCTTGGTCCCCTTTAGCGAGCCCTGGTGATGCTTGGGGTCTTCTGTGTCCCGGTCGTGAAGACGAATCAGACCGATTTTTCGCAGTAGAGTGGCCATTATGTTTTAGCCGAGCGCAGGGCTAACGGAATTCTCCCTTTAGCCAAACCACTGACGTTACACAGTGAACCAGTAAAAAAACGTCAACCGTGTGCCGCAATCCCTCAGCTATACCGCAGCCTCTGAGGAAGAAATCTGGACCGACGCTTGCATTTAGCCTAGTCCCTCAGTGCATCGTTCCGACAAGGTCCGACTGAAAAAACACACAAGCCATGATTAAACCGACATTGAACTGCTGTCTATTCGATTTGCAGTTCAATAAATCTGCCACAGAAGATAAAAATAATCCTTATTAATTCTCAATAGTTGATCGCAGCCTTTCTGGCAGGTGGATTGACTGGTTTGTGGCTATTGACTGCAGTCCTGCTAATGATGGCTGCGGAATCTCTGCTATTATCCAATAGGCTACACTGGGTACAGAACAGATAGCTATTTTTCTACAGTGTATACATCTACAAGGTTTTTCCAATTATTTACTGTTATAAATAACACAGAGACCATTGCCGCCTTACTCTATTGGAATATACACATTGATTTACCATACATAAATCCTTTCAATCCCCAATGTCCTGTAGCCGCAAGGGGGGAAAAATGAATCTGCAGCTACAGCATCAGCTATCACAGTGAAGGATATTAAACGGTTACCATCCAACAAAGCTTCAGTCGCTGTGACCTGAAGGAGCGAGCTAAAGCCTTTGATGTAACTGCAGCTGCCACAACACTGCCTCTAATGTTACTGAGGACGAACCAACCACTCTAATCCTTGGCGAGGACACGCACTCCTCGTTAGCTCCGTGCGCGCACACACACATACACACACAAATAGCTGTAGCGGAGCGGAACGGCCAGACGTGGGTTGGCTTCCGCCGCTGTACCTGGTTGGAATGGATAATGATGAGGACTGGGGACTAGATGTCAATGGAGGAGGAGAGATCTTAGTGGGTTGGGCTATACAGCCAATGTCATCGTAGGCGATACGTAATAAGCCCCCCCGTATAGGGCCCCATATGCAGGCTGAAATGCTCAAATTGTAATTGATATACAACATTAAATCTAATGTGTGAAGGTTTTTCTTATAGAGTTCTACAATTCAAATAAACGTCATGTATTTTTGGTTTTCATGTTTTCTACACGAGGCATGGTGTTATATAAGACTTGAAAAATAAGATTTCAAGTGTAGCCTATAGACTTGTGAATTGTCAGTGCTACGGCATACACAAAGTGGCTACTAAACATACATGTTTAAAGACGATTTGACCAACACAGTATATTATTAAAGCTATTTTGTTAAATGTTGTTGTTTAATTGTACTTATTTAATATGTAAGTATATTACCGTCTATATGGTTGTTTATAAATGCGAGTTACCAAAATTAAATCGCGATAGGGACCTTAATTTCATTTTTCAGAGGCACAACATTCCGATACTTCCGCAAATGCTTTCGAATAAGACAGACCAGTCCGGGTTTTGGGTTCACATGTGAATATATGCGGAAATATGTTGTATATTTTCTGAAACCCTAAAAGCCAAACCTGAATCCGAGCCATATCATAAGAAGGCCTAGCTAATGGGCGTTTATACAACTAGGCTATATGAAAGTGACTAACTGATATGTCGTTCTGTCCCAGTGCAAGATAGTATACCCTAATTTCTCCTCCCCCATAACACTCCCACTGAGATATATTAACCCTAATAAGAACCCTACCCAGGTTGTTGCAGTGAATAAGAATAGGTTCTGATTCAATTTGCCTCATCTCAACTGAATGACTGACTCGTTGAATTGCACATGCGCAGTTGCGTATGACACTACAGTTAAGTTATAAACGAAATAGTTTACCATTGTGATTGAGCCATAGTCATATTACACTATAGCAAAAGGTATATTACGGTGCAATATAGGCCTACACGTTATATTTTTTAAAATTATTATGTACATCCATATAGTGGTTGTAAATGTTGCAACCTCTGTTGCGAAAATCGCGTTTTACTGCCACTTTTGTGTATATTATGGTTTATTTCAGGGCTCAGGAGGAAAAACGTTGTTCTCAATTGGCTTTGCCTATAGGCTATAACGTTAAGATTATTGAACAACCTAACAAAACCTTAACAAGACTAAACAAGAGCAGATCTAGCTAATTTTGTTAGTATAACATCAATAGCTTCAGTTAATGTAAAAAGTTAGCTTGACCGCAATGCCCATACAATAAAAATGAGCTTGGCAGCATTTCCGAATACTGTGCTGATGAACGTTTGTAGCTAGCTATTCTTTTTGGAAACAATAATGAATAGGCTACTGCCTTGCCGTAGCGTGGATTAAGCCCTCCACTCCATTTAGCTACTTCCTAACACATTAGTTAGCCTTCTATATCTATGTTTTCGCCTTTAATCTGACAACACCTAACACCTGTGAATTGTGTGATTTTTGATTTCTATACCTATTTAAAGTGCTACATCTTTCTCTCGCAGGTGTAGAGTTACCAAAAGGCAGAAGAGGCAACTCGCTCAGGCCGTTATCAGGGGCCTCATAACTTTGCCATAGTTTATTTGTCCTCTTTTTGGTTTTCACTTGAGTCATTTGTCGATGAGATGCACAATCTGTGAAGTGAAAATGTAGTGCTATGTTGGTTATTTGTTTGTAGAGATGTCCTTTTGTTATATTTGTTTGATCAGTATTATATATTTTATGTTGCAGTTTTGTTGATAATGCCTAATATTGTATTTACTACGTTTATATCCAGACATTGTGTACACTTACAGGAAGAGTGTATCTGTGTATTTATTTTATTATTACATAATTTATAATTTTCCTATTCATTGTACTTATTTTAGTGACTTTAGTCTTTGGTAACAGGTATGATTGAATTTGCATTTGGTGAAATTAGAAGCATGATCTGAAACAACATATTTTTTTGCCAGAGAAAACAGGTACAGAAATGACTTATGTCTGAATATGAGATATCGGTAATGGTCAAGAGTTTTCTTGTCGGTGTTATGAGAAGAGCCATGGTTATTAAATAGTGACTTTTTAATTTCAGTCATTTGTTTGATCTACTGGTTGAAATTCGTTTTACAGAAGGATTTATCACTGAAACAATCACTTGCACACAGAAACATACTGTACAATGTCATAGCATAGAGAATAATAAAGATTTACATCTGATTATTGGTGAATTTGTATTGAATGTAATTGATAGATACTGCTTTATAAACAAATCCAAACATACGTTTTCACACCTGATTTATTTATTTTAAATGTCAATATTGGTTAGTTCCTTTTATCAGATAAAATAAAAATGTGTAAGTGAGGAACTGATGTACTATGTAACATCAGTTAAGGTAGGGTTTTGCTGTTTTAAACTTGCGGCCGGAATTAGAACAGGACCTTTTTTGTCATACCTGTGGTATTTTCCTAAGCAAATGTGAAGCCAAATTTCAGTGAACTGTAAAAGCGTATTGAGGACCTTCCTACTTCACAATCTTCCAAACGTCAGCTTCGCTGCTCTTCTCTTTATTGTTTCATAGCACGACTCTTTGCAGCAATCAGGAGCAATAAATGGCAATTTGCTATTGGCTGTTGCTACAGTAACAACACATACGCTTCCGTGATTGGATTTCACCCTGCCGAAAAACTGTTCAGTATTGTAGGGTCTGAAAAGCAGGGTTGATATTGTGATGAACAGACAAAGGTTTATTCTGTTTAAAAATATATATATTTCAACAAGTATTGTATGTTTATGAGAACTGATGACATAGCTACTGCTTTGTTGAAGACATGGCTGAGAAATTTGATAACCTCGAGGAACATCTAGAAAAGTTCGTTGAAAATATTCGACAGATGGGAATCATTGTTAGCGACTTCCAACCTAGCAGTCAAACTGGACTAAATCAAAAACTGTAAGTGATGCTGTTTTGCTGTTGTTTTATATACTTATCGGTTTACAATGCCAACTAGCTTTCGTTTATCTCACATATATTACGTTAATTT
Organism: Esox lucius; assembly: GCF_011004845.1. Classification (NCBI taxonomy): domain Eukaryota; kingdom Metazoa; phylum Chordata; class Actinopteri; order Esociformes; family Esocidae; genus Esox; species Esox lucius. Next base: position 8,588,285 of record NC_047578.1, on the reverse strand, counting down.
GATACAAGATGTTTTCGGCTTGTTGTGGCAACTTCTCTGCTCTTGTGCGTTTCAGAAACTTTATGATCACGGGACTCCAGGACATTGAGAAATGTCGCCAGCAGCTACATGAGATCAACGTACCACTTGAGGCTTTCGAGTGAGTACATGTAACTACTTAAGATCACTAAATAAGTTTACTTCTCTAAATTTACTTTATAGTTCTTAACTTTAGAAGACAAGGTTTCTCATAAAGACTGGGGTAGTTCTCATAAGGAAAATTATAACAATTGGTGGATTATGGTGCAGTATTGGGATCCATCAAACCAATGCAATTAAATAATTACCATAGGAAGATTGCAAAATAGAGCTTGTATCAAAACAAAATTTGGTGTATGAAGGAAACTGCACCAGTGTGCTTTAGACCATGCTCATCATTGGTTTCTTAAGCCAGTGAAGCATGTTTGGCATTATTTATATAATAAATTGATAAATGGTTTATAAAGAATGTGATTAACATTGCAGCTTCACACAGAGACACAATGAGGAGCACCTGTTTGGTCTGTAATGCAACATCAGGTGTGTGGTTTGTGTAGACCTTCATTATAGTAGAATATGCTTTTAATGGTGATCTTAGTGCATAAATGGTGGTCCGGTCCAAATTTTCTCCTGTCCACCCATCACCAAATTCCAGGACAAGACACTGGACCTGCATGAGGTTAGCATGCATACAACTTAAAACAAACACTACCTTGTCAACTAAACGTTCTCTAGCATAGTAGAATTTTCTTTACAAAAACATGGAACAATTAAAATGAGAACCTTGATTGATTACTCAGGGGAAAATGAATGCTTATATCAAATGTGAGCGGTAAATGCCGGTACTCTCAATCAAACACAAAATCTAATAACGACATTTTCCACTTCCAGTAGTTCAGTCAATCAACAACACTTGGAAGGATGGCCATGGGGAGCCTATTGAAAGTGCTGTCACCCATGTACTTTCTCGTTCTCTCGCTCGGACATCCTCCTGGTCACAGGCCTCAGCATAACTCGGCTAATAATAATGTTTCGACAGGTACATAGACCAGGGTCGCAACCCCCAGCTCTACACTAAGGAGTGTCTGGAAAGAGCCCTGGCCAAGAACGAGCAGGTCAAAGGCAAGATCGACACTATGACGGTGAGTGCCGATCGATACAGTCCGAATAAAGACATAAACAGAACACCAGGCAATCTGTGTCCGAATTGGTGTGATTCGGTAGATCAGTGGTTCTCAACGAGGGGTGCTAGGATCCCGGAGGGTACCTAGTCTATGCCCTGGGGGTACTTGCGAACACTCATGAGATCGTAGGCTCACTGGTGAAATGCACATGAGGGGGTACTTCAGGGTTTCTTAGTACAGAGCAAAATTTAGATGGTGGCACAGTAACTGAAAAGTTTGGGAACCACTGCAGTAGATTGTGATTATAGTGCATTGTAAGATAGTGATGAGCAGATACAACCCATTTTTGCCCCGTTGTCTTTAAGCAACATTATCTTCACTGAATAACAGTAATATATTTGAGCCCTTTCTTCTGATTCTGTTTTCAGAAGTTCAAGAGCTTGCTGATATCTGAGCTGGGCAAGGCGTTTCCAGAGGAGATGGCTAAATACAAAGCTATCCATGGAGATGACCCCCCCTCTTAGTAACCCCAGACCTTTAACCCTGTGAACCCTAACCCCCACCACTAACTCGCTGCACAACGCCACAGTGGGCTTTCACAGAGCAGGATCAATGAGTCAAACATATGGCATGGTATCTCACAGTATTAATATGGAAGTGGGCTGTTGACATGGAATAATGAGAGCTGTAGAGGTAATTAGAGGACCAACTCTTTGTTTTCTGACATGGCAAGTGTTGGGGGAAAGATGCTCTATGGAAAGATCCATGTTTTTTGGACAAAACAAAAGCAAGCTAGTGCAGAAAATTATTATTGTCTTTTTCAATTATGTTTTTTGTTTGTACTGGAATTATTTTATAGCTGTTCTCCTGCTCTGTGAAATTGCTCTTACAAGATGTATATAGCATTTATACTCTCACAAACCCTTTTGTAAAAACAAAAATGTCATTGTACACTTCAGACCTGGACTGGGACTCAGTTTAATATAAGCTCAGGTATCTAAAAAGTATCTTGTACATAAGCAAGAAACTAGTCTGAAGTTTTCTTTTTTTTTCTTTTTTTACTTTGCAAATAAATTAGCTTGTGATTGAAACATTTTTGTATTTGGTGTCATGTTAGTTACTCCCAGACTGCAATTCATGAACGGATACTTGAATTTTGATGTGCAAATGGTTAAGGTTTCAACCCTTATGGACATTACTGTACATTAGCACAGCTGTTGTTCAGTGAACATTGAAGAAGGAAATGGAAGAATAATTTAAGGCAACAATGTAAAAAAAAATAAATATATATATATATGATTTTCCATTCCCATTTAGAAACGGTGTGTCCACGGAATTTGGCAGAAACAGTCTGTCGCCATGTTTGCGCACGCTTCGTGTGTCTGCGTCGAGGGAGCCATCATCAGGGCGGGTCATGGCTGAGCACGCCTCCTGCAGCGGAGAGCCTGTGGACCAGCTGTCGTGGTTAGGGGGAGGGGCACGCTCCCTGTTATGACTTCCTGTGTAGCTGCATCCTGATGACTAGTAGCCTGCTCACCAGATTAGGAATGCAAAGTCCAGGGGATGGATAGCAGGTTTACCTCCGGCCCTTTTTGCTAGACAAAGCGCTGCAAACATAATCAAGGACATGCATGTCCGAGCTTTAAGATGTTCACGTCTAGTAAAACAAATAAAACATAAAAATGTTCATTACATTGAACACGTCTCTCCCATTGTATAACATGCATATTAATTGGTGGGACTGTCACTGGCCTTCACAGTGCCCTGTGGTAACAGTTGATGCAAAGTACTCTGGAAGCACTCCACCATGCAGGTGTTTGTGTGTGCGTGTTTTTCTGGGATGCCTGGTTGTTTGGTTATCAACTGACATAGTGACAGAGAACTGTGTGCTTTTAAGTGAGACACGGATGTAACAATGCAACTTGTCGTCAGGGGAAACCAGTGTTGTCGTGTGCGTGCAGGGGGTCAGCAAGGTCGCTGATGTCATCATACAGGGACAACATTCCCTCTGATTCTTCTCTTTCTTCGTCTTATTCTTCATCTCTTTCCAAGGAAAATTGTACTCTGTTTGGACATCTTCATGGCCACAGTTGTAGAAATGCTGTTTTTGATTTAGGCTTGGGGTTTACCACTGCTTGAATCGGTAAATCGTATTGCTGTTTTAAACTAGATGGCAAGGGTATGAAGTAGCAGACATTATTCAACATAAATCAAAAAGAAAATACAAGATAAAGGAAAATACTGCAAGAGTACTAGTTTCAGTCACCTAAAGACCTAATTTGGGTAGGAATTAACCTTTCAAATTCACCAGGAAAGTCATCCCAAGAACAAGGCCAAACCAACACTGGAAAGGCTCATGAACAAAACGGTGAGTGTCCTACAATGGCCCAGTCAAAGTTCTGATCTCTGTCCGATTGAGAATCTGTGGCACTATAAAATTACCATCAACCTGGAGGAAATATTCCAAGAAGAATGGGCCAAAATGTCTCCGACACAGTTTGCTAAGGTGGTCGATACAGTAGGTATAAAAAGTGTATACACAATCATGTCAGAACTTTTTCTACCTTTAAAGTGACCTATAACATGAACAATTCAATTGAAAAACAAACTGAAATCTTAGAAGGGGAAAAATAAAAAACAATAACCTGGTTGCATAAGTGTGCACACCCTTAAACTAATATTTTGTTGAAGCCCCCTTTGATTTTATTACGGCACTCAGTCTTTTTGGGTAGGAGTCTATTAGCATGGCACATCTTGATGTGGCTATATTTGCCCACTCTTCTTTGCAAAAGTGCTCAAAATCTGTCAGATTGTGAGGACATCTCCTGTGCACAGCCCTCTTCATATTACCCCACCTGTTGTTCAATTAGATTCAGGTCTGGGCTCTGGCTGGGCCATTCCAAAATGTTAATCTTCTTCTGGTGAAGCCATGCTTTTGTGGATTTGGATGTGTGCTTTGGGTCGTTGTCGTGCTGAAAGGTGAACTTCATCTTCAGCTTTCTAGGTTTTATGCCAAAATTGCCTGGTATTTGGAATTGTTCATAATTCCCTCCACCCTGACTAAGGCCCTGGTTGCATCCCCAAAGAAAAACAGCCCTAAAGCATGATGCTGCCACCACCATGCTTCACTGTGGGTATGGTGTTCTTTGGGTGATGTGCAGTGTTGTTTTTGTGCCAAACATACCTTTTGGAATTATGGCCCAAAAGTTCAACCTTGGTTTCATCACACCATAACACATTTTCCCATGTGCTTTTGGGGGACTTGATGTTTCTTTTTGCAAACTTCAGCCGGCCTTGGATGTTTTTCTTTGTAAGAAAAGGCTTCTGTCTTGCCACCCTACCCCATAGCCCATTCATATGAAGAATACGGGAGATTGTTGTCACATGTAGCACACAGCCAGTACTTGCCAGAAATGCCTGCAGTTCCTTTAATGTTGCTGTAGGCCTCTTGGAAGCCTCCCTGACCAATGTTTGAGGGACATCCAGTTCTTGGTAATGTCTCTGTTGTGCCATATTTTCTCCACTTGATGATGACTGTTTTCACTGTGTTCCATGGTATATCTAATGCTTTGTAATTTAATTTGTAACCTTCTCCTGACTGATATCTTTCAACAATGAGATCCCTCTGATGCTTTGGAAGCTCTCTGCAGACCATGGCTTTTGCTCTGAGATGCAACTAAGAAAATACAAAGTATTAGTTTGAGGGTGTGCACACTTATGCAACCAGGTTATTGTGAGTTTTTTATTTTTCCCCCTCAAAAATTTCTAATGTTTTCCAATTGAATTGTTCATGGTCACATTAAAGTTGGAAACATTTATGATTTATCTTTGTCTCATTCTTTTACATCACAAGAACCTGTCATTTTAAAAGGAGTATGTAGACGTTTTATATCCACTAGCTATCAAGCTATGGTTTTTGGAAGTAATCATTAGGAATTATGAGTTCTTCCAGTGAATGGTGAGCCCAGCAGCTAACAAAACTAGAGTATTTATTTTCTTTCCCTGTCTAGGAAAATAAACAACTTAATTGGATGTGCATCATCTCTGTAAAACTGGTCAGGACCTCATGGAAAGAAGGTAAGAAGTCTGTGTAAAAATGGCACCTCAGCGTTACGGCTCCGTTTATAATAAGCTGATGGCAGAACTTTACCCAAATCTTCACTAGGTTATTGGCCAAAAACAAATGTTTAGGCTTTGCCTCAATTAAGGGCAGCTTTCAGTGAAAAAAGTTGGGGAATAATTCACTTTTATACCAATTTAAAACTGGAGAGTTTGACCATGCAGTAAAACTATCCAGTTTTAAGCTTGGTATAAAAGTACCATTGTAATTACACAAGCCACGTAACACACACACAACATACACACTTCTCTTCTTTTAACTCTTTACTCAGCGTGTAGGTCAACATGTTTGTTAATACACCCCCCCCCCCCAGCACGCACTCATACGTCCATCAACTCCTCAGTAGGGGCCATAAGGCAGTCACCAAGCCAGGCCTCTTCCTTCTGTCACTCCTGTTACTATGGTAACACCCCTCACCCCCCTCTCCGGTCCCTGGCTAGATGGAGGGAGACAATGGCCTGTGTCGTGTGCTTAACAATGCCTAGTTCATGGAAAAAGCAGAAGGTGTGTGTTGCCCAGCTGTGCTGTGTATTTGTTATGCATATTGGAACCCTGGAGGATAACGGGGGCAGCCACCCAGAAAGAGCTTTGATGAGACGAGATACCCGCGTGCGCACACACACACACACACACACCTGCACACACCCGCACACACACAGACACACTGTGCACAAACCAATTAATTCCTCCAGCCCCGGTTGCAATGAAATGGAATTGTGTCAGGTAGGTTAGTTCCACCTGAGAACCAGCCCGGATCTCAAGGATCCCTTTTATTTACCTGTAGTATACACAGCCCGGGTGACGGGCAACTCTACGGATGGTTCCAGTAAGTCCATTCACACACTGGCTGTCTACTTGAATCACCAACAAAAAGGTCACCTCTACCCTGGAACTGTTCCAGAAAGGGAGAGAGGGAACGAGAAATTTTGGAGAAAAAAGAGAGACAGAGAAGAGACAGCGACAGAGAAGAGACAGGCTGAAAGAAAGCAGGAGACTGATGAAATATACCCATGGTGGCTGGCGTGTGTAATATGGTCCAGTGAAAAGGAGGAGATATCATGGATAATCAGTTAGCTGCTGTTGGCACTTCCAGACCATATTGCTGTCAGTCAGTAACACTTAGTTACAGAAAGTGACTGTTTTCAAGTTCCAACGCTACAAATACATAAATACAGGGCGCAGGAAGATGTCCGTTTTATTTCCTGCAACCTAAAATGTAATTTGTTGGTTTGTTTTCCCTTTTACATTCACCTTTCCATCTCCCATCCCTCTCCACCCTGCCAGACCCCGTTTCATCCACAATCACAGAGATTTACCGAGGGGCCATGTGCTCTGTGAAAGAAAGGGGAGGGAGGAGGCAGGAGGAGAAATGCAGAAACAGAGGGAGACGTTGTAAGATGAGAGAGAGCTGAGGGGAGAGAAAAAGAGAATGCATAAAATGATCCTATAATTTCCCTATGGTGTAATTATTTTACTTTGCAGACAGCTCTGCTCTTTTGCTTTCTCATTGTTTTAAGTGTGTGTTTCAGTGTGTTAATTTTAATCGCCACATGTACTCGTGTGTGTGTGTGTGTGTATACAGTGGATATAAAATGTCTGTCAGGTTTTTTGTGAGTTTTACATTTTTTATTTCCCCCCCTCAAAGATTTCAGTTAGTTTTTCAATCGAATTGTTCACATTATAGGTCACATTAAAGGTGGAAAAAATTAAGTTCTGACATGATATATCTTTGTCTCATTCTTTTACATCACAAGAACCTGGCATTTTAACAGGGGTGTGTAGACTTTTTATATCCACTGTATGTGTGTATGTGTGTGTGTGTTGGGGCATTAGGTTTATGTTAACAACACTGAACATACCTTATTGGATGTGTGGGGGGAGGCCATTGTCATGCTGCTCCAGCACTTTGTGACGATGCCATGAGAGATGTCAATACAATCATTTTGATGATCTATCTGTAATCATCACCCACCTAGTGTACCTGTAATTATCTCTGAGGAAAAGTGCCATGTATGCATAAATAAAGTCTGTCTTAATTCCAGAAGCTTAAACATAGCCTGTGAATGATACCAACAACGATATCTCACCTTCTATTCATTATTTGGCCTCTGGGCGTTCTGCCTGAGGCTGTTGTGACCTGGGGCTGAGAAGCTGGGAATGTGGGCTGTAATAATTGGGTCAGTGTGTTTGTGTGTATATGTGAACTAACCCTTCTCTCCAGGAGAGTAGGACAGACAGAACCGCATCCTCTCATTGGCAGCGTTGTCTATGTTGTATGCCGGCAACAAGGTTGGGAGCTTGACAGTCGAGGGCCACGCAAGTGCATCACACACTCTGCCGTGGGCTGTTAGAGGTCAGCAGGTGGGACCATGGGGGAGGTGTTTGGGTTGTGTTGAGGCGTGTGTGTGTGTTTGTGTGGCAGAGGGGAGATGACCTCTTGGTATTGTAGGATACCAGCCTCGTTATATAGCGGTCACTTTCGTTAAACACGTCGAGAGTCAAGGGAGAGAACTCTATTTGAAATCATCACAGTAAGTGTTGCCTCTTGGGTGTTCACATCACATCTCAACCATTCTTCCGGGCACAACCCAGTTTATAGACATGGCTACCCAGAATTCCACAACAACACAGTAACGTGACTTCCTGTTAACGTGACTTCCTTTTCTGTTTGTTATTTAAACACATGTAAATGATAATTCCTCAGTATGACGGGCCTGTCTCGGCCCTTGTTGTTTCAGATGACTGCTGTGGACACAGGCAGCAGATGTGGTGTTACACACAGTGTCATTATTCACTGTCTGTGGTGTGTGTGCGTATGTTGGTGTCTATGGGTGTCCATGTGTGATTGTATCTGTGTAAGCACTTTTTGGCTATGGATTAGATTAGTCAGTGATGTGTCTGTGTGTGTTTGTGTGGTTTGCAGGGTTGTGAGATGCGTGTGATATTAGGGCCATAGTTTTTGCCAGAATATTTCCCCCCGATGTCCCTCAGCGATGTCAGTGAATGTGTGTGTCCCTCGGGACTGAAGGGGTGTAACAGGGAACAGCAGTCTAATTTAAGGCATTGCTAGAGGGGAATTGTGACCCTAGCTTTTTGAAAGACACAGGCGCACACACACATACACACACACACAAGGATATTTACTGGTCTGCAGCTCTCAACACCTTAACATTCATCAAGCGGATGCCTCCACCAGACCTTCTGGTAATTATACCTGTATCAGTTTATACCTGTATGTCCAACGCCAAGCCTTTATCAAGGTGATGGTCAGGATGTCACAGCTGCTTTACCTCAGCGCACGCTAGCATCTCCTCGTGGTGGGTTGAATGCACTCCACCTCCGAGGCGTATGTGTTGGCGTTAAACGTCCTGGTTCAGCGAGCGGTGTGATAAGGACCAGAACAGCTTGGCAGGATGTGCTTGGGAGAACATATGTTCTGATCCTCTCTCTCTAGCCTGCTGGGAGTTGCGGCAACAGACATGACCGTTATCACGAAATGGTCACCACAAAACCTGGAGGGGAGAAGAATGCAGGTGAAATTACCAAAACATTTTTTTATAACATTAGTAAAAAACTGCTGAATTTCTTCACCTGTCTACAGTGAGGAAGTATGTAATTGTTTATATTTAAATTAATCGTAATAGAGGATTTAATTCATACAAGCAGTAGACAACAGAACAGTAAATTTTTTTTTTGCAAATATGGGGTTGGATGACATTTTCTTTTTCAATCAATCATGAATATTGACTCAGAACATCTATTTTGTTTTCTTTCTAAGAAGTGTGTTTCCGAGGGAACAAGAGTGGATGCTGCTGTGAGAAATAAATGTTAACCTTTTTGTGTAACAACTGGTCTGTATATTTTGGGAGATTGGTTAGTACCATCTAGTCACTGAGCCGCCCACAAACCCATACATAATCATCCACAGTGCTGTTTACTGGCTTTGTGGGGCAATAAATACTCCTCAAAACCTATTTTTACAAAACAGGATGAAATCGGCCCCAGTGCTTGACACCAAACCTATATCTTATCAGCCTAAATATTATTCTCCCACATCCGTGTATCTCCCTCCCTCTTTTCCTCTCTCTTCATCCTTCTTTCTCCCACTCTTCCTGTTTCCATCTCTCTCTTTATGTGTGGTTAAATCATACTGTCACTGGCATTGCTGTGGTGATGGCAGGGATATACTGTATTTGTCCAGGTCTATGTACAAAGTATTGATTTTGTTCTTCTACCAGACCTCATTACAACTGTGTGGATCCTAGGCATCCTACAGAGGAGATACAATGTACAGTACAATGTACAGTACAATGTACAGTAAAATGCACCTCAAACTGCTGTGTCAGTCTTTCTGTCTGTCTGTCGTCTTTGTGTCTGTTTGTCCTGTCAAACTGCTGTGTCTGCCTGTCTGTTTCCCTGTCTCACTATATGTCTGCCTGTCTGTGTATCTGTCTGTTTGGTTGCAGACAGATACACAGACAGTCTCTCAAACTATTTGTACTATCAAACCGCTTATCAATCTGCTATGTCTGTCTGTCTGTCTGTCTTATCAAACTGCAGTGTCTGTCTCTCTTATCAAACTGCAGTGTCTGTCTGTCTGTCTTATCAAGCTGCTGTGTGTGTCTGTCTCTCTTATCAAACTGCAGTCCCTGTCTCTCTGTCTGTCTTATCAAACTGCAGTCCCTGTCTCTCTGTCTGTCTTATCAAACTGCAGTGCCTGTCTCTCTGTCTGTCTTATCGAACTGCAGTGTCTCTCTGTCTGCCTTATCAAACTGTTGTGTCTGTCTGTCTATATTTTTATATTCCTAAAACAGCATTGCTATGATACTGTCATTCCCACTGACCTACGACTGAAGAGGTTTTCTTGGAAAAAGCCTGGGGACACACACTTACGAACAAACAGACACACGTCAGTTGAAGGAGCTTAGAGAGAGGACGATGCTTGTGTCAGCATGTCACATAACAGATTTGGCCGGTGCTTCCGAAAGAGAATCTAGCCAAACTATCTCTCTCACACACACACACACACACACTCACCCACTGTGAACAACCGTCAAAGTCGTGCCGACACCTGCAGCTACATATACACAACAGGTCAATTGGTCTATTATGGTGTTTGCGTCTGCCATTTACTTGGTTGCTGTTTATGTTTGTGTGTGTGCATTCAAATATACATGTTACGTGTGTATTTGTTTGTGTGTATGTGTGTATATGTGCACTTGTGTGTTTAAGCTGATATATTTAGCATTTACCAAGCTGTGTTGCGAAGAGCTCAATAGCAAGACCTGGTTAACAGGGGTAAAGTCTGCAGGGACAAGGAATTAAATGTCTGCATAACTGACCAGAAATCCCGGTACTACGCAACAGGCCAAAGCCATGAAACTACTGTGACTTTACAACAGGACAAACCAATAAAAATATTGTCACGATTCAACGAGCCAGAATAATGTCAGTATATGAAATATTGCTGCTACAGGAAAACATGCATACGAGAGAAAGATAAATGTCTTCAGGAGTTTCATAGATTTTTTTCTTTCTTTTAGTAATGTCAATTTGTATGTGTGCATGCGTCTGTGTGGGATGTTCACACAGTGTGTGTGTGTGTGTGTGTGTGCGTCCGTCCGTCCTCATATAGAGTTGATGACTCTGTATTATTGAATCAGTGGACAGGAGCAGCAACACCTGTTCTAAGACATGATGGATGCAACCGATTCTTCCTGGCAAACCTGAACTAGGTCTTGAAACGTCCCATACCTGCCTGTCCTACTTTCCACCAGACATGGCGGTTGTTCAGAGAGGGAGAGAGAATATATGTGTTGTTATTTGCTTGTCAATAAAGTTACATAATGTATACTCCAGGAGGGGTAATTTATATTGGTGATGCTTCTCGGGCCAATCTGTAGTCCCTGCTGTACCCATCGCCTTGGAGGGCGGAGCAGGCCGAGGGGGGATGGGGGTTCGTTCGAAGTGCAGCAAAGCTGGACGAATTTAGATTGCCCTAAAAGTGCTGACTTTCCTACGCAGTCAGCGCTTTGTGTCCTGTGGAGACGTGCTGAAATAAAGAGGGAGGGTAAAACAGGAAGTAGAGAGAGAGAGAGAGAGAGAGAGAAGGGGAGGGGAGGGCGGAGAGAGGGGGGGGGGGTAATCAGGTAGAGCTGGGCTATTCTCCTAGTGTGGATCCTGTCTCCAACTCAGCAGCACCTAGACATTCTGTATTGGGCCCTGGTCTATTCATATCAATCTTTTTCCTCTCCATTCATCTCCTTCTCCATCTCCTTCTCCATCTCCTTCTCCATCTCCCTCTATGCTTTCTTCCTTCATCCATCAATTACCTCTCTCTGTCGCTCTCTCAGATATCCATAGGAAGAGAGAGGCTGATGACAGCTTATTAAGTTCTATCTCAACCTTGACACCTAAGCATTTTCAGGATGACCCCCCCCCTTCTCACAGAAGATTAGTGGTACTGTAAGCCTGGGGTCCATTCACTTCAATCACTCAGTCTGGGCTGGGGTCAAGTCCATGTCAATTCATTCAGTTTATTCCAATTAATTCTAGTCGTCTGTTAAAATACACTGCTTTAAAGGCCTTTCAGCCCGTCCAAATTCCTCCCTGTATTCCAGAGATATTCAGTGTTGTGGTGGCGGTGGACTACAGAAAAGCCAGATTAATTTAGATTGCCCTAAAAGTATAATTGATTGTCATGTGTTGATTGTCATGTGATTAAGTATGTACTTCCCAAGCAAATTGTATACTTAAATATAGTAAAGTTGTATTTCAGTATTCAAAAATATCATTAAAATATGAAAAATAAATAAAAAATAATGCACTATTAACCTAACAGTGAATATTGCTAAATAAATTACAATTTACAATAAATTAAAGTACAATTTACTCCAAGGTTACTAAAAGTTATAACCATCCATAGTCATGGCTTGAATTGAGCAGGAGTTGTCTGGAAGGTGATACCAGCACTGTTTTTTCCATGCATCAATGTATTCATTTCGTTAAACATGTTTACTTGTCACTTGTTTGTGAATCCTGGCTAACTGTGTGTTAGCACAGATCTGTTGTTTAGTTGTCATTATTTAATGTTTTTACTAGCCCAAGCTAAGAAATATTGTTGTCGCCAGTCTCATTTTCACAAAAACATATTATAATAGTGGAATTAACAACCAACTTCCATGTTGTGCATAAATTACAGATCTCTCCTGATTAATGTTTGTAGATAAACATTTCTAGTCATCTAGCCTTCCTTATGCCTTTACCTATTGACCAAGTACCCTACCTTATGTATTTGGTTGCATTTGGGAATCATTTAAAAAGTATTTGGCTCTGGCCAACTATCAGGAAACCTACTGTTTTTACAAGCCCCCACCTGAACCCCATTCTAACCACAGTTTAGCCTAAGAATCAAAGGCCAATACGCTGAAAACCTTAGGTGCAATTCAATGTTGGATCAATGCCTGTACGACCAGCAGCTCTCCAGATAAGAGATCTGATATGTGTTTTAGCCCAGGGGTCTCAAACCAGTTCCACGGAGGGCCGATTGTCTGCAGGTTTTTGGTTTTGCCCATGGTTTTGAGCAAGAGATGAAGAAAGATAGAGAGGAGAGAGAGAGTGATAGAGAGGGAGAAAGAGAGTGATAAAGAGGGAGATAGAGCAAGAGACAGAAGAATTAAGAATGAATTCTTCAGGAGAAATGACACACAGCAATGTCAGTACAGCTCCAGCAACGACAAATACAGCTATTAGAGACCACCAGCCCATCATCCTTCAGTCTGTGTGTGTGTGTGTGTGTGTGGGAGATTGTGTATGCATGTGTGTGTGTTTGATTGTGTGTGTGATTGTGTATGCATGTGTGTTTGTGTGAGATTGTGTATGCATGTGTGTGTGTGTGTGTGTGTGTTAGATTGTGTATGCATGTGTGTGTGTGTGTGTGTGTGTGAGATTGTGTATGCATGTGTGTGTGTTTGATTGTGTGTGTGATTGTGTATGCATGTGTGTGTGTGTGTGAGATTGTGTATGCATGTGTGTGTGTTTGTGTGTGATTATGTATGCGTGTGTGTGTGTGTGAGTGTGTATGCATGTATGTGTGTGTGTGTGTGTGTGTGCGTGTGTATGCATGTGTGTTTGTGTGTATGCATGTGTGTGTGAGTGCGTGTGTATGCATGTGTGTGTGTATGTGTGTGAGTGTGTGCACGTCTGAACACGTTGTGCAGTGTGCAGTGGAAAGTGATGAAATGTAAAATAAATAATTTAAATGGATAAAAATAGAACAGCTCCTTGGTGTTAACCACAACCCTCTCTGTCTTTCTCCTACTGCCACCTCCTCTCTCCTCCCTCCTCGTTTCCCACCTCCTTCATCTAATCTTACGTCATCACACCTCATCCTACTAATCTCATTTCCTTTCTCCTCCACCCTCCTTATTGCCCCATCTCTTTCTCAAAATCATACCTCCTCCCACCTCCACCTCATTTCTCCTTTCGTCCGTCCTTCTTCATTTTAGCTCTCCTCCTTTGTGCGTTATTCAATTAGCAAACAATGCCCTAACCTTTCAATACATGCCTTCTCAGGTGTGTGTGTGTGTGTGTGTGTGGGGGGGGGGTTGTGCAAGCTTGAGTGTTCCTGCTAGCATTCTATTGTGTGTGTGGGTGTGTGTGCTTGTGTGTATTGCTCTTTAAACAACCTTGACGTTGAAAGACCTCCTCCCCTGGGGTTTGGCTCTAATGCAGGTTAACAGGGTTATACAGAGTTGAAGGAAATATTCCTCCAACTGTCTCTCTCTTTCTCTTTTTCTCATTCTCTTTTTCTCTCTCCCTTTTTTCTTTCTTTCTTTTCCTCTTTTTTCCTGTTCTTTCTTTGTGTGTCTCTCTTCTCTCTCTTTGTCTCTTCTCTCTTTCGTCTCTCTTCTCTCTCTCCATCAGGAAGCAGACATTCAAGGCAGGCTCCAAGGTTAACGGCAGTTCACAGACACATTATGTTCTTTCCGGGCAGAAATCATCACATATTGGTTTGGCTGTTTATTACAAAATAAATGCATTTGGTTTTAAGGTTCTGCTTTCCTTCATGGAAGCTTACTGCCAGAGCCCGCATCAGTCATTAGATAGAAACCTAGCTACAGGCAGTGGGCTCGATATGCTGCACAACAGTGTATCAGTCCTCCTGACTGAAAGATGTTTAGAGCCAAAGAGGTGAAGGTGGGGGTTGTTGATGTTAAACCAACAGCGGAGCAGCAGGAATACCTGCAACTTAAATGGTCAACTTAAATAGACCGCCTTGAAAAAATATAGCGATGAATCTCATTGGTGGAATGTCAGCTGATGTTGTCACACAGCGTCGTCACATCAAACGGTAATCCTTCCTGACCGCAAATGTTATAACTACTGTAATGATACATTTTCCATGGGAAAAGTTATATTTTGCATTTTTGAGAGTCCAGTGACAAACTGGCAAGTCTCAGTCTTCTTGTCTCCCGCAGATCTCCTCTGCCCCCAGAGAAATCCTCGTCACTCATCACATGCAGATGTAGCCTGCAGCGGTGCGGTTTGATATTCCAGCCGATCATACATTAGACAGCAGCACCATTGTAATCAAATGCAGGTCCAGGTATTGCATGAGGGAGTACTGTGATAGATTGCAGCTGACTGGGATTTAGATAAATGTCTTCATGGTGCTGTATTGGGTTAAAGCTGCAAGCAATAAGTCATAAGGGGCTGGGGTGTACGACCAACAAGCCTTGCCTAAGGGCATAGGCAAAACCCAATGCTGAGTGCCCAGAGTAACTATCCTTGGTAGTCATACACACACACACATGCACGCACACACACCTACAAACTAAACACACTCTTATGTTAACATCATTTGAATCTCAATGCAGTGACAATTTGATTAAATGTTAACTGGACTTCAAGTTGTGTGTGATCATCAGTGGACCAGTGGCAGCATTCCAATGAGAGATCCCAGTCTCACGTTAGTCTCCGGAGTTTGTCTAGCCGAGATGAGCATCCGTGGGCGAAGTAAAGGTGATTGATGTCTACAGGGGAATCAAAGGAAATGTCTAGTAGTGAACCGAATGCAGTGCCCTAATATTCGCCACCTATATGCTGTATGTGTGACCGGGATAAAACAGCGTAGTCATTAAAATGTCACACTGCAGAATGAATCAAGAAGTTGGTGGGAAGGCTGGGTATCGAAACACAGTCAAACAGATATACATCACATTATAAAATATATGATTACATTATAGCAGGCACCTATACTGACAATACTGATGTATTATAGTTAATACTGACAATTGACAAAGCATTATTCTAGGCATGATCAGAGGGAAAGAGTCAAGAGACAAAGAAGACACGCCCTCTAGGTCCCTAGGGAGGAAGAGACACAGAGTGGATATATATCTCACTGGTTCAGCACAGCCAGGAGGAACAGACACAGAGTGGATTTATATCTCACTGGTTCAGCACAGCCAGGAGGAAGAGAAACATCAATGGGTACCTGCTCAATTTACCCTGAGCTGAATTGTTTGGATTCAAAATCTATGTTGTTGACCAACAGCATTATTCTCCAATCAGATGCCAGAAGCACACAGGATGTAAAGCCAGTAGAGTCTTTGATCACCTGCGTGTGCCCTAACACAGCAATTAGAGGATTTTCACACAATGATCTTAATGGTTCCTGGCTACCTTACCAGGGTGAGGTCTGCTGAGATCTTTTTCGTTGTGTACTGGAATGGAGGGAGCATTGACGCATGAAGGTCCAGCTCCATGCATGAACAGAATCAGAAAAGCTACTTAAAATCTCACATCGGCACCAAAATAATTCTACTATCGCCAGCAACAGCGCATGCCACAGCGTGCCATGCTATTGAATGGGTGAACAATGCTGTCGGTGGGTTTAAACGCCCGCCGGAACAGGAGGCCAAAGGACTATTGGGAGAGAAGAGAGTTTTGAATAGGTCCAGGCCCCCTTTATACTGTCACCCAGGTGTGCCCAATCAGAACGGGCAGCCCTCCCAGCCCCGCCCACCACCTTCCCATGAGACGGTCAGATACAGCCAGCACAATTGGCGAACAGGGCGAGAGGATTGTCACGGATGAAAGAACAGAGGGTGGAGAGAGCAACACAACATTCAAGAGTCATGGCGTGACGCTGGTCAGTGGTGGATTGGATTCATAATGTTCAGAGTCAGCAGTTCCACTGCCCCTAGTGGACATGCTAGCCACACCGCCAGTCTGCACACGTTAGCCACACCGCTAGTCTGCACACGCTAGCCACACCTCCAGTCTGCACATGCTAGCCACACCGCTAGTCTGCACACGCTAGCCACACCGCCAGTCTGCACACGCTAGCCACACCGCCAGTCTGCACACGCTAGCCACACCGCTAATCTGCACACGCTAGCCACACCGCCAGTCTGCACATGCTACCCACACCGCCAGTCTGCACACGCTAGCCACACCGCTAGTCTGCACACGCTAGCCACACCGCCAGTCTGCACACGCTAGCCACACCACCAGTCTGCACACACTAGCCACACCGCTAATCTGCACACGCTAGCCACACCGCCAGTCTGCACACGCTAGCCACACCGCCAGTCTGCACACGCTAGCCACACCTCCAGTCTGCACATGCTAGCCACACCGCTAGTCTGCACATGCTAGCCACACCGCTAGTCTGCACACGCTAGCCACACCGCCAGTCTGCACACGCTAGCCACACCGCCAGTCTGCACACGCTAGCCACACCGCCAGTCTGCACACGCTAGCCACACCGCTAATCTGCACACGCTAGCCACACCGCCAGTCTGCACATGCTACCCACACCGCCAGTCTGCACATGCTACCCACACCGCCAGTCTGCACACGCAAGCCACACCGCCAGTCTGCACACGCTACCCATACCGCCAGTCTGCTTCACTTTCATAGAGGCCTGGTTTTCATTCATACATAGACGTTTCCCCATCTTGACTGACTTCTGATAAAGATGTTTATCTGGGTGGAACCGGCATAAGGTTGTCCTTGATCATTAACTTAGCATATCTAGCACATTCCCTGGCAGTCGCACACAGTGAAGAAAGACAGCATGTATGTTTGTGTGTATGTGTGTTGACGTGCATGCATGTATGCATGCATGTTGACCATATTTCCTATGTCAGTGGCAAGACAATTTGGCTGTTGATTGATGGACCTGTGTGGACAAGCCTGCTGTTAAAACCGTGTTGATCACGCTTTCCAATTAGACACCATCTGGAGAGAGGGAGGGAGGGAGGGAGGGAGACAGAGAATGAGAGAAAGCAAAATGTATGTATATCAACAAAGATCGACAAAGAGAGAGTGTACAGAGAACACATAAAATATTGAAAATGAGATATTTCATTGTTTCTTGAAAAAGATATGCCCACATTGAATTTGAGGCAAGCAACACATTTCAAAAAAGTTGGGACAGAGGCAACAAAAGACTGGAAAAGTTGCACCCGTTCATGGCAAAGGTATTCCCTGATGGCACTGGTTCTTTCAGCAGGATAATGCACCCTGCCACAAAACAAAAATTGTTCAGGAATGGTTTGAGGAACAGAACAACAAGTTCAGGATGTTGACTTGGCCTCCTAATACCCCAGATCTCAATCCAATCGAGCATCTTTGGGATGTGCTGGACAAACAGGTCCGATCCATGGAGGCCCCACCTTGCAACTTACAGGGCTTAAAGGATCTGCTGCTAACGTCTTGGTGCCAGATACCACATGCCTTAACGGATCAGGGATGTTTTGGCGCCAAAAGGTGACCTACACAATATCAGGCAGGTGGTCATAATGTAATGGCTGATTGGTGTATATACAGGTTTTGGAGCAACATATGCTGCCATCCAGACAATGTCTTTTTCAGGGAAGGCTTTGCTTATTTCAGCAAGACAAGACAATGCCAAACCACATTCTGCAAGTATTACAACAGCATTGCTCCATTGTAAAAGAGTCTAGGTCCTAAACTGGCCTGCCTGCAGTCCAGACCTGTCACCCATGGAAAACATTTGGCGCATTATGAAATGACAAATACGACAAAGGAGACCAGGAACTGTTGAGCTGAAATATCCTATATCAAGCAAGAATGGGAATACATTTCACTTTCAAAACTACAGCAATTGGTTTCCTCAGTTCCCAAACACTTACAGAGTATTGTTAAAAGAAGAGGCGATGGAACGCAATGGTAAACACGCCCCTGTCTCAAACGTTTTGAAACATTTTGCTGACGTCAAATTCAAAATGGGCATGTCATTTTCCAAAAACAGTAACATTTAATAGGACGTCTTTGTATTATTTTCAGTTAAATATTGGAATGAATGATTTTCACATCATTGCATTCTGTCAGAGTGAGGAGGACAAGAAAGCAGGCGAGCGACCAAGAGGGTGGATTGACTTAGCGCAGCTCTTGAAAAGGCATTGAAAGTCATTCCACTTTTGTCCCTTAATTGATGTTAGAGTGAAAACACACAGACACACATGCTTGGTCACCTTGCGCTAGTCCCTAAATCAGTACATGTTTATGTAAGCTCCTGTGTCCCAGAGTCAGACACTGACAGGAATAACCCAATAAGGGGCTTAGTGCAGCTGTGACGTATGTGCAGATAGGACAGGCAGGGCTCATCCTGTGAGATAATCTAACATAGCTGTTATGAAACAAAAATTTAGTCTGCACACATTTTATATCCTTTTTTTTTGGATACAGCTGAAACAGTATGCTTGGATTCCCCAAAATGTCCTTAAAACCTTTTTGGAGGTTGATTCTGGATAACCTGAAGCCCTCATATTCCGTTCAAAATAGCTTTGTGTTTCTGGTGGAAACTTCCTGTCTTGCTACTGTCTGGCCGTTCAGTAGGGCCTGTGGAATGTAAAAGATCACAGTCAGAGTTTCTGGAAAAGACGAAAGTCTTCAAAATGTCAGTAGTGTCCCCAACATTTGGGCTGCAAAGCCATAACTTACTGAGTCTAAGGAACAGTATTGTCCATGTGAAATTCAGCTGGGACTTTTACGGCCAGTGACACAAAATACGTTCAGGGTCACTCTTATAGAAATGTGTTGAACTAATGTGTTAGTGCCTTTTACAGATGTATAGGGGGTAAATAATTACTGGTTTAGTACTGGGCTGAAAGTCAAGAGGTATTTGTTAAATACAGATTGATTACCTGCGTTTGGATGAATGGGCAGAGAGAGAAACTGATCAGAGGAATAAACCAACCTGGTTTAGACCAGATCAACATGTTTTGATGTTATTTTGTGAGATGTAATACTTTCTTGCCTATAGAAAAAGGAGGTTTTCTGAACTGTTCTTCGGACAGACACTCAATGATCTTGTGTTAGTGTCTGTCTGTCTGTCTCTATTTGCAAATATTATATAATAAACTGTAATTGTGTTTAAGAGCATTTTGAGCTCTGTCTTACCTTCCTCAGTAGGAGTTCTATTCAATGGAAGTGCCATCACTGTCACCCACATCTTTCTTTTCATCAAACGTTGATAGCTACAGATGAATACGTACATCAGTTAGACTCAGTAGAATTTATGGTAGACATAAGGACTTGCAGTACAATAAACCAAAGGTTTGTTATTGATCTAAAAGTAAGCTGAGTACTGTTGTTTTAAAACAGGTTTACCAAGCAAGTGGATCACCACTCACAACAGAGAGAAGTGACAAAATATGGGACTCATAGTAACATTTGTTTTTATGTATCTCTTTGATTTGGGAAATGCCCTTCAAAACAGAAGTCCCTAAATGTGTGTTTTGTTGACTGTTTTTGTTTGGCCAAGTTGCGTATGTGTTTTACATTAGGTTCTATGCCGTAAAAAGCCAATTTCACTGTAATTGTTTTCTAGTAATTTTAAGTAATTTTTGTATTAACTAGATAAGTCCTACAATTCTAAATGTAATTGCTAAATGATTCATGGGATAAACAATTTTAAACCGTTATTTGTATCAGCTTATTAGAAATAGCTAATTAAGGTTTATACCTTCGGGCATTCATGCTTTCTCTTTCATCAACACATTTTCTCTCTTCCTTCCTCCTTTGCTCCTCTTTCTCCCTCCTCTTTCTCCTTCTCTCTCATACTCTCTTCTCTGCGTCTCCTCTCCTTTCCTCTCCTCATCTCCACTTCCTTCGTTTCACTCTACATTTTCATTAAAGTAGCTAAGTAATAATGATTAAGTTGAAATAATGGTAATTTAGTTTAGCTAAATATACCAATTTACTACTTATTTAAGTTACAGGGGGTCGGATAGAGGAATAATGAGCTAATTGAAAACTGGAGATGATCAGATGGACATACTGTTTTCAGAGCGATATTGGAAACGTCGTCCACACAATGGGTGGACATCTGTCCCAAGGACAACTCTCTGTGTAGGACGATGTCCCCTTCACTGCCCTGGGGTGTTCGGATTTAATATATAGATTAGAGGGAATAGTGCCCCCTACTGCTCTGCTTTAGAGGCTAGGCCAACAGTGGGAAACTGGCTTTGTCTCATTCTCTTTCTTTCTATTTCTCTCAGTCTCTCTCTCTCTCAGTTCCTCTTTGTGATAAGTGGAAGCTTTAATATGTCAGTCTGTGAGGTTACAATGACATGGTCCTGACCTGCAGCAAATGTTTAACAGCTGTTAAACCGGTAATTCTGCTCCACACAGACGCACAGACATACAGACACACACAAACACACTGGTAGTTTTCATCTGTCCATATTTAGCACCGGAGGATGGTGACACAGACTTACACCATTGCCATGTAATAGCATCACTAGTCTATTTCTGGTGCCTCTTCATTTCCGGGCTCCTTATTCAGTTTGTTCCTTCTTGTTTCACAGCCTTCCTGTGTGTGTGTATGTGTGTATGTGTATGTGTGTGTGTGTGTGTGTGTGTGTGTGTGTGTGTGTGTGTGTGTGTGTGTATGCATGTTTTTTGCAAGTAGGTGATGTGTACATGCTTAATGTAATATACAAATCTGTAGATAGTTCTAAAATTGAATGGAATATATATGAACATCCTCTGAAAACAGATCCCCTTCGTGTCTTTGTGTATGACTTTAGACAGCCCACAGAGAGGAGGACACCGTGAATTTGAAGTAGTGTTAAATTAGCATACATCCCATCAAACAGCCTGCAAGACCAGGGTGATTATGCTGAGACACACACACACACACAGGCACGTTCCCCTCCTGATTATCATGTGATTATCATGTGATTATCATGTGATTATTCTGGAGCTGACAGGTGAGTGTCTGTAAGGATGACATCAGGTCTAGACGACACTTGAGGGATGAAGACATGGTATGAAGTCTGTCTGGCATGAGGTTTCTTCGTGTCTTTAGGATGTCATCTTACTCTTCCAACATACGTGTTCTGTTCCCATCACCTTATGCTGTCTGTCCACCTTGCTGTTTGGAGAAAGAGGGAGGTGAGAGTAAAGTGTGTGTGTGTGTGCGCCTTGGTGTGAGCCTTGTGTACTTGTGATATTATGCATCCCGTCCTCAGTGACACAAGGCTTATCCAAACCTGAGGCTTCCATCTCAACAAGATTACGCTCGACAGAGAGACGGAAAGACAGCAAGACAAAGTGAGGGTGTAGAGAAAGAAAGGAATTGGGTATAGAGTGATTCAGATTAAGTTGGAGATAGCATTAAAGAGAGATAGCGAGAGGTCGTGAGGAGAGCGAGAGATGAGAATGAGACATTGAGGGGAAGCACAGAAAGGAGAGTAAAGGAGAGTAAAGGAGACAAGTACAGGAGAGAGGCACTGTATGTGGCAGGAAAACCAATCCAGGGTAAAATTGCTGAGGTGAGGAAAAGGAGAGCAATACAGAGAGGAGACAGATGGGGAAAAAAAATCAACAACGAAAAAGGAGAAAATAAAAAGCTACTGAGTTGACAATGACAAAGAAAGGAGAGACACGGAGAAAACACACAAAGAAGAGACATATGGAGAAAAGAGAGTGCCTTAGTAGTCCTGACCAGGACACAACGTGTCCCCTGACTCACAGCTGAGTTCCCCAGCCCATGCTGAGGTCATCATGTTAGAGGACAGAGAAGGGCGCCAGGTCCTACATCGGTAACCACGGTAACAGTGTGTAGCTCCATCAGGCTAAGGACTGTGTCCGTTGTGTGGGTTAACTCTTTGCATGCCTCTCCCTAACCCACTGTTCAACAGCGCTAACACGCGTTACCAATGACACCACACCATGGGGCAGGAGCGGGTTAACACAAGAGACAGAGGAAGGCGACCGGTCAATAGTGGCAAAAGTGATTAACCTCTAATTACCTGTCTCACGTGCAGATGAACTGGTAAGGTGCCAAACTGACAAGGATCAATTGTTCAACAAAAATGATGAAACTGTTAAATATAGAAGAGAGTATGGAAATTGGGGAAAGGCCAAAGTGGGCGGACAAATAAAGTAAAAAGGAAAGAAGGGAAGGAGAGGAGGAAGGAAAGACAGAAGATAGGGCAGAGTGGGGGAGGAAAGATGCAGCAGCGAGAAGGGGGAAGAAGGAAACGAGGGAAGACGAAAAGTAGGTTCAACAGAAAGGGATGATTTTAGAATGTCTAATGGACACGCTACTTACCTTTTTAAAATGTTTATGTAAGTGGTCTCATATAGGGAGTTATTTACTGGTAATAAAGAGGAGAATGAATAGAACCATGTAGAGAACCAGGTAGAGAACCAGGTAGAGAACCATGTAGAAGAGACTTGGCAATGAGGGAGGGTCAAAAGACAATAGGGAGACAGAGGTGGTGGGGAGAGACTGAGGGATCTGCTTCCCTCTTGTTCTACTACCTCACGGTAAAAACAGAGTGAAACACTTGACAAATGCAGACAAAACAGATTATTTACCAGAACTTGTTTCTCCTTTTCTTCCCCATCTTTCATTTCTGCTGACAGAGGTCTTTATAGACAACATCATTCCTTGTGACAGGCACATCTCTTCACATATTCTGCTCCTCCATCTCGATCTAGACTACTCTTCCAACCGTAGGCTCCTCCTCCCCCTCGCACCCCTCTTAATGCTCTTTCTCTCTCTCCTCTCCCTCTCTCCCCTCCCTCTCTCCTCTCCCTCTCTTCTCTCCCTCTCTTCTCTTCATCTCTATTCTCTCCTTCTCTTCTTCCTAGGTTTTACCATGTAGCTCATACCATTTAGAAGTCATTACATATTTATTGACTGACATACAGGACTAGAAATATGCTATGGCATTTCAAACTTCCCTAGTTTTAAAATGGTGCCTTTGTCTCTCCGTCATGGTTCCTTCCTGGTCTCTGTCTCCTCTTCATCTGAACAGGGCAAGGAAATAACCAACTCAATTGACCAAGAGTGGATTAAAAGATCAAAGGGATGCAAAATGCATGGCCTGATTCATCCCTTTACTAATGGGAAAACAAATGTTGGTTCCTCAGCAGGGAATGGTTAAATGGAATTGGTTTTATGGAAAGAGGTTTTATGGAACAGTGGTTCTGTGTTAGGGGTTCTGTAACAGTGGTTCTATGTTAGGAGTTCTGTAACAGTGGTTCTATGTTAGTAGTTCTATAACAGTGGTTCTATGTTAGGAGTTCTAAAACAGTGGTTCTGGAGTTCAATACATCAGCTGTCAAGTGTCAGTTGTCAGCTAATAAGTTCTGGCAGGTTCCATGGGGGTTATGGTTCCCCGCTGTGTGCTTTAAACAACAGTTCTACCAGAGATCGATTATGTCCTGTTGTCTGAAGTGAGGAAGGGAGGGAGGGAGTGAGGGAGGGGGAGGGCAGGAAGGGGGAGGCAGGTAAGGATGGAAGGAAGGAAGGGAGGGAGGGAGGGAAGGTGAAGCAGGTATGGGTAGATGGAAGGAAGGAAGGAAGGAAGGAAGGGAGGGTTGGAGGGAGGAAGAGAGGGAGGGGGGGAGGGCAAGAAGGGGGAGGCAGGTAAGGATGGAAGGTGGGAATTAAGGAAGGATGGAAGGAAGGAAGGAAGGAAGGAAGGAGGGAAGGAGGGAAGGAAGGACAGAAGGGAGGTTGGGAGTAGATCCTTTGCTGATCATATTGGTTATATTAATGTTTGGCATTTGGCAATCTTAAAGGGTAGGCAGGGGTGGGGCGGGAATGAAGGAATTTTATTTACTCTTATTTCAAACACAGAGTTCATGAAAGTGTGTTCATGTAAACATGAAAATATATTTTTTTAAACCCGCACTTTTCTGTTGTGGTTTATACCATTTATTTCTACCGTAGTTGGTTTCGCTTGGTGTCTGGTTCACTGCCACCAGGGAAGACTTTTTAGGACAATGTAGTTGGCTAACTGCTGCAGCAGCCCAACATATTAGTTCAGATGTTGAGAGGCTGGTTGTGTGGCCTGTGTTTCGGTTCCACAATTCTCTGTCCGTTAATAACATTCAATAATCTATTAAGTGCATTCATTATAGCACCATGCAATCAACTATCGGTTGAAAACCAGCATTTAATCTTCTTTAGCCTGCTTATTATACAGTGGCTGGGCAACGTACGACACCAGCATCACAGACTGAGAATTAATCCTGCTGTAGAATTCATTGTGGCCAGCGGGTCAAAGGAACGACTCAAACGAACGAGAGGCCCTCAAAGAACAAGTCACAACTTCAATCAGTAAAATGACTTGTTCAAAAACAAGGAATAATTTGTTTGGCTTTGGAGTCGGGGGAACCAGCGTGGTGTGCTGGTTTCCTGTGTCAGAGAGTTTAGATTCTGGAATTATTAGGCAAATGAAATGACTGGCTGTGTTCATGCCACATTAAAAGGTTATTCATCTTCACAGTTAAAACAATAATACTAATAATGAATAATTTTTATTAACAAGCCCCCCCCCCCCAACAATGGCTCAAGCAAACGTGCGTGCACACAGTAAAGATATAGCCCACGTACAGTATATAATGTTAGATATTAAATGCTGTATTGCTGTTTCCTGACCTACCCCTGGAGATAAAGCAGAGGTGGACAGTTAATAAATAATACAGAATACGTTACCGAGAGAGAGAATAAGAGAAAAGAAAAAGAGAGAATGAAAGAGAGAAATGGGTAGTATGAGTAATTTTTGAGTAATAATGTATCTATTATTAAATACTTTCTATATCCCCTGAGTAAAAGCTACCCTGGGATAATTTAAAAGTCTGGCTGAAAACTCAATGGGAATTATCAGTGTATTCTGAATCATTCTACCAATCACCTCACCTCCAGAATGTCTCTCCAGTCAACCTAGAATGCCATAGACACGTCTGCTGTGATTTCTGGCGTAATACCAGTAGATAGCTGTGGATTACTGCTATTGGAGTTATATAGTTTTTAATGTTCTGTCAAAATATTACAGACAGAGTGCTGTGTGAAACGTTCAGGTACAGAACATCCTCGGGAAGTTCTATCAATCTTGTCATTCTTTCATTGTTCTTAGAACCGTGGTGGGAAATGTTTTTAGTACATGTTGTAGCCTCAGCCTGTTATCTCGTGGACTCACACAGTTAACCGTAATGAATAGGTGTCATCTTCATGAATGGTTTGGTTCATATGACATGACCGTGAACTAAAAATACTGCTTCCACTTCCATTCAATGTTTTAACTATGTGACAGATTGAAGAAAGCCAATTACATTGAGTCTAGATTGTCATCTTGCGGTGACTTGGCTGATGACCTTGGTGATAAGGACATTCAGCAGGGGTGCAAAATCAAGGGCCGCACACCTTGTCTCCTTTCGGCTGCACTACGTCTGACTTGAGCCCAGTGTGTTCAACAAGGACTCAAATTACAATCGTCCTTTTAACAACAGTGGTGTCTGAGACCATAACTAAAGCAACAATTGACCTTTAAAGGGACAGTGTGATCATTGTACTCTAAGAAAATTTCCATATTATACTTATTTGCTTTGATTTTGGAATGATAGTGCTTCACATTATTTACTCACCTGAAATAATAATTTACTCACCTGAAGTGCATTCATAAGCCCATCCTAGGATTTCTATTGGTCAAAGAAGGGGCACTGGCTTCTACAGCAGCATCTGTCTCTTCCATCAGCCTCATTAAGACACACGATTATCTATCCTCAAACAAGCAATGGCAGACAGGACAAGCAGAAGTCCACAGTCATGTCTTGGCTGCTTAAACTCTACACAGTTCCCTCATGGTACAGCGCAAAAAGTATTCTCCAGAGTCACTGAAAATCAGTTTTTACTTTATTAGGCAAAAGATGCAACACGAATCCAGGAAGAATATATAATGACTGATGAGAGGGGCATTGTAAAATACGAGGAAGCGCAATATTTAGGCTGAGCATGGCACAAACATTGGTACAGAGAAATGTAGGGACAGCTTGCAGAAACAGACCGAAGGGACGTTCGTTTGAGATGTGAGCAGCTGCATAGGCTACTTTCGTCAAGTAGTGAAACATTGAACATACATTTAATGTTTTACCAATTTCAATTTCCTAAATGTTTTATTCAGCTCAGTCAGATTTATTCAAGAGTCATGCAACACAGCTAACAATTTATTTTGAAAATGTATTTCAAATGTGTTAATTCAAATTCAAATGCGGGAACACATGAGAATACATGTACAGCCCTAATTATTAGGTAATAACAGTTCAAATGATTATTTACTCACACAGAATGGACACCTGACATCACCCTCTACACGTGCGCCAAATGAAGTGCAGGCAAGGCGCCCACAGTGTCTGTCCATGGACCCATTCTTCTATGCCAGTCCATTGTGTCTTACTTTTTTTTTTTTACTTGATTATGTGATTAGGGTGTAAATAAACAGGAATGGATGCAAACGCTATTGTCTGTATGACTCCTCCATGTAGATTATTTGATAACACAAACACTTTTTGGAGTTATTTATATATATTAATAAATATGACAGGCACATGGGACCCCAGAGCTTTTGGACCCATTTGCTTAGCAGCTTTTGTCTAGCTATGTCAGTTTCCCTATAGCATCCAGAGCCAGGCCAGGCAGAGGAAGCTAATAGCATTACACAGGGGAAAGTTAATAACACATGTGCACTTTGACCTTTTACTTCCTGATGTTGGTGAACTGGTCCATGACTGGAACAGAGACAGGTTAAGGGAGCTTTGGGAGAGATGAGAGGAAGAGAAAGAGGAGAGAGAGGGAGAAAAGAAGTGACAGGAAAAGGGAAGACAGAGG
The DNA here is from genome assembly GCF_011004845.1 of Esox lucius. Taxonomy (NCBI): domain Eukaryota; kingdom Metazoa; phylum Chordata; class Actinopteri; order Esociformes; family Esocidae; genus Esox; species Esox lucius. The sequence goes on along the minus strand of NC_047578.1, from coordinate 8,560,858 downwards.
AAGGGAGGTGAGGAGGAAAGTGGGGGAGAAACTGAAGGGAAAGTGAGCAAGGAGTTGGAGGTCGAGGGAAGAAAGTGGGACAGACACATATGGGAGGGGAGGAGAGAGAGAGCGAAATAATGATGAGAATGTACACAAGAGCCTGGCAGAGAGGAGCTGCTTGGTATCTCTCAAACCGAGGGAGGAGGCATTCTACGGCTGGCTCTATCTAAACATCAGTGAATAAAATGGCATGAGTGGACCTCACTGGAACGATGCATTTATATCCTGTCCCTCATCCCACCGATGTGTGTATGAGTGTGTCTGCTAAATGAGCACTGACTCTCTGAACTATCTGTCTTCCTCACAACAATCTGCTGCCTATCCGCCTTCTACAGAGAGCAACAGAGCAGAAAGAGAGAGAGGGAGAGAGAGAGAGAGAGAGGGAGGGAGAAAGAGAGAGAGAGAGGGAGAGATAAAGTGAGAGATCAAGAAAGATCTGGGAGACCCAACAATGACGCAGTTTTAGCCTCCTGGGAGCGGCCGACAGATTTGACTCTAAACTATCCTGGTACTTGATAATAATCCATAATGCCAAGGATCACACAGTTTTTTTCCGATTGCTTAGATAATTTATATAAAACTGGGGTCCATTATAACCTAATGAACATAGCAGCATTTTGTTTTGCAAAACTGTGGTTGTTTCTCTTTGCTTTCTCACACAATTCCAACGCTCTCTCCAAAAGATGAGTTGAGTAAATAATGTCAAACAAAACAGAAATATTTGTTCATAGCTGATTTAAACTACTCATTGAATAAACTACTCATGGCTGATATAAACTACTCATTGAATTAACTACTCAGTGAGGTACACATTGCATGTATACAAAATTTCTTTGCACAGTTAAGTCAACAATCTCTCCTTATTCATGCCTAAGGGACACCTATGGGTGGAGCAAGCAAGGGAAAGAGCAGAGGGGGTTAGATGTGTGGTGGTGGAGCAGCTCAAAGGGAAATATAAAGAACTGGAGTTTTAGAATAGTTCCACAGTTATTGACTATGTTGTCAATCACAGCCTTTCCATGAGATGTTTGAATGGATGTGGCACGGATGGAAAATGTCCTTTTCTTAGCAGATTCATTAAATCTCCATTGAATGTAACTGTATAGTGGAGATGGGTATTTTCAGGCATGTAGGTATTTGTTTTTACATCCATTGACAAATGTATGAAGGTCAGCAACTTTTCGTGCTCTCTGACCTTCCCCGTGTTGACAGATGAATGGGGGTGTTTGGCATAGGTGACACCTCCTATAATACGTGAGTGAAACAGGAAATCATGGATGAGCACTTATAAGAGTTCCTGACGACTCAAATGGTTCACAAGAATCTCTAGGGATGCCAGTGATCATGACATTTTTATTTAAAAATAACCACTGTGACTGATGGAAAACTGAGGAAACCCCTGACAAGGTGCAGGGTCTGTGAGCACAGCCTGGCCACAGAGACGGGTTTTCACGGGCAGATCTGGCCACCCAGAGAAGACAGGCTGCAGGTACTCAACACATCAGAGAGGTCGAGTCAGCGTTTCATTATCTTCTACACCGCAAGACCTATGCGGACATACGGGAAATGTTCTTCCTCAATAAGACCTTTGAATTGAATTAAGTTGAGAGAGCGCGACTGTCAGCGCTGGAGAGAGAATGAGGGAGGAAAAGAAGGAAGGAGGGGGAAAGGGCGAGCAGATAAAGAACAAGAGGAACAGAGAGAATCTTGGCCTTTTAAATTAGATTTTCAATCTGTGTCATTTCCCTGGGCCTTATCTGGGATAGACTGTCTACAGTCAGTGGGGGGGGGGGGGGGGGGGGGTGTTGTCCGGTCCACACTGAATAGCACACCGCCACTCAGATTCTCTCCATGACACATTGCTGTTGGTCTCGTGATAACGACGCCTTGTTCAGCCTTGGCCGTGGTCACTGTGTGGAGAGGTTTTAGAAAAAGGTAGCCTTGAACATAACAGACAGTTTCCTTTCTCCGTGGCGGCCCTCATCCTGACCAACTCAAGAATGAATTGAGGTTATTAGAGAGAAGCCTATTGACTTAAACACAAAGGACCAAGCGAGAAACTGAGGAATACACCTGGAGGAGGAAAGCAAAAGGTACAAATAAATCATCCTCGAGTATTGGGAAGAAAAGCTTTAATTAATATTATCGACTCGTTTCACAATAATATCCACTACTCAGATATCTCTTAAATTATTTCAATTTAAATAGCTTCAATGGCATTTGTTTATGTTACAAAAGCAAGTAAGAAATAAGAAAGATAAAATAAATAATTAACAAAATGTGGATGAAAAGAATTCAGTAATTCAAAGTATATATTACACATACACAAATTTTAAAAGCTGAAATGCATTTCTAATCAAATATTATTTTCTCTGTCCAGCGTTGTAACAATGTACAGTGTATGAATGGGGAAAGTGAGAATAATTAAAGAGAATTATTTTTTTTTTGTTTATAATGTTTGGTGTGATTGTTGTATTTTCACCTTACAAATATGGGAGTTCATCAATGTTTGATTTGGATTCAAATTCTCTGTGGGTCGGTATGATCTGTGAGAAATGTGTCAGGAGTGTGGTGATTTGACATCTTTGGCCAGAGATTTGCCTGGGCAGCTAAATTAACCACCAAATCTACCTTTCAAACATGGTAGTCCTCTATTTGATTTATCATGATTTGGTTGGTTCTAACTGTACTGTTGCCCCTTGGGCTCTGTGGAGTCTGTGGGCCCTATGAGGTCTGTGGGCCCTATAGTATGAGGTTTGTGGTTTCTGTGGGGTCTTTGGGCTCTGCGGGGTCTGGTCTGTGGGCTCTGTGAACCTGTGGGCCCTATGAGGTATGTGGGGTCTGAAGGTTCTGTGGGCTCTGTGGGGTCTATGGCCTCTGTCAGAGTCTATGGGGTCTGTGGGATCTGTCAGAGTCTATGGGGTCTGTGGGTTCTGTGGGCTCTGTGTGGTGTCTGTGGGATCTTTTGGGTTTGTGAACCAAAAGATGGCTTCAAATGCTTTTCTCAAGGTTAATCTTGTATACTTCTGACCCAAAGTGAACTCTGTGCTGACTACCCTTCAACGTACTATATCTTCACTAACATACATGCTTTTCTTCATCTCCAGTTACTCCTAAGCTCCAGTAAACCTAAATACCTGCTCTTCAAACAGAAGCTAACGCTACCTGCCTGCCCTGTGAGCATTCTCCCTTTATATGGATCTGAGTTAATGTCTCAAAGCCAATGAAGTACCTTGGTATTTGGTTGGATCGTTAACTCTCTTTCCAGAACCCCATCAGCCAACTTGAGTCTAAAATCAGATACAGAAATGGTTTCTCATTTGGCAATAAAGCATCCTTTACCCGTGCCGCTAAACATATGCTCTCGTAAAAATGACTATCCTGCAATTCCAGGCCTTTGGAATTGCAGGATAGTCATTTTGTTTACTAGCTCGCTGCTAACATTCATCTAACTCCATTAGACTTAGTTTTTCATGATGCTGTCCACTTTGTTACCAATATCCCCTTCAACACTCATCATTGGGATCTTTGCTCTCTGGTAAACTGGCCCTCACTGCAGACACAATACCAGACTGACTGGTAGGTTAGGCAGATGACCCGATCATCTGCACGACGCTCTTATGCAAATCCCCCCTTCACCTCAGCCCTTTCCACAATATCAGCGTACCTCACAGAACACTGTGCTCACATCTCACACTGGTCATCACTTTCAGGCATCATTCTTTTGAGTTCCCTGCTGCCAATGACTGGAATGAACTGCAAAAGACTCTCTAACTTGACCCATATCCATTGAAACGTAACCTGGCTAAAACATTTTCCACCATTTCTCCATAGACTTTAAAATACAGGTGGCCGTGCCCTATCGTTCATTCTCTATGCCATTCTCTCCTCCTCTGTCCTGTCATGTCTCCCATCTGCTAAGTCCTTCTCCATTTCTCCTCCACATCCTAGGTCTCTCAGTGTCCGCTCCTGATCTGGGGCTGAGAACAGGGCTGCAGGCAGCTGAGCAAAAATGAAGGAAAAGGGAACCACTGAATATATACCACTTTCACTCCCTCCTAGTTACCTTCTAATTCCCTCGGTCTGCTTGTAAAGCCTCTTGTACGTTGATGTGAATGAACAAGAACCTGCCAGAAATTAAGAATTTTAAATAAAAGTGAATGAGGTGAGATTATTGAACTGAGAAACATTATCTTATTTTCGTTCAGAACTGTCTTCTTTTTCTTTCTTTTTTTTGTAATTATCAATATTATGTAGAGCCATCAAGCCCTGGTCAAATCTAGTGAACAATCTAGGGTGATATTTCAGAAGAGCTGTTGAATCTAGGTCAGAGGGCTTTCATTTCTTTTTTTCAGGAATTTTATGATAATGGTTCATATTAAACCATCCTATACTATCTATTCTGTGAAACCTAAAGGAACAGTGGTGTTATCTATTTAATTTCTCTTCACTGGCCAGCATAATATGTGGTTATCTTCTCGTTGAAAATGTCACATTTAATAGTTATCATGTTTCTCTATTCTTTCCTTCCCATTCTTGTCTGAAAATAACTTATTCTGTACTACTTCTAAAGATCCCGAGCCTTTTTCCAGAATGTTGGGGAAGGTTCTGTAGTTCCATTTAATCAGTCAATCAACAACCATTTAATTGCTCAGCCATGATGTATTGATGGTGTGATTCCACACTGACTCACACACACACACACACACACCAACCAAATGAGAAGTCAATACGGTGATGTATCACATGGCCTGACAATGTCATATCTCACTCCTAATGTCTACCGCTAGAACAAGCCTCCTACACAATTCCCATTACAGAGTTCAATACAGACACTTGCACAGTTGCAGTCCATTGCAACCCCAGCCCTTCACCATGTAATCATAACAGGGAATAATATTTCTCACCATATCGATCTTTTACTGATTCATGTGATAGAATTAAGTTAGGTATTCATCAAGACTGTATGTTACCTATAATTATAATAAGGCCATTGTTCTCCCTCTTCTCCCCCCTTTCTTCATTTGCATTATTGATTAGAGACATTCAACAGGACATGTTCAGCGCCCCCGTAATGCTTTCACATGGCGTTGTCTGAGTCACCTGCTAACTCTAACTTGATTTGTGTTAGATAAGACCATTAACCCGGTGGAGAGTGGACATCCTGGATGCTAAAAGCATCCTACCTTTACATCACCCCCATCTGTCCTCACGTGTATGTCAGTGAATGTGTGTGTGTGTGTGTTTGTGTGTGTGTGTGTCAGACAGACCTGCCACAAAGATGAGCTATGTTCTCTTCACATTAGCATTCCTGTAGAGATGCTTGTATATTCCTAATTGTCTTCTAATTAAAGTGACTGGAGGAGCGAGAAACCTGCTAGCATAACATCGCAAGCCCTAGCCATGCATAACCAACCAAGTAGGGTGTGTAGCTAGCCCCAAACATTCATAAAATCCCCAAGATAGTAGCTAGTATTAACACACCCAGGATAGCTAGCCTCAAACATTCATAACACAACCAGGATAGCTAGCGTTAATCATTCATAACACAACCAGGACATCTATCTTTAATCATTCATGACACACGTAGCATAGTTACCCTCAAAGAGCTTTACCTAGTAATGGTGGAACGCTCACCTCATCCACACTATATGTATAGCACCCTCGTCTACCACAGCCAATTTGTGCCAGAACATTCACCACACATCATATATCAGAGGGACAGGTGAGTAGTGATAGGTTGAGAATTTAGCCATGACACCAGGGTTAACACCCCATCAGTCAATGCCATGGGAACTTTAGTGACCACAGAGAGTCAGGAAATGTGTTTAACATCCCATCAGAAACCAGACGCAGGGCGACGCTGCTGGCAAACCTAGCATAGCACACCTCGTAAAGCACACCTAGTATAGCACCCCTAGCATATGCACACCTAGCATTGCACACCTAGTATAGCACACCTAGTATAGCACAACTTGCATAGCACACCTAGCACTACACACATAATATAGCATTGCCCAGCTAGCACTGCACACCTAATGTAGCACACCTAGTATTGCACGCCTGGCATAGCACACTTAGCACACCACACCTAGTATAGCACACCTAGTATAGCACACCTAGCATAGCAAGCCCAGCCGTTATCGAGACACACAACTGCTGCTAACACTACTTAGTAATCAGAGTCAATCACAAATACATTACTCACACAGAGAAAGACACGCACATTAGTCACAGTCATGCATATTCAATATTTATTTTCATAGGAATTGCCCTGAAGTGGAATCAAATTTGTACTAACTGTTTTATCGAATCCATGATGTACTGCCTGAACCTGTCTGTATTGTGTTTCAGTACGGAATTCATTGCATCTATGTCCACTACACTCCATGTGTTTAACGAATTCAACCGTAAAAACACTGAAAAGGCTAAATCATTAGCGCCAACTTTGAAATGTGAAGGTCTAACATCAGCTAGGACCAAGAATATAAAACCCAGAGGACATTACTATGAGGAGTCGTATGGCCTTTCTTGTTTGGAATATGATACTTTCCCCTTAACAGGAAGGCCATTTTCCATGGCTTCACTGGTTGGGCTTTAAATCTACATGTTTCATCAGCGTGTATTCAGTATCCTCCTCCCCTCTGTCATTCCTCGTCTCGACCCCCCACTCATCTCAGGAGGGGGTAAGGGAAGCCAGTCTGTCCAACTGTTGTACATCCCCCTCTCTTCCTCCCTGTCCTTCCGTCTTCCCCTCTACTGAACCCCCACCTTCCCTCTCTCCTCCACCTCTCTCCTCCACCTCTCCTATCCCCATCCCTCCATCCCGCTGTACCACCTCTCCAGGCTGTCCTGCTGTGGTGCCCATCTGCTCTCCAGGTGATATACACACACAGAGATACTCCCACACACCTGTCTCCCAGGGTTGCCAGAGAGTCATACTGTCCCACCGATCTGCTCCCCAGGTGAGAGGTAGTCTATGTGCATCTCCTCACTCTGACTGCTCATTTGTGACGGATGAAACTGGGCACTAACTGGCATCCGGTCACTGCTTGATGTAGGATGGAAACGGAGCTGCACTTGTTGTTGAGCATGAAAGGAGTTTCATTCCATGACACTGTGTACATATTTTTACAAATGTTAATAAATGTCAGTTTAAACAACGTTATGGTAGAGAGATTGGTGTGTTTCTTCATGACTAGTCATGACATTGGGGGGTTGCACCATGGAAGACAGGTATCTGTTTGAAATCCTTAAGTTCATTAATGGTTTCATTTCAGAGGGAAAAATAATTGTGTGGATTTTTTGTACAAAATGATACGTATTCTCCTTAGCACTGCAAGGGTTATATACTGTCGAATGTAGGAGCTGTATGAAGTGTGACATAAATGTTTTACATTACAAATAAATAAATAAAGTGGAGAGAACAAGTATATATGCTACTGTCATGCAATAAAATGCAAATGAACTATTTAAAAATCATACAATGTGATTTTCTGGATTTTTGTTTTAGATTCTGTCTCTCACAGTTCAAGAGTACCTATGATAAAAATTACAGACCTCTATATGCTTTGTAAGTGGGAAAACCTGCAAAATCTGCAGTGCATCAAATACTTGTTCTCCCCACTGTACAATAATAACAAATCTGAAAATAGCATATTTTACACTTGTCATTCAGCAATTCTCTTACCTAGAGCAACTTAAAGCCAGTGACATAATCTAAAAATAGTTAGATGATATCAGCACATCAAATATAAAGGATACAAGAATTTCATTAATATGTATATGTTGTGTTTCGCAAAAATAAATAAAAACACTTTACTCTAAATTTCCGTTAATTACAGACCTGACACTGGTAATATTTTATTTTCCAAGCAAATGAAGGTTCCAGTGATAAATAACTGCTGAAAACTACAAAGCCACAAACGTAGCGTTTTGAAAATGGACCCTTTGCATGCTCTCTAGCATAGAACACCAGCTTCTACTCCAATCACCCCTTTCACTCGCTCGAGTCAATTAGTTTTAATTTCAGTATGCTCTGAAAGCTTCTCCCCGTCATTGTGTGAAGCACCATTTACATCATTTTCCCCTCAGTAATCGCTCTCCATTTCATTCAATTTTCTGTGATGAACAAAGCAGAACCGTTTGGCCGTTTGTGCGCTAATGTTTAGCAGACATCACAACAGTCACATTCAGGCAACAATGGCACCCACTGACTGTGATCTCTCTGTGCCGTGTCTCTATAGCAACAGGGAAATAAATTACAGGCATAGTCAGGACATTATGGGAGGTGACTTGTCAACAAGGGTACAGTAACACACGCGTGCATGTGCCCCTCAACACCTGTGTGACAAATATGCATCTAAATCAGACTTTCAAATTCTGAATCTGACATTTTGGAGAAGATGGTAAATGCCAATGGGGCACATTTTCAACAAAGCATATGAATGACCCCTGCACAAGGCAGAAAAAATTGATTTGTTGTTAAGGTCACGGTGTAGCGGGGTGTTAAGGTCCTGGTGTAGCAGTGTGTTAAGGTCATGGTATAGCAGGGTGTTAAGGTCATGGTATAGCAGTGTGTTAAGGTCATGGTATAGCAGGGTGTTAAGGTCATGGTATAGCAGTGTGTTAAGGTCATGGTATAGCAGGGTGTTAAGGTCATGGTGTAGCAGTGTGTTAAGGTCATGGTATAGCGGGGTGTTATTGTCATGGTGTAGCAGGGTGTTAAGGTCATGGTGTAGCAGTGTGTTAAGGTCATGGTGTAGCAGTGTGTTAAGGTCATGGTATAGCGGGGTGTTAAGGTCATGGTGTAGCAGTGTGTTAAGGTCATGGTATAGCAGGGTGTTAAGGTCATGGTGTTGCAGGGTGTTAAGGTCATGGTGTAGCATGGTGTTAAGGTCATGGTATAGCGGGGTGTTATGGTCATGGTGAAGCAGGGTGTTAAGATCCTGGTGTAGCAGGGTGTTAAGGTAATGGTGTAGCAGGTTGTTAAGGTCCTGGTGTTTTCTTTGGGTGTACATTGCTATAAGGCATGTAATGAACCGACATGTATTGACCCATGTCTTGATTTTGAAACTAAAAAGACTTGAGTTCCGTGTACCTGAATATACAAAGCCTACCATCATAGTTGGACTTGAAAATCAAATGCCTCTCAGACGAATCAGACATTTCACTTCTCTCTGAACATGGCTATCGGCAAACATCCTGGAAACAGAGATTGCAGGGGGGGGGTACAGTGTGAACTGAGCAGATAGGGAGGATAAATAAAGCCGGTCTCCATTTCAAAGCAATTGGAAGTTCTGGCTTTAAGAAGTTCAGAAATACAGTGAATCTAAAATGTTGGGTGTATATCCTCCACCATCTGCAACGGGTGGTGTGGCTCAGTAGACTGACCTAACAACATCCTTCACAGGATTTCAGTTTGGATTAAAATTCACAGGACTTGGACTGTATTTCTGTAATTACAGACTTTTTTGATTGAATTATTTTATTTGTATTTGTCTCATTCAACACTGGAGCAAACTGAGAGTCAGTTTAACTGTAACAACCCTCACCATTGCCCCTAATGTTCAGTATTCAAGTCACATACCGACGTTTTACCTCTGGGACAAACGTCCAATGTAGACACGGATTCAATACGACGTCTGTACACACACATGCTCGCTCTAGGTAAGAGAACCACTTGGATCAGAATATGTCCTCTTCCCTAATCATTGTAATATGACTGATACTCAGCCAGAATCCTGTATGCATGGTTCTGCCAAAAAGGTTCTGGGCATGACAGGGAACAGGAGGAGAGGTGGGTGGAGGAAGAGGAGGTTGGGAGAGAGTGGGGGAAGGAGAGGGCTGGGAAGGTTGTGCCATATGGTTGTGGGGTGACTTCCTCAGCCAGACAGTGTGTGTGTGTGTGTGTGTGTGTGTATGTGTGTGTGTGCGTCTGTGTTATCCACATCTATGTGCACATCCGGGGGTTCCTAGGTCCCCATAAAGATAGTAAAAGCAAACAGATCTGTTAAGAATTAGGGGTTAGGGAACATGGATTTGGGTACATTACATGGGTTTCAGGTCCCCAGAAGGATAGATAAACAAAAGTGTGAGTGTGTGTGTGTGTGTATCCAATAGATCAAACAGTCTCAAGTTAGATTGGACACTGCCTTTGAACTGAAGCTAGAAGAAAATGAGCAGAGAGAGAGAGCGAGAGAGAGGTGGGGTAGATCTTCCAGTGAATCAATTCCCAGCTCTCCTTTCAGTACTTCACTTCATCTCTCATCCCTCTCTCCTTTTCTCTTCCACTCCAGCACTGATGAGCAGAGTGGACAACCACAGGTCTGTGAAGTCCACACACACATACACACACACACACACACACACACACACACACCCCTCAATCCAGATTTCAGGCAGACTTACATAACGACAGACTGTAACTATGAATTATGGACTAAGGTGTATGTGTGTGTTTGTGAGAGACGTTTGTGTCCATGCAATCTGTTGGTCAGGTCACTCATGTCATGCTTCAGTAACACCGACAGTACCTGTGTGTCACGGAGAAGCAAAGAGAGGAAAGATTTTAATGGCGTCTGTGTTTCTGATTGCTCTTTGCTGTGGTAGGTTACTGACGTCGGTTGCTGCATGTTAACCTATATCCGGCCTGTACAGCATGTAGGCCTATTGTGGATTGTTGACGTATATAGCTGAATGTTAATCTAGATCAGTCCTGATTCTTGAGGTATGTGAGCTGAATGTTAACCTATATCTGGCCTGATTGTTGAGGTTATGTAGCTGCATGTTAAACTAGATCAGGCTTGATTCTTAAAGTATGTGAACTGAATGTTAACCTATACCTGGCCTGATTGTTGAGGTTATGTAGCTGCATGTTAAACTAGATCAGGCCTGATTCTTGAGGTATGTGAGCTGAATGTTAACCTATATCTGGTCTATTTGTTGTTTATTATTGTGGCTGTGGTCTATAGTTGATTTTTTATATCAGCCAAACCACAGGTCATCACCCAACATAGATAATGATGGATCAAACCGACTGGGGAACCCGATGATGACCTCTCCAGACGTCCATTGTTCACTGGATGGGTCAGAATTGAACCCAATCAGTCCCAACTCCAGCACTCCACTGCCCACAGATCTGTCCCAGTATTTTATCAGGGTTCCATTTCCTCTTGCAATACTTTCAACCATTCATTCTAAAGTGATGTCATATTTGCTGAAACCGCCCCCCTAAAATAAAAATGCCCCCTGGAAGAACACCAGTGTTTTATTTGTGGCAGATGATGTTGCCCAGCTTCTCTAACAGTGCAGCGTGCAGGTCCAGTCATACCCTGATATCACCACATTAGAGCTGGACTCCAGATGGACAGTACCAGGAGATGATTCTGTTTCTTATCGGCAGAGTCTCTGGCATGTTGGAGAGAAACAAAGATGGAGACATGCGGTCAGAGAAAGAGAAACTGAGCGACAGAAATGGAGGTGGACACACAGAGAGTGTAATTATAAGCCAGTGTTTATTTGTCCTCAGTGTTCCTAGTTGGAACGTCTCCATCTGTGGCTTAAGTGTTCCGTGTCATATTCTAGACCAATAAAAGCAGCTGTATCCTGGCCAAAATGTTTGGTAGTGACTCAGCTTATGTGTGTGTGTTTGTGTGTATGTGTGTGTGTGTGTGTGTGTGTGTTTGTATATGTGTGTGTATGTATGTGTGTGTGTGTGTGTGTGTGAGTGTATATATGTGTGTATGTGTGTGTGTGTGTGTGTGAGTGTATATGTGTGTGTATGTGTGTGTGTGTGTTTGTATGTGTGTGTGTGTGCGTGTGTGTGCAAGCCCTCATGCAGGTTTTTTATTTGGACCAGACATAGGGGTTTTAGTGTTCGCCAGTCCTAAAATAATTTGCCTTCTGTCTTCGGGGAGTGAGACAGTTTAAAAGATCATGCTGGATCACTTTGTGTTGTAGCGTGCTATTATGCCGTTTGCGTGTGTGCACATATGTGTGTGTGTGTGTGTGTGTGTGGGCCTGAGTACATATGTGTGTACTGCATTCCTGTGGGTCCATTATGGGAATGCCTGTTTCAGTGTCAGTCTCTGTGTTTTGACAACTAGTAACTGCAGAGTATGGACATTCTGCTCTCCGCTACAGACACATCAACATCACTATAATCTGTTAGCTGTAATTTATAGCTGTCGTGCCATTTGTCTGGACTTTAAAACATAATAACGATCTAGGGTGGTCCAGCCATCTATCTTTCGCCACTTTCCTGTCTAATAAAGCATAAAACGCCTGGACAAAAGACAGCACACATCACTTTCCAAAATAGTTACTTTACACTGGACATCAGAAAACCCCAGAAAATTGTGTTGTGTAGACATTTATCACGAGATGTCTCATTTACAGTGAAGCAATTGATATCACAGATGACGTGAATACATTTATATTATTTTAATGTTGCATATACAGCAAACTACAATTTATTTTAGACGGTGACAAATTGGTTGTTTGGCTTTCAATTCCATCATACAAAAATTATACAAGGACTGTGATGTTAAAGTGCAGACTGTAATCTATCATTTGAAGGTATGTTCATCAATATCCTAAAAGCCTATAGATTACAGAAAGTTTTGTACAAAGAATGTTCACCATAATGAAGAAGAAACTGTCAGGAACAAGCTCCATTGCTGACGATTTGACCAGAAGAACTACAAAGGCTGACCAGGATGGTGTAAAAACACAAAAAAACTGGATGACCTAAAACATACCTAAAAGAAAATATAGAATTTTGGACAAAAGTATTGTGGACAGGTAAGAGAAATATTTAGATTAAGATGTATCAGATTAAAGGCAATCGGAAAGTCTGGAGAGATAAAATGACTAGAGTGCAGTCTTGTCTGTGGACTGTTTTGGGGTGGTATGGCTGCCACTGGCACACTGGTTTTCACATATTATGTGCCAGGTAACAGCCGAAGCAGAATAACTGTCTTGATTAGAATAACTGTCCGGGATTAGATCAAATAACCTTCTGTTTACCGACCCAATGCTTGACCACTGAGCTACCCTGTCGCACAAACGTTTGCGCTGCCCTCTGCTGGACATTGTCGGAATATTGGTATGCAGTGACCAGGATTCAAACACAAGACATTTTCATGATTAGTGGTGAGTAGGTTGACAGTAGGTTTTTGGTTTACTCCAAGAAGTAAGGATGCATTCAATTAAAAAGAATGTAATTGTGAGAAATATTGGTGAGAATAATTAGAAATGGAAAATAAAAAAAGATCTAGAAATCAGAATGATATTTAGTTATATAGACACAACATGGTTCTGTATGTGCAATTATTAAGGACACCTTTAAAATGAAGAATAATTGTAAAAATTACATGAAATGTATCAGCCACTACTGCAAGTGTCAGTTCATTACACTGTTATTCATATTACAATTTAAATGACCTGTCATTGTATGGTCATTTTTATGTTATGATGTCTGGGACAAATTTTAATATTGCATCTGTCCAGTCTATCTACCAAAAGGATAAAAAGACTCCTTAATAAAATAACATTGTTTATGAATGAAAGGCAGACCTACGGCATTTATTATAAGTCTGTGGTTCAGGGACGTTTTGTGGCTACAGCTCTTAGCCGTGGTGTGTTTTATCTTACCCTTTGGTAATCCAGTAACATACATCCCTGGGTTCGGTGTTCACAATTTCTACCACCCGGTTTATAAGCAGCATTATTTCATGGGTGCTTCAACAGGGGTGTGGTATATGGCGAATGTACCATGGCTAAGAGCTGTTTCGAGTACAATGCCCCACGCAGTGACTGATCACAGCCGTGGTATATTGGAAATATATATCAAATTCCGGAGATGCATTATTTTTGCTTGAAGACTGGTTACCAACGTAATCAGAGCAGCAAAGAGTGAGGTGATGTTATACCAGTGGGTTATGGTCTCATATCATGGCTATCATCCAATTAGAATTCAGGATTCAAACCTGTTTATTAGATACCATTTTCTATTGATTAAATTAACTGGTGCTGTCCTGATTGCGTTGGTAACCCGCATTTAATTGCACAAAGGCATCTCAGCGTTTGTGTCATCTTGAGGTATACTCTGTGATGAGTTGGGACAGAAAGTAGGTGATAATACTGTTTGGACACACCTACGCATTCAAGGTTGAGAGAATGCCAAGAATGTGCAAAGCTGTCATCAAGGGAAAAATCTAAATGTATTTTGATTTGTTTAACACTTTTTGTTTACTACTCCATTCCAAGTGTTATTTCATAGTTTTATATCATATATAATCTGAAATAAAAATAATAGTAACAGTCTTCACAATTATTTTTGTATGTGGAAAATAGTAAAAATGAAGATTACCTTAAATGAGTAGTTGTGTCAAAGTGTTTGTACTGCACATTCAGTTTGAAGCGCTTTGTGTTAAACAGTGCTAAAAGCCGTTAGCTACTAGGTAAAAACCTCTGAGTAGAGGCATATGTCTGTTTGGGAGGAATTATTATACTGAGAATTTCTGGAGAGCTTGTTTCCTCAAATCCCCTCAAATGTCATTTGGTGAATATTTGACCAAGTCATTTGGTGTTAATTGAATTTCCAGTCACATCTGTTGCCTTATGAAATGAAATCATCATTATATCCACATCCTGTTCCCTCCATTTTTCTCCCTCTCTTGTCCTCTCTCTCTCACAGAAACACACACACATTATACACAGACTTCTCCTGTAACCTTGAGCGTCCCCACTTCAGGTCATATTACAGCGCATGTATGGAATCCCTGAGCTCCCTGGGAGCTTCTCCAGACCAGACGGTCAATACCGGGGTCACCAGATCACCTGTGGTGGGTAGCTGGCTGAGTGGGGGCTGGGGCTCCTTCCTGTTCCCCTTCCATGTTTTCCTGGATCTTGTGTGATCTCCTGACATTGGCCAGAGGATAAACCGGAAATATGTTTCCGCTGTGATGCAAACTGGGACAGCCACAGAGCCGAGAAAAGTGTGTCTTTGTGTACGTGGAAAAGAGAAAACATTTGACGGAGAGAGCATTGGAGAGATGGAGTGAGATGGAGTGAGATGGAGTGAGATGGAGTGAGATGGAGTGGGATGGAGTGAGAGAGATGCCTGCCTCTGCATGGTTCAGTGAGTATTGATCAAGTGCCAGGGACTGGAAGATGGATCAGGGTAAGCTCTCCTCCTCTCTCTCTCTCAAAATCAATCCATCACAGTTGGTCAGTAGTGTTTGAGAAAGCTTTATCAGGATCTTGACTGCCTCACATTACCTGTGTACATATTTCTCTCCATCTCCTTTTTATTCTTTCTCTCCATCTATTCTTCTCCCTGTATTCTCCCTCTTTTATAATGCTGATACAGTTCCAGAAACTCCTTCCTCCATTTCTCCACATCTTCACTCCATCACGCATCCCATTCCATCTAGTCCTTCTCACAGGTGACATTCATGAAATGCCAATGGGAAGTTCTCTGTTGCATACTTTGTCGTGATGGTGATGGTGATGGTGGAGTGTTGTTAACTTGTCTGTCAGACTGGGTGGGTGGCTGTGGAGATCCACAACACACCACTACACCTGTTGTCATGGAAACTCACATGCAGCAGAAGGTTATTTGTCTCTGCGTGTCTTTGTCCATTTTGTCTTTCACACTTTCTCTCCCTCTTTATTTCTCTCTTTCTGTTTCTCGTCCTCTTTCTATGGACAAACTGCTGATTGTTCTTCCACCCACTCTGTCTCATACTCTATCATATTGTCCAGCAGGTACTCTCTCACACATACTCATTCTCCCTCGTTTTCTTTGCCTCTCCCTTTCCCTCTCTCCCACTCTCCCTCTCCCTCCCTCTCTCCCTCTCTCTCTCTCTCTCTCTCTCTATGATGGTAGGTTGTGTTTGGCCGGATCAGGTGGCCAGAGCTTGCCCCCATGATGGCAACCAGTCAGGGTCCTGGACAAACTCCAAGGGAATCTTATTGGCGTCTGCTCCTCCTGTCCCAGAATCCTTCAGCACGGACATGTTAAGGGCCGCAACACACAGAGAGACAGATGGGGGATATGGTATAGGATATTGTATAGGATGTGGTATATGGGCGGTGTACGTTTATATTGACCCAAACAGACATACCCAGACTACCTAAACAGACATACCCAGACTACCTAAACAGACATACCCAGACTACCTAAACAGACATACCCAGACTACCCAAACAGACATACCCAGACTACCCAAACAGACATACCCAGACTACCCAAACAGACATACCCAGACTACCCAAACAGACATACCCAGACTACCCAAACAGACATACCCAGACTACCCAAACAGACATACCCAGATAACCAAAACAGACATACCCAGACTACCCAAACAGACATACCCAGACTACCCAAACAGACATACCCAGACTGCCCAAACAGACATAGCCAGACTACCCAAACAGACATACCCAGATAACCAAAACAGACATACCCAGACTACCCAAACAGACATTCCCAGACTACCCAAACAGACATACCCAGACTACCCAAACAGAGCATTAGCAAATATGACTGAATAACCACATGTGATTACACACGCATGAGCCGTTTCCAAATCAATAATGGAGTTCCCCAATTCATCACCTAGCAATCACCTCTCTCCCTGATCTATCAAGCCTGCGGTAATTATAGGTTATTGATTATACGTATGGTACTTATTGATATATCTGTGTGAATTTGAAATGTAGCGTATATAAACATTTTGCAATTTGCAATAGAGACGGAAGAATGTCAGGACTGCCTTGGATACCTCGTCTCCTCTCAGGGGATAGCCAGAGAAAGAGGGGGGGTGGGTTGAAAAGGGGTGGAGAGAAAGAGGGCTCATTCTGAGTAGACATGCATGACAGGCTGGTGAACCAAGGAAGTCCTGCTGTCATAAGGGGAGCACAGGGGTAAAACACTGACAGAAGGGTTTGGAGAGCCACTGTATGACGAAAGCCATCTCCTTTAAGTATTACCATCCATGTAAAATAGATGGATCCAGTATAATATGTTATGTATGTATATATATATATATATACACCGTATATACAAACCAAATAACCCTTTTCCATGTGCCTGTGTTGTGTCTTTGTCATTTACAATGACATGTTGTTTTGTGCAATTTTTCTATGAATACACAAACACTTCAACCAAAACGGACCTGGGTCAAGCATGTTGTCTTACCACAATGCGTACACACACACA
The DNA here is from genome assembly GCF_011004845.1 of Esox lucius. Lineage (NCBI taxonomy): Eukaryota > Metazoa > Chordata > Actinopteri > Esociformes > Esocidae > Esox > Esox lucius. Next base: position 8,543,583 of record NC_047578.1, on the reverse strand, counting down.
ATCACACAGACACCTCCCTGTCTCCAGTTGGTGAATAATGGATGAGTTGTCTGCTGGCTTGTCTCTCTGACATCTGCTCTCTGCTGTCACTCATCCAGCTCTGACACACACACACACACACACATACAACCATAAATGCACACACACACATGCACAAACACACGTCCACCCACACATTTCTGGAGCTGCTCCGCTTGTCAGATGTGAGCGCAATGTCTGTCTGGGTTAACCTAGAGATAAGAAAAGGGTCAAAGAGTGTACTGTACATCAACACTGGCTTGATCTACTTCACTGATGAGGACTTCCTTGGGATGCAATTAATGTCCATAAAAAATTATATGTTCTCTAACACCCTAACCCCCACCAGAGACTGACACGCATGTACACACACAACACACACACACACACGTACACACACACACACACACACACACACACACGCGTACAGACACAAGGACACATGGGCTGCTGCCTGCGTTGGTAGAGAGGCTGGAGACTACAGATGGAAAATGTCAATAAATCACCCTCGGTACAGCGCCGTGAGCTGTCGGAGACGGTGAGATGGTGAGACGGTGAGACGGCTTCGCGTTGGCAGCAGCCTTAAGATGGCGGTGCTCAGGTATTCATGTAGGCGGTCCTTTGCTTTGGTGGCCTCAGCACTGCTTTTCTCTCTGTCTAACTCTCTTGGTCTCTCCCCAGAGATTCTCTTCTAGGACCTTGCTGTCCTCCCTCTGATCAGGCTTGATTGGGTTCGGGTGGTATTTGTCTATATTTCTGTCACATATATCCACAGCCACACACAATACATACCCATAAACAGGAAGCAAAAGAGAGGGGGGTCAATGAGGCTTCTTTCATATCCATTTAATAGTTTCATTTCCATTCAGGAAGTAAACTAAAATTACAATTTTCCTCGTTGCATTTCAATATCCCTAAGACACCCTGACAAAGCTTTGGAAACCACAGATCTGTCACGATGGGAATGAGAGCTTTGTAATTAAAGATCTGTCAGTTTAGTCATTTTCTCCTCCAAGGCGCTGTGGTCTATCACTTCCATTGATCTCTGGCGTCTGGAGATGAGTGGAGGCTGTCCAAGCCTGGAGAGAGAGACAGGCGAAGGCTGAGAGGCCGGTAAGGAGGATGGAGCAAGCTGAGGAGAACGGTAGAAAGTATCGGAAGGAGGACCATGTTGGGGATGTTATCGATGACAGGGTGATTGAGTGTGGTAACAAACGGGGGAATTCACACCCTGGGTTGTCCGGTTGCCACAACGCTCTGTTAGCCCGCAGAGTTAAAGCCTGGGCAGGCGACTCAGATCTATGAGGGGGATACAAATCAGAACAATGGGAGCATTACCACGCCCCGTCCGTCATCTATCTGCCCCACGCACTTATTCAAGGCCGCGTTATCTACACAAACCAAGGACATACACCGCAATATCGGTGTCTGCGTGTGCTTACTCTAGGGTGTGTGAGTGGTCATTAGGCTCCTTCCTGTGACTCACAGTAATGCCTTCTATGTCCGTTCAGTGCACTGGTGACCCCTTGTTCAAGGTCATATCCATCCCGGGGTTAAACCTTCACCATTATATTAACCCACACACACCATTAGCCTTATATTAACGGATAATAATGACTAATGCCCTCGCTTCTCCACTCAACCTACGTCTTCCATCCCATAATAGATGAGTTAGTACTTCTGATTTACATCTCTGAGGCACCAGTAGAATATGTTAAGAAGTGCAGTGTGTGTAATGAACAGAACTGATATTGTGATTCTTATTCAGAGCAGTCTCTTCCTTTCTCTTTTCTTCTGTCAAAGGGATGGGGCTTTGCATTGGTACAGCGTTGTCATGACAATCAGATAGCCGGAAGAGGATCATTAATGAAGATTTTCAGGCAAACACGCACATGCACACATACCAATAGAAAAACACACACACACCTCCTAATGTGACAAAGTACCAGGCATCAAGGATGACCTTGAGAGTGTATAATATTACCAGTGATTCACCAAGACCATGCAACCACCAATACACCCATACACCAACCAACACACACACACACACACACACACACACTCACACACACTCAACACATCCATGCAATCACACGCAGACACACCGTCACAGATAACTTGTTAATAATGTATTGGCCTGTGAAGCAGACCTGGAATAGGATCACCTGGGATTTAGCCCCAGGGTCAGATTCCCTGTGTGATAGGAGAGGTAGTGGTAGAGTGGGTTGGGACGCAGAGGGAGAGAGAGGGAGGAGAGAGAGAGAGGGAGGAGAGACATGGCGGGCGAGGGGGGTGGAGATGGAGTGATAGTGGGAGCCGAGGAGGCGGGATAGAGGGATGGAGTGGCAGGAGAAGAGAGCCAATCAGTAGACATCTTAACTGCTTATTCCCCTGCCACCTCACCTCTGAAGCAAAGCAGGGTTGGTCCTCATTGGCCACCGGATGCATCTGGGAGTGGTTTTGGAGGGCCAGTAGGGGGCACTATTCCCCCTGGTCTTTAAATCAAATGTCATTGCAGCGAAAGGGAACATTACCCTGCCTTTGCAGGTTTTCAGGAGGGGATGTTAAACAGGGTTGTAGTAAATCAACTGGGAAACTAGGCCAGACATGTTGTGTGCACAGAACGCTTACATGGGACTAACCAATCAAAGCTTCCAATGAGTTTGGCACTCAGCGTAGACAATATTAAGGGACAGAATAGATATTTGCATTCAGCCTCTTCCTGTGAAGTCTGACAGACTGGCACCCACTTTTGGATGGATCTTGGACCAGTCCTCCATGCAGTACAAGATCTTTGGCAGGAAACTGAGATAGACATTTTAATGCATTGGTTTTGTGGTCCGGTAACCATTTCTCTGTTGATTTTGATGCATGCTTGGGGTGATTGCCTTGTTGAAAAGTTAATTCACCGCCAACCATCAAGGTCCTGGCAGAGTTAACCAGGTTTGGGCTGAAATATTCTGGTACTTAATGGAATTCATTATGCCATCAATTTTACCAACAGCCCCTGGAACACAAGTAGCAACACCCCCCCCCCGAAAGCATCGATGATCCACCATCATATTTTACTGAGGTAATCACATGATTTTCCTTACGCATTCCTCTTTGTCACAAAACAAAGTTAGATTTTTGTCTCATCTCACCATTATATGCTATTTTAATTGTAATTCCAATAACAACCGGCAAAGTTCCAGCCCTGTGATCTGTGGGTGGAGCTCGGTAAGAGCTTGTTTCGTGCCTCCCTTTCAAAGTTTACATTGACATGGAAGTGGTGCCTAACCGTTGATTTTGACTTGATGACCCCCAAATTACAGCTTGGCTGACATAATTGGCATAATAGGGATCTTCATCTTTTCTTGGTCTTTTCTCGCAGACATTAATTATGTGATCCTGTCTGTGTTGTCATATTTGTTGTCCTTTAATACGTCACAATTTGTAGTGTCAAAACCGTAATTTAGCTCCACAATGGAGCCATTTTCTGATTCTCCCTGGACGCACAAGTCATTTCCAGCACCACATGGTGTATGTTTCCCAAGGGGCGTGGGTAACAGTGTGGTCATCTTAGACCGCCTCCTAAACCACTGTTATGCGGTCCGGCAATTAAACAAAAACCTACCAGATTAAAGAAAGCTTGGCTCTACATCATCTGTCTTTTACCTATATTTTGCAATGTTTTGTAATATACTAGTGTAGATTTTTTCGGGGTTGCTGTTCTTTCAGTGCATTAAATTTGTAGAAAATATCAAGAGTTTTTTTTCTGATTGCTTGATGATTATGCCACATTATATTTCCCAGGGTGGTGAGGATCCCAATATATGAGACAAGCATCTTGCAAGTTTATATATCCAAATGAAAAATGTCCTATCCATAGTTTGACAGGTCATTACAAAGGTTTGTTGTGAACATAAAGCTGGAATCAGCTGTTGAAACAATAAAATGTCTTTCATACAACCCTGGGGTACGGAAACAAAGCACACAACACAGACACAAATTAGCTGCCGTTCTGGTTGCAGTCATTTCATTGTCACCATCACAGCTGCACAGATATCAGCCTGCAAAACACTTCAGCCCAACGCCCTGAAAACCCACGTCTGGTGACACCCCTTCCTTTCAATGCCTTTCCAGACAGAAGATCCATAATTAGTATAACATGTATTTGAGTATTTGAGTATAACATTTCTACTTGGTTAAACTAAGCACAAGTGGCATTTATGAACAATGTTTATCAGTGGAAAAATGTGATTAATGTAGCCAGATTCACCACTTTAACTGAAAAAATAAATGGAGTGGAAAAGTCAAGTGGATTTTGCACCCCTCAGTAAATTAAAAAGAGAAGAAAAACAATAACAGTAAATGCGTCGCCCCCGCAAATTATACACCACCACCTTGGGCCTGTCGGTTTCCTTTAGTAATTGCCAGTTCTCTATGAAAAGATTCATCATTCACCCAAGTCAAAATCATGTTTGTGGTGCCAAATGTCTTTCATGAGGTAGCAAAACTTATGTTTGTGAGCGTGTGAGCGTGTTGAGTCAAACAGATCAAGAGATATGTGAATGCCTTTTCATATATTGAGTCTTGACAGTGTTTACAAAATGCCTACCAGATGTTGTTAAAAAACACATGCTCACGACCGTTGCATTTATGTGTCAGACTGCATCCATACAAATATTGCATTTAGTAACTCTTGTGGCAGTTACAGTTTCATACAGATCATTCATTTGGTTCCAAAAAGAAACGTTTTGAGTGTCTTTGCAAAATTCGAAATGGCAAAAACTATCTTATAGCAGACCTTATGCTTTCTTAGAGACCAAATGTACCATATTTCATGACTTTAGGTTATAAAGTCATGAAATATGGTTTTCTCTATTTTCTCTCTGTTTTTCTCTGTCTCATCTTTTCTGTCATTCCTTACTTCCCTCCCCCTTACTTTCCTCTCATCCCCTCCCTTCCCATGTCCTCTTGACTGCCGCTCTTCCACTGTCATCTCTCAATCCTACCTTCCTGCTCTCCCACTCCTCTTTCCTCGCTCCCTACTCAATCTGTCCTATCTCCTCTTTCCTCGCTCCCTACTCAATCTGTCCTATCTCCTCCCTACTCAATCTGTCCTATCTCCTCCCTACTCAATCTGTCCTATCTCCTCCCTACTCAATCTGTCCTATCTCCTCTTTCCTCGCTCCCTACTCAATCTGTCCTATCTCCTCTTTCCTCCCTCCCTACTCAATCTGTCCTATCTTCTCCCTACTCAATCTGTCCTATCTCCTCTTTCCTCCCTCCCTACTCAATCTGTCCTATCTTCTCCCTACTCAATCTGTCCTATCTCCTCCCTACTCAATCTGTCCTATCTCCTCCCTACTCAATCTGTCCTATCTCTGCCAAAGCTCTTCACTCCCTTCTTCCCTTTTTCCTCCCTCCGTTCTGCTCTCTGTTTCCCCTTAGTGCCAAAATTGTATGGCTGGAGAGATTCTGCTGAGGCTGACTACAGTAGTATCTCAGTGTCAAAAGGCTCTGGCCAACAGTAGTGTACTACAAGGGTGCCATTTTGGATGCAGTCGCCCAGCATCAGATCCTGCTGAACAGTATTTTGTCTACTGCCTGCTCCAACAGCAGGATGAATTGACATTACCTTAGAAAATCTACTTACTAAGTTGGTGCTACATATGTCTAAAACCATCATGGGTACTGTAGTATGTGTAGCGCAATGCTACCGGTATGTTTTCCATTGACTCCTGGAGAGCTGAAACACATTTGGCTTCCATTACATCTTCATAATAAGGTCTGACCTGGGTCACCCCAGGAGAAACAAAAACAAGAGTTCTGGTCAGTTGAGACCAGCGGCCCACCACTGGACGAACAAAGAAACCAACCATCCTTCAGCCAATTGAAACACATGTTTTTGACCTACACTCATTTTTCCAATTGAAATCTTGTTTTTTCTCCAATATTTGTCCAAAAGAATTGCTTGTGTCCGCTAATGAATACACTCCAAAATTCCCCTAGCCCCCAGCAGAGGTTAAAGGAATCTTTAGAATGATATAACTGAGCTTAGTACGTCCTCTGTTGGCCTTATACTGAACCTCAATCACACCACTAACAGCAGTCTGGTTTGCTTGTCCCCTTTCCATCTCTGGGAGGTAATGGTCTTTTCTGGAGATGCCCCAGCATCTGTAGCCCTGAACTAACTCACCTGATTCCAGCAATTAAAGACTTTGATAATACCAAGGTGATCTTGTTAACTTGGATGGAAAGCTCACTTTACGGCGTGTGTACGGGTATCAATTCTGCCCTACCTCTATCAGATGAGGCAATATTCCGGGTGTTGAATACGCCATGGTCTTCTTTCCTTTTTAGAGTGATTCGGAAACTCAAAGTTTCTGGATCGCCTAATAGGAAATAGGTTAGCCTCGACTACAGCATGACCATTTCAGTCTTTGTTCTGGACAGATCAGAATTCCAGACCTTCAAAACCTGTCACTAGGGATAATGGTGTGCAGTATTACAGGCCTTCAAAACCTGCTTCTAAGGATTACTGGTTTCAGTTTGTCTTTCACCCAAGCATAACATTACATACACGTTTGCGTCTAACTCAGACATTCTCCCCACTTTATCCATATACATTAAACACCCGGTAGACAAACCTCGAAATTCTGCATTGAATATGTGATATCTGGTTAAATGCATACAAGCCTATTCATTTCCAGTATATGACAGCCCAGATACACGGAGACTCAGGGCTCGGCCCCTCAGGCAAGATAGTTTAGTTCCCCAAACTGACCACTAGGTGGCACCATAGGCTTACAGGTGACCTAACCACACATTCTGTGCTTACTTCTCACTCACGTCTTTACCCTAGCTGAACACACTAAAACTCACCACACACACACACATACACACACACACTTGAATGGGTAAGTGTGTCCAAACTTTTGACTGGCTTCATATAAGATATATACATATATATGCAATACCAGTGTTGAGAATTATCTATGTAATTTAGTAATTATAGAGCTGTTAGCCTCAAGCATCATTCTCAATACAGCTAGTTGATTAACACAGTCACACACCACCTGCGTGTGGGTTTATTTAAAAGCTATTTAAATCAAAGAGTCTGTCCCACTTAAATCTTTTTGGACCATGGCATTAAATAGCAGTAACAGTAACAATAAATAATAATAATAGTTTATTGTAGTTCTTTTCATAGAATCTCAAAGCGCTTCAAGAAAGAAAAGAAAAGCAATAGAACAGGTCCGCCGTGTGAGGTCAAAGTCCTTGAATTACGTGGCCTTGCAAAGGTAGAAGAGGTCTGGTCATGGTTTGGGTGGAGCCAGGTGATCTGAGGTACATAATAGATGATGGGGCCAAGTCCTCTGTTGAACCTGTAGAGGGCAAGTCCAGGACAAAAAGCCTTAAACTTCTCTTGCCATCTTCCGTGAATTCCAGCATTTTCACTAATAACTTACATTTGCTTTTTCGTTTTTTTACAGTGAAGACGAAATGGTAATATACTCACAACACAAAAATAAAACACAAGTACGTCTAGCTAACTGAAACCTAGGCCCTGCTCTACTCTTGTTCTCCAGGATCGGTGTACTGTTTGTGGGGTTAGGAGGTCAGGGTGAAAGGGTCCCCTCTGGATCTACATATTGGCTTTAGGCTACAGCTGCTCCTCTGAGATTGGCACCTCAAACACAACCATCCACTCCTTTACTGCAAGTGCGTGTGCATGTCCATGTGTGCGTTTGCGTGTATGTCTATGATGTGTGTGTGTGTGTGTGTGTAAGAGAGATAACAGAAATATAGATGTCTCCAGTGTGAAGGAGGGGAGGGATTAGGCCTTCACCAGAACATTAGATACAAAGCAAAGGATGATGGGATGTTGCGTATATCTATCTCTGCACAATTGGACACACAGGTCCACTGGTCTGCCTCATCCCAAGTCTGCCTCATCCCAAGTCTGCCTCATCCCAAGTCTGCCTCTGCCTGTAAACATCTTATATCAGACACCAGGCTAAGACAGTACATTACTAATGTTAATGTTCACAGGAAGTGACATACCTATTGCCTAACAGTTACCACAGACTTGTTTGATGTTCAGCTGTCTTCTCACCAGTAGAATCAAAAAATTGGTTGGCATTAAAGCTTTTAAAGGCTGTTCCCATGTTCGCGCAGATCACAAGAAAGGGTTTCTCTCTGTTTGGAAATATGACAGTTTGTTGCAAACGTTGAACGTGTTTTTTATTATTAGTAGTAAATCTAGTCATTTATTTGCCCCTAATTGTGCATCACTGCGGGATGGAATGAGTAAGTCGTTTTGGTTACAGTTACGTCGTTGCAAAAAAGTGTGCTAATTTCAGCTTCCTGGACGCGTCTGTCTGTCACAAAACGGGTGTGAAGTGTTGTTTGCTCAAAACAGTGCTATTTGCAATTGTGCTCCCGGTCTGTAGCAGTGGGGGAGGCCGAGAGGTGGGAGCAGAGAGGGGTGAGGGGTGCCGGGTGGGTTGCGCACACAAGAAGCAAACCAGAGATGAGAGCAACACACAAAAAAGGAAGCAAAATTCACTGGGTCAGCCTTAAGTAGATGAATTAGTCACTAGACTCTATTACCAAAGAAATGTCTGGAGAGGCCTGAAAACATTTCATATCTAGAGACAATGTTGTCAAATTGTCAATATTAATCACCTCTCACAGCCTGATGAATGAGGCAAACCCTGAGCAATTCCTTCAACCAGAGACAATTAGATGTTATGACTGAGAGAGATGCGTCAGTCTAAACATTTCACCCACTTCCAAGTAATATGCATATTAACAATTCCCAATTCCAATAACTTTTCACCAGAATACATTTATTTTTAATGTGAAGAGGTGTGGCAAAGGGGCGAAATTAACGTTAACCATCCCCAGGTGGACTCAACCGGGAATGATCCAAAACACAATAATGTTGAATCTCATTACATTTTGACCATGATTTCTTTCCGTTGTTTACACAGAAACAAATCAATATACCTTATAAATACGTATAATATAAACATATACATATTGTGTTTATATATATATATATATATATATAAACATTATATATATATATATATATATATATATATATATATATATATATGTATATGCTTATCTTTATTATTTTGTTGGTTGACTTACTTGATTAAACAAAGGTTAAAGGAAAATTAAATGTTATAATTGGTTGGGTTGAATAGAAAACGCCACATTGCAAGTATTTAATATCAATCTGGATTCCATTAGTTGAGTGCCACACTAGGCTGATGTGTCTGGATGCACAGTGAGGTTGAAAAAGCCATGTTATTCCTCTGCCTCTCCTCCCCTGTATTCTCACCAGCGTTTCAGATGTAATTTCACCAAATCCAGACCTTTTTCTCTCTCACACACACCCACCCACACACACACACACACACACACACACAAACACTCAAGCAAGCAAGCACATGCACACAGACAGATGGACAGGCGCACACAAACACCTCTATTTGACTGACACCTTACCTGCCAAGGTGCAATAGCAGATAACACATAACAGTCAATTTAAACCTGTATAATATATATCATTACACTTTCCCCGGCCGTATGGCGCCCAGCATCACGGCACCCTACATTCCACCGTTGGCTCGTCTCTGGAGCTAAGCGTGGTCGGCTCTGGTCAGTCCCAGGATGGGAGACCAGACGCTGCTGGAGGTGGTCATAGAAGGCAAGTCTGTCCCCCTCAGGCTTAAAGATCACATCCCACTACCCCAGGGCAGTGGAGGGGACATTGCCCTCTGTAGGGCCCTGCCTCTCAGATGAAAAAATTCCCGGGCGTGCTCACTCTCTTCGGTCACAAAGATTCCCATGGCACTTCGGAGTGTGGTGTGAACTCTGGTGGTCGTGGCTATATTCTTAACTTGGCCCCATTGCTCTCACAGCCATGTGATCGTCCCCTTCATTAGCATATATCAATCCTCAACTCTCCACGTCGTAGTTGATGCATGAGGGGATTTTTGGCACAAATAGAATGTTGTGCGTCACTGTGGTGGGAGCTACACAATGGTGGTAAAGGAGGCTTTCTTCCCTCTATGTAAAGTGCTTTGAATAGCTCTGTTGGTTAAAAGGCCCGTTTAAACACAACTGACTATCATTATTAGTCCATATTTACATTAACGTACAGGGGTTGGTTTTTTTCATGGGCGTTGAATTATCATTTTACTCAATGTTTGTTTGAGTAAAGTACCAGCTAAGTCATATGTAACGGGGTTTCCTTGCAAACATTTTCCATTCTAATTAAATGTTTTTGTGTTTATAAAACGTGTGCCGCTGTTTTATAACTCCTTCCATTCATTTTATTTAACTTTTATTTACTGTCACCAGCCGATCCAGATGGGAAAAATTGCCATTCACAATTATGGTCTTCATCAACTTAATATATATCATTACAAAACAATTTAGTCGCCATGAACTAAGTATGTGATAACAGTTTATAAGCCTTTTACGACCAGGTTAGATGAGGGTTTAAATTAAGTGTCACCAGAGCCATCACACAGAGTTAGTGCCTCGCTGGCATTCCACTAAACCCACAAGTCAACTCCAGCCGTCGGACCCTGAATATTTCCCCATGATAAACGACATGGGTGTGGGCGTGTGGGTGCCAAGGCAGGCGTCGGTGAACACATGTGGAAATCTCAGCCCTCGATTAGTCTCTGTTGCCGCTAATCGTCACTGACACACATAAACAGCACTGTTGACTTGGTTGTTATTCAGCAGCCTTGTTGTTATCGGTGGCTTTGTACGGACATTGAGTACATTAGGGGTGAGCGGGTGCGTTGGTGTGGACTTGAACATTAGAGATTATGTGGTGTCAATAGAACGTGCATTTTTAAAACATGAGGACTTAGGTCCACATTCATAGTTTGTATTATAGGTGTTTTACATGTGGGCTTGCTGTATAGTTATGCAGTGATTATTCATTTTACACTCCTGAAATACACATTTCTGGCATTCAGGGTTGGACAAAAACAATTATTATTTGGAAGAGGTAGGCGAATTTGAGTCTTGACTTAACATTTCTTCTGAAATCTAAATCTGTGAAATAGCAGTGAGTTGGCCAGCACATTTTGCAGCGGCGAACCTAGGAGTTGGTGGTTAAAACCATCCATATATTAAGACAGTAATAACGGCAGTAACGCTGTGTTATTTAGAACACATGGACATGTGTTGATTCTCTGTCTCTAATGTTTCCAGTGTGTCCCCTATATCATCTGGGACTAAATGTGTTCAGTGTCCCCTATATCATCAGTGACATTGTGGTGACTCCGCATAAATCAACCCTGACTTTGTCATTGCCCAAATATGTGCTTTATAGGCATCTGTGTCCCCAGCATGTCCTGCCCATTACTAAGAAGAGTTAGATAGGGGGGAGGGTGTAGCTCTCCTTACCGTGCTCGTCGCCCATTTTAAAAGACACTCCGATCGGTACTGGTTGTCAATCCGCTCATAATGCTTAACTTGATAAACTGCACTTCTTTTTCACCCACATCCACTTTTAGATATCCTTATCTCCCACTCCCTCTCTCTCTCCCTCTCTCTCTCCCTCCCTCCCTCCCTCTCAAAACTCTGGTATGATGTATAGTAAACTGTCCATTCTCTCATTCTCCTCTTATACTCAGTCTCTGAATCTCTCCATCTCTCCCTCCTTTAGCTGTTGAGACGAGACCCTGCTGGGCTATTGGAGGTCACAGTGACTTCATCAAGTGACCCCCATATCAAACACACACATACACACACACACACACGTCCCCCATACTGGCTGCTGGCCTTTCCTCTTCTCTGATCCATATTTCAGAGCTTGCATCAGTAGGGCTCTGAGGGGCTAATCCGGGATGAAACGCGAGGAGGGACAGTACAGAGCACAGGGAGGGAAATAGACTTCTACAGTGCAGCAAACTGGCTTCTGCATTTAGAATTATTAATGGTTAGCCATGTTGGCAAAGAAAGTAGTCTACCTAGACCGTTGTATTTTAGAGATGATGCTGTTGAGGTGTTTTCGTCCGTCCGTCCCCCGGACCAAATACCTGCATGACAAAGCCAATCGAAATGGGAATGTTTGGGTTCGGGTAATGTGTGCTAACTCTGTCCACCTGTTAATGCCGCCTACAGTTTAAAATAAATTGCATTAGAATGTCATTAACTTGTACGGCAAGTATGGCATTGTACTTTGATTGAATAAATAAAATATGGGGGGAAAATGGCATTATGTATTTCACAATCATGGGGTTTTGAAGTAAGGGCCATCTTTACATATTTGCGGCAAATCATGTTCAAATCATCTTATGGTATCAAAAAAATGTCTGTAATTCAATTGAGTGACTTAGAAATTATTTGGACATTATTTATCCATTTTCCCATTAGAGAAGAAGCCAGGTCTCTTCAGGACACACCTTAAATTCTACTGCTACTATTGCTTTGTTAATTCATTAACAGTTGTACAAAATTAACTCCAAAGCAGATTATTCTTCTCTTGCTGACTCTTATGGAATGAAGTTTATACAACAAACTCAAATACATATAAACTTTTCTATATAATGAAATATTAGGTCAATAAATGTGTCTTTATAATGAATGTTTTTCGGTGAGAATGATACCCTATTAGTGCTGGTTACCTCATGTTGGCCTACATTGGGTTATACCCAAATACTGCACCCATTATCTATGATATTTCAACACAGTGTCAGTTATTTTAAATTTCTGAGTATCTCATAAGAAAAACGTAAACACTGATTTCTAATAAGCAATTCACAAAAACATTTGATACTGTGCTGGAGATTTGCCTTGGAATATCGTCATCGTTGTATAAAATGCATCATGAGGACTGTTTTTGATTATCTGATGAAACTGAAGAATAGACCGTGGCTGAATGAATATAATAAAAATAAATGAAGTCTATGACCACGATTAAGTTTATTTCTCAAAAATATATCCTTTTAACAAATTATTTACATGTCCATAAATTTTTCATAGAAAATTAAACAGAAAACAAACGTACACAGCAAAGACAAACATTGTGAGTATAAATGGCAATAGCCTACGGAAAATGTTCGAATCGTTTGTCTGATCAAAAACTCAGGCCTATTAGGCCTATACCAATCTTGTCTCGCATATTGTTTTAAAATCTGACGGATTGAATTCTTACGTTTAACTCACAAAAAATAGTAGACTATTCGATAAATTCTTCTTCGTTAAATAATTATTCCAGATTTTTCTTCGATGATAATTCACTCTTCATATTGTGGAAATGGTCGAGAGAGCCCGCTGCGCCGATCCGTGGTGAGATCTTTTGATGAAGAGAAGAGAAAAAACAAACGTCAGAAAATTTAAATGAGTGTGACATTGAATAATTAATTCCTTATAGGCTAATGATATTGCTATCAGGTCTATTTCATATCCTCCCTTAACATATGTGTATTCACTGGCCAGGCGTGAATAAATTGAGGGTAGATTATTTAAATTGCGTGAACGATGATAAGTCAATGGCGCTGGTTCCACCCCTGTTGGCCATATTAAACGGTGTCTAGTGAGCCATTAAAAGCCGTTCAACTGGACCGATTAGATCTCTTCAGATGATTTATGAGCTCGAGCTGTGACAGGCCAGTCGGTCAGGTGAAACAGCCGTTTACCGGTGGGTTAAAAGGTTAATTTGGGATACCATATGATTAAAATATAGATGACAGTTGAAATAATATCATGGTGGGGTTTGAAATATCTCAGTCTACCTGTCGGTGATCAGCTGGAAGGGAGACTTCGGGGAGCCAGACCTACGAATATTCACTTCCTCTGTAAATAAATTAAGTCAAACAAATCAGTAAAATAACCAACAGGCCTGTATTTATTGCAATGCATAGTGATGTTGTAGGTCTATGACAGTTTTGACATGAATGGAGACTATTGGGGTATTTTTAGGCCATAGCCAAACAAATCAGTGATCTAGGCTATAATGATTTAAATCTCTAGCTATTAAAAATCATAATAGACAACATAAATTGAATTTATGTCAAATCAATATACTATTACATATTTGGAAAGAGTTTTTTGGACAAACACAGTAGAATTCTGGGCTGAATTCATAAGATTGTGCTTAATTTGGTTGCAGATGTAGTGCAAGGCTACTGTAGGCTACATACCATCTCGCTTTGGACTGAAGCTCTCCGACGACTCGTCACCACTCTCGTCCTCCGTCCCCGAAGCCCCTGACGCCTGCGTTGCTCGTGCATCCTGGCGCTTCAGGCCTCCACGGATAGGCGTGTGGTGTCCGGCTGGGTTTGCCGCTCCTAAAAGAGACCTGACGCCCAACAGAGAGTTTGCGCTGAGGAACGCTGCGTTGGCCCAGTTGTGGAGCTGCTTCCCAATCTGGCAAGTGTATATTCCATGACCTGGAAGTAGGGCCGGGTGGTGGGAGGCAGTCGGAGAAGGTTTGTGAGAGCTGTCGGGGCTTGTGGCCGTCTCTGCCAGAGACCAAATTTTGGGTTTGTTCTGTGGGGGCCTCTGGCACAGCGGTCCATATGGGGAAAGATCCACTGCGTTTTTACAAACACCAACAGGCGCCTTGATTAGGGAAATAGGCCCATCCATGCCTCTGAGGGCCTCCACAGACAGCGTCCTCTGACTCTCCAAGCTACCCGAATCGGATGCGTCCCTGGCGGCCAGCTTGCCCTCTCCCTCCCCTTCCCTCTGATCTCCGCGGTTTTCTTCAACCTTATCGATGTCAATACTTTCTAAATCGATCTCCTCGTCCTCTTCATCCTCGCTCCCGTGTTTCTCAGGCTCTTCCTCGTTGTCGCTGCTGAAGATTCTACCGTCCCGATCCTCGGCGCTTCGGCCCCACGTTACCTTGTTCTCCTTCTTCAAACGCCTGCGCGCGTTTGCGAACCACGTGGACACCTGACCGGAATGAACAATAACTTAATATTCGAGCTTTCTGTCATTTATTTGAAGTAAACTATTCATAAGGTGAATCAATTAATCGCACGAATTTAGCTTAATACGGCAGATGAAACAGAACATGCACAACACAGAGACAAGCATTGTAAGCAGCCTATGGGCCCAACATTTTCCAACTTAAATAATGCAGACCCAGTGCTCGAGAAAACCGTCAGACATAAACCAATTTTTATCCCCCACTAGACATTTACGACTAAACAGGCTACCTGTGTAAGAGTCATCTTAGTGATTATGGCTAGCATTATCTTCTCTCCCTTGGTGGGGTACGGGTTCTTCTGGTGCTCCTGCAGCCAGGCCTTCAGAGTGCTGGTGGTCTCCCTGGTAGCGGCCTTGGCACGGTTTGGGTCACTGTAACCATACTGGCCGTACGGGTAGAACCCCGCACCAGCGTGGACAGCCAGACCTCCCGGGTGAGCTCCGGGGCTGTCTTTCAGATCATACTGAGAGTTCTGGGGGAAGGAGAGAAGAGGAGCATACTGTTTGTGTTAAAATCTAGGCCTATTTTCTAATCTAATTTAAGGACTGTCGAGTAAGTTACCATAATATACATGGTTATTTCTCTTGGATTATGTCAAGTTTGTTTTTAACGGATTTCACACAATGATAGAATGATAGATAATCCAAATTACTTACAGTTTACAATAGTTCTATCCTATGTTGTTCCTTTCCACAAAGGTACAATATTGGGCAGATATTTAAACTGAATTGACAATAGGCATATTTATTTTTAATTGCATCTTTAAATATGGCGAATTGCAAAGAATTAAGCCTATTGATGTCAAATAAGTCATGATTAAGCCACCTCGTATTTCGTGTCTAATTGTTTGTTTAACAGGCATATATCTTTGATATTACTGAGAAAACATAAATGTATAGAAAATAACATTTCAACCATGGGACAGGTGTCTTAGAACTTGTATTAAAACTATTCTTAACTATCTAGTGATAATATGCAAACAAAAAAATTAGGCATTAGATTACATTTAGAAAATTGGTATAGGCATATGAATTATGAACCACAAAATTCCACGTGTCCCCGTTTCAATAACGAAAATTATAATAGTAGACAGAACTTTAAATTGAATAGGCTGGAGCTCAAATAATTATCCCGTTACAATTCCATTATAAAGACCAGTTAAATCTAAAGGCTGTGAATTGTCACGTACTGTAATTAAACGGCACATTCAATAAACATTTCAGAACACTCAAACAAAGTTTCAGTTCCACATTCTGCGAAACCGACTCCTACCATTTGTGATATGAGGGCGAGGTCTGCACCGCTGTAGGGGAGAAACGCGCTGTAGTTTTGAGCCGCCCACGGGTTACCGTACATCCCCAGCATCGAGCTGACAGCAGCGGCGGTGGCTGCCTGATTCACCCCGCCCTCGGCGCCTCCATCCCGGCCAGAGCCAGCCCGGTCGCCCCCGTAAACCTCCTGGGAGCCACTTAGAAACTGGGGGTACCCCAGCTGCGAGAAAGACATGTCCGGAGAGAAAGGCGCGGTAAATCTCTGTCTTCTGTGACACAAGGGAAGAAAGGAACTAGGAGGAATTCCCAGTTTCCCCAAAAGATAAGGATGTCTAAATCACAAATCACGGGTAGTCACTCAGCCAGCCAGCCAGTCAGTCAGACAGACAGTCCCACTACCCGACAGCGTAGCAGCAAGCTCCAGTGGTAGTGATGAGTTTGGCACTTGAGCGCCCAGTGAAACCTCTCTCTCTCCGCAGGACTCTCTAGTGGAGCTGACGGGATGATTGACAGGCTACTTAACAACCAAGCCCCTCCTATGCCCCGGGCAAGCGATTAGTGCATTGGTTCGTTCGCTGGGTCGTGTGTGTGAATGTGTGTGTGTGTGTGTGTGTGTGTGTGCGCGCGCGTGTGCGTGCGTGTGTACGTTTGTGTGTGTTTCAACAAGATAGAGATCTCTTTTCTCATAATCACCTTTCTGTCAATTTTGAATGGCTGTTCAAATAAACAACACAAATAGAACGCTAACAACATTAATAAAAATAATATTAAGAACAAATGATTAATGATATGATGAATACTATTATTAATAAAAAATTATTGTATGCTCTCATGAAATAGTTATTATTATACAATATCATCAAATAAAGTAGACCTAATAATGAAGCTATGTTTTGCATTCATTTGAGCCAAGTCCATTTTGAAAAACATTACTTTAAAACATTTTCCAACTTCTCCAAAGGTGCGTTGCATTATACTTTCTCGCCACATTATAATTAATTCTAAATATATAAGTGGTCCTGTGAGACTGCGACACTGCAGAACCGCTCTAGAGCAGTAACGGCGACAGCATGGATACCAGATGGCCGAGGGACGCGTCGACTAGGCCGGCCACAAATACCGCGGAATGTCGGGGGATATCGACGGAAGTCACTGAAGCATATTTTAAGATTAAAGATAAAGATATAGAAGGGGCGGGGAAAAGCGAGATAGAGATGGAGGGAGAGAGGAAAGATTGTGTAGATACGAGAAGTCTGTCCATGGAAGGAAGACAGATGTTGTAGTAAAACTAGGAAAATATAGTCATGTGCGCCTATTTGTAGACAAAAGAAAATAGCTAAAACCGACATGAGATGCAATCTACTGATATTAAATTTTTACAAGATAAGTCTAAATTTACATTTTCAACTCTTAATTTTTTTCTATTTTCATAATTTGTATTTCGCATTTCAAACATAATTGCATGTTTATTAATTTTGGAAGTCTTTTGATTCCTCAGTGCAACTGCCATCTGAATTGCCAGTCATCAACAAAGCATTTTCAATTACGTAATTGACAGTGGTACGTAATGACTACCGAAAATGCGTACGTTATGAAAACGTATAATCTTTCTTTTTTCGTTTAACATACGAACACCTGTCTGCACGCACGCACGCGCGCACACGCACGCACACACACACACACACAAGCTAATGAGGTTTAACACCCTGTTCTGTGCCCGGGTACCCCCATATTCCACTGCACCCCTGTGGTCGCGGTCTCTATCAGATGTTAGCTTAGTAATTAGTGATCCTTTTAAACACATTCATCATTTCACGCTGGACTAGCTGATGAGGATGGCTGGGTATGGTGGGTTTGCTAGTTCTCTTTTCTCTCTCTCTCTCTCTCTCCTCTCCACCTCCTCTCCCCCTCTTCTTTCTCCCCCTCTCTTTCCTCCTCTCTCCTCTTCAGCCCTGTGCTGTGAAGCACTGAGAAGACCCTAATGATTTAATTACTGTGTTTAAAGCTCACTCTGTGCTGGCAATCCTCTGGCTGCCACACACACACACACACACACATGCACGCACACACACACTCGCACACACACACACAGTTTATATTCCAGATTGGGCACCCAGGGCTCGGCTCATGAATCTCAAAGCTGTTTTCTAAACACACATTATGACGAGCAGCGCTGGCGGTAGAAGTGTGTGTGTGTGTGTCTGTGTCTGTGTGTTTGTGTGTGATGGATGCTTAATCTCCATGGCATTTTAAATGGCATTCATGGAAAGTGGTTATATCCTCATTGCCAAGGTAAATGGAGCCAGGGGAATCCATTCCAGCTCTATAAAAGAGCAACGTTAAAGACTTTCACCCATCGTCTCTCTCTCTCTCTCTCTCTCTCTCTTTCCTCTCTCTCTCTTTCCTGTCTTTCTCTGTCTCACCTCTCTCTCTACCGTGTATCTCCACCGCTCGATTTCTCTCTCTCCTGCGTGTGAGTTCATCACTTCAAATTAATGCCTCTCTCATGACAGGGGAAGGAAACAAGACACATCCACCATCTAATAGGATAATATAGCCCTCCCTCTCAATCTTTCTATCCTTCCCATTCTCTCCCTCTCTCTTTCTATGCACCCCACACTCTCTCTCTCTCTCTCTCTCTCTCTCTCTCTCTCTCTCTCTCTCTCTGGGTCTTTGTAGCCTCCTGATTTCCATAGTGTCTCTGTGGAGAGTGAGTTAATGAATTCCTCTGAGCTGGAGAAAGGAGAGAGAACGGTTTGGCGGTTTGGAAAAAGAGAGGGAGAGGGGGAGATAGAGAGAAGGGGAGGGGGGAGAGGAGAAAAGGCTTTGAGCTATGCCATTCAACTTCACAGCCTCCCTGGGCCTGCTTGTGTATTCAGTGTGTGTGTGTGTGTGTGTGTGTGTGTGCCCATCCAGGCCTTTTAACGTGAACCTGCTAAGACTACCAAATATTTATCTGGCCCCGACCCTCTCTCAATCACTCCATCGCTCTCTCTCTCTGCCTCTCTCTCTCTCTCTCTCTGTCTCTCTCTCTCTGTCTCTCTCTGTCTCTCTCTGTAAGGAGGTAGTGGCTGTAGGATTCTCTGGAGGCTGGTTGACTCTGTTTGAATCCCACTGCCTCCTATTACCCTCTGAGTCCTGCACTCAGACAAAGGAATAACTTATAGTAAGGAAAACACACACACACGCACACATGCACACGCACACATGCACACGCGCTCACAAAGTTTACCAATTCCACCTCACACTTAACTCAAACTCGTAGGTATTTCAGAGGCACTAAAACTGTAAAAAAAAAAAAAAAAGCAAGGTTGAAGACTGGAAGTTATTCTCTATTTTAAAGTGGCCTAATTACCTGGTGTTTGTAACTTGGGGAGTCATTGAAACAGTAAGGAAATCATAGGTTTAAGTGTCCTCATTTGTATCTCGGCCTGTCAGATAACTTGAGATAACAGGTGACTGATTTCAGTGGTGATTTGATAAGACAGATAGGTTTATCTGCTGTCTGATAAGAGCTCATCTCATGGCTCAACAAACATTCCACTCCAGCCTATTCGTCAGCTAGTAATGCCACCGTTTAAAGGAATCCCTAACAAGTGGTCCTAAGGTGTCAATGAATCTCAGAGGCGTGGTACATCATTCATAGAAGTTACATTTCTGAAGGGATGCCCAAGATTCTCTCTGATATGTTTTATTTAGTGAACTGTATGCGGCTCGTACGATTCCAGTGAGGAAATTCTGTTCGATTAAAGTCAGAATACTTTGTGTATCCCAAACATCTCAATGGATCTCGCAGCAGAGGAAATATATCCAGTAGCCTGTTTGTTATGTAAACCACCCTGTGAAAGAACATGGATCACATGTTAAAATATCTGTGTCTGGAGTAACTTTGAGCGTGGTCTGATCTCCTGTTCCAGGCCCGCTGATTTCAGTGTTTCAGAAAAGCCAACCTCCTGGGATTTTCATAAGAAGCAGCGTCAAGAGGTTACCAAGAATGGTGCGAAAAAACCAAAACACCCAATTCTGAGTCATGAATGCTGGCGGCGGAGGGAGGAGTCCTCCAGCCTGGTCTCACCTGTACAGGCTGGGGGCCGTGGTGTCATGGTGTGGGGAATGTTTTCCTGACACCATTAAAGCCCGTTGTTACCAGTTGAGCAACATTTGATTTAGTAGAGCAACTTGAAGTGCTGAGTGCGTGCATTACTATACAGTCCCATCAAGTGGCAAGCGCGTGATGCAGTCTCATTAGCAAGGACCCAAGTCTTTCTGGAATGTTTCTAATACCTTGTAGAATCAGTGTCCAAAATAATTCAATATGTTCTGGAGTTAAACGGAGGCCTGACCGGGTGCAAGATTGCTGCCTTTTTATAAACTGGCCACTGGGTGTATAAATAAACATTTATCAATTAGCATTACATACTATACATATAATCACAGACTTCAGTGACGCAATGTCTCTGGTAATATCATAGCAACGCATCGCGTTCTCCAAACACTGGTTGTGTTCACTTAGGCTGCACTACTGCGACTGAAGTATTTCATGATCAGTCATCCCTGGGGGGGGGGGAAGCAGAATGAAACGATTCCTTCAGGGTAAGCAATAATAACAAAAGCTTATCTTTTGCCTTTAACAGGGCTGAATGAATTGTGATCTGCGATGTTTTAACAGTTGGTTAGTGAGAACCCAGAGGGGAGACACCATAGAAATGAGCCCTATCACTGGCAATTAGCGGGCGTGTCAGCCTGGCTTTGCTAATAGGCTCTTTAGAAAACCAACAGCCCATTACGGGACTCATTTACAGTAAAAGAGATCAGATAGAGCCGATGGAGAAAGAAAAAAAACACCTGACCTCTGGGGAGAAGGTCAGTTTGTTACCCCTTAAAACGAAAATGTCCACCTTCTTCATTCATGCTATTCGCCGGAGCCAAGTAAAAGTTTCACGTCCTATTTAATGGCTAACTGCTAGCGCTAACCACTGTGGGAGCTGGCCGTTTAAATACAGTTCCATCATTCTGAACGGATAAGCGTGGAGGAAAACGATGATGTGGTACGCGACGGCTGACAGAGCAGAAGGAAGGTGAGGTGGAACCTCCTGGTTGTCAGGAGAAAGGCTCTGAGGGGGGTCCTTCTCACAACGGAGGAGCTGATTGTTTTCTAAAGGGATTATTAACTCTTTTGTTACATTAGGGGTCACTTTAGAGCTGCTGCTTAGGATACATTAGCATTGCTTTAATGGACACACACACACACACACACGTAGGCATACACACGCACACACACAATGGTTGAAAGTAGAGCACTGATTGCTGTGTTCAGGATTTTTAAGCTCTCCCCTCTGTTGTTCCCAGTAGGAGAGGAATGATGCTGTTATAATGCAGTTAAAGACAATACTTTAAAGGAAGAGTGGGGGGCCTGTGTGTGTGTTTGTGTGTGTGTGCGTGTTTGTGTGTGTGCGTGTTTGTGTGTGTGTCTGACGATGAAAAAGTGCCCTTAAGCAGTGGCTTTAAGCCTTAATGCAATAATGCTGACTTAAACCGGCACCTCAAAGAGACTTCCCTGTCCCAGCATCACAAGGTCTTCTCCACTCCAAACTCCTCCAGCAATACGTCTGTTTAGAGAAGAACAAGTCCTGAGACTATCAAAAAATAGTCCTGAGACTATCAAAAAATCTGAAACATACCTTCCCTAACAATATAGGAAAATATTGGAATACTTCATAAACAATATTTGGGTTTTTATTGACAATGTTTAAAGTTCTTTACTTTGAAAGAAGTTGTTTATTTTTTAAGAACGCAAGACTACATACATTATTTGATTTAATATAAAAATACAAAAGTCACTGCCCATCTGAGCTGAGCCATTGCCACAGGCCCATACAGTATTCATTAGCTATTGAGCTATTATTCCCAATGTGGTTGGAATGAAGTGGCAGAGCCACCCGAGACTCAAGAGTAACGGCCAGGGTGCCTCCCCCAGCTTTGAGCCTCTGTTCTGGGGGAGGAACTGAAAGAGTATCCCTTACAGGTTTGACCCCCAGCCACGTCCTACACCGAGCCTAAAGGGTAAAGGTCAGATCTATAGGGTCCCGGGAGGGCAGTGCCTAAAACGAGACTTAATCAGCCATTAACTACTGACGGGGGGGGGGGGGGGGGGGGGGGGGGGGAGAGGGAGGGAGACAGAGAGAGGGAGGGTGGGAGAGAGGGAGGGAGGGAGAAGAGAAGGACAGAGAAAGAAAGTAGAGACCGTACTTCTATTATTCCACAGGCTTAGAAGCCAGAGCTGGCCCATATGGCTGAGCTTCCTGTTGGAAAGCTCTCATAACTTCCTGTGAGACTACAGAGCTCAGCGCAGGATATTCTGATCCGCCCTCCTGGCTGAATGGAGAGACTATGGCAGCAGCCGGCCAGGCTTCAGTCCTCCACAGCCACAGTCCTGCTGCTCTGCTCTTCTTTGATGGTGTGCACATCTTACTGAATGAGGCTTTAAATAGT
The DNA here is from genome assembly GCF_011004845.1 of Esox lucius. NCBI lineage: Eukaryota > Metazoa > Chordata > Actinopteri > Esociformes > Esocidae > Esox > Esox lucius. The sequence continues at coordinate 8,520,834 of NC_047578.1, read as the reverse complement.
CCTAGGCGTTTGGGATTTTTCAACACTGTGGTTTTAATAAAATGCATACCTATCCGTCATCTCCTCTCCATTCCAAGAGTAGGAAGAATGTTGCTTGTGCAAGAGTCACTAACTAGGTTTCAATTCCAATTGGTAACAGATTTCTACGCGAGGATTCTAAAATCTGTGTGAAGGAGAGGTGTATATTATATAATATTTTTCCACAGGTGGTGTTTCTCCGCCATTAGGTTTTATTGCAATTAAAATGTTATATATGATGATATAATGCACAGAAATGTCTCTTTTTGGTTTTGCCATTTCCAACTTGGTTTCAGTATTTTCTGATTTTCTTTCTTCACAAAACTGCAAATATGCCCACATATTAGATGGTCTTGATACGTTCGTTCTAGTCAACAGCTCACAGACATAGTGTGAAGCTTGACAACATCATGAAACTATTTAGATTATTAGGGATAAGAGCAAGATCATTTTTATATATCAAATTGTAGCCAAGCTTAAAAATCATTACATAGACTGGACAGCATAAAATGGAGTGACTACTGTTTTCTGCATTTGGTCACAACATGGTTCCCACCAACACTGGAAAATAAATAAATGTGCACCAAAATATCCTCTTTTTATCTTTTCTTAAGCGTCAGTTAATTATTCCACATGAGGTGGTCAGATGTTATCCTGTCCTGACTAACTTGAACTCTTTCACTGTTAGAGGCACATGCACAGCACTCTTGCTCCAAGGCAGTGACATCTTAGATTTCAGTATGAGATGGCACAACGAGACAAACAAAACGTAGTTAGATTGTGACACACAGGGCCGCTAAATGCCATATGCTACATACGCATTTCTTACCATTCTTAGTGAGAAAGCCCTTTATAGAAACACATTCTTACCATTCCGCTTTACAGTTGGGTTTAGTTTACAGTCAACAGCAAGCTGTAGAGCCTTCACTGGATAACCAACCATGAATGTTTGAAGGATGCATTCCACACACACAGACACACAACACACACACACACAAAACAGCACAAACAGTTAACCCACTTAGCAGCTCAGTGATTTCTTTGACTCAATCATGATGAGATATTACGCAGTCTGTTTAGTTCATGATGAGTGTGTTGTCTGTCATAGTGTATTCAGCTGGGAGGGTTTACCCAGGACCCTCTGTGTCTGTCACCATGGGTGTCTGGGCTGAAATACTGTGCCTGTGCACTTGTGTATTTTGAGTCTTCACATTTTTCAGAAAAATTACACCCACACACACACACACACACAATCACGCACACATGAATGCTTGTGCATGAACAAACACACACACACACACACACCCACATGCGTACAGAAACACCCACATACACGACCACACAACCACCACCAGCTAATGACTGTTAATCATTGTGACCTGTAGCCATCTCTCAGCCTGGTCAATATTACTCCAACAGTTCAATGTTATGCGCAATTAAAGCTTTAAGCCTTTGTTTTCTCACAACACATCCTGTCAACTAAGTAAAAAAAAAAAGAAAAAACGAGGATAGTTCCTTATTAGCTACTATTACTGATTAAACAGACCCATAGTTCACCTCACAAAGGATGGATGGAGTACTGAGGAATGAAAAATAGAAGCAGGATGAAGAAGAGGTGGAGGAGGGAGGAGGGGATGGTGGGAGGATCGTTTTTTATTGTCCTTTAAAAAATGTTTGAGTGGGGCTAACAGAGCTGCTAACTTCTTAGTGGGGAGTTGAAGAGGTCACAGCTCCCTAACCTCGTGGTCTGTGTGTGTGTGTGTGTGTATGTATGTATGCATGTGTGTGTGTGTGTGTGTGTGTGCGTTTGTCTCCAGTCTGGCAGTAATGTGGTGGGCGACGACAGATCACTTCATATTTGAGACACGCGGGGAAAAGGCCAATTACTTAAACCATGACAGATTGTCTCAGCATAACTCTCTCTCTCTCTCTCTCTCTCTCTCTCTTACTCTCTCTCTCATTCAGTGGCTAATGACTTCCTCTTTCTGTCACACTATTGTGTGTGTGTGAGTGTGTGTGTGTGAGTGTGTGTATGCGTGTGTGTATATGTGTGCACAGGGGGTGACAGTACCATCTGTCTGGTTGCTGTGGCCCTTGCCCTTCCCAGCTGGTGGCTTGTGGGTAATAGGAGAGGACTTCCTTATCTTCCTCTCCCTCTTGAGAGGCTCACTGATTAGTATGCTACTGACACTGTCAGTCAGTCACACACACACACACGCACACACACACACACACATACGCAGCGATAGATGGATACAAAGACACACACACACACACGCTGTGACAGAGAGAGAGCATTCTGTTTGAGGGTTTCAGTCTGCCACCAACAGTCAGAGGGGAGAGGATATATTCACAGTATGATGACAGAAACAATAGCTGCTCCATGGGCTTGTCTTTGAGCTTAGATATACTGTACAGCAGAACCCTGCTCACAGTCTCTCTGTGTGTGTGTGTGTTTATCTGTCTGTGTGTGTGTGTGTACGTTTCTGTGTGTGTGACAGCCATAATCTCTCATCGGCTATGGAGACTAAGAGGCAGCTTTATGTCACTATTAATGACAGCATTGAGTAAGTTCAATTTATCACTTAACCAGTCACAGACACACCCGCACTCTGGCCCCGACACTCTCCCTTCCCTCCCTCCCTCCCTCCCTCCCACTCTCCCACTCTCCCTCTATTCCTCTATTCCTCTCCCTCTCAATCTGCCCCTCAATCTATCGCTCTGCTTTCTCTCCCTCCATCTCTCCCTCCATCTTTCCCTTTCCATCTCTCTTATGGAAAAACAACACACCGTTTTCTTCCTGCTTTTCCATCTTTCTACCTTTCTTTCTTGTTCTATCACACTTTTCTCTCATTCTATTCTCTCATTCCTTTCTCTCATTCCCTATGTCCCAACCCCTCTCTCTCTCCCTCTTTCACTCTCTCTCTCTCTCTCTCTCCCTCCATCCCTCAGAGCGTGGAATCATTTAATTACCGCTCCTAGCTGTGTTGGCAGGCTGTTGAATGCCTTCCACTCACAGGCTGGAGGAAACCATTTATCCTGAGACATCTGAAACAAACACACACACACCAAACACACACACAAACACAAATCACAAACACACACACAAACACACACACAAACACCAACACACACACAAACACAAACACACACACACACAAACACACACACACACACACACGCACAAACACACAAACACACACACAAACACAAACACACACACACACAAACACACAAACACACAAACACACACACACAAACACACAAACACACAAACACACACACACAAACACACACACACAAACACACAAACACAAACACACAAACACACACACACAAACACACACTGTCACTTTCTTAAAGGGGATTATTCATCCTGAATCTCAGTGGCCTTTCCAGAGTTCACAGAATTCCCTCTCCTCATCGGAGCCCTAGGAATAACAACACAGGGATTAGTCTGCCACCTTATCCCATTCCCAGAAGCAGGTTTGCCTTTTTCCCTCATGAATCTTCCCCCAAAGGCAAAAATGATGTGATTTGTTGACTGAGTGATGAGGGCGGGGCCTACGTCTCATCTCTGAAGTCCCTCAGTTGAGTTTTTTTTTTTTTAAATGGTTGAGGTAAAGGTTGAGGTGAGTGGAGGGTTATGTTTAGAGTTGGAGTTAAAGGTAGAGTTTAGGCCATAACCCTGGTCATATGTCATCACAGAGCAGCCTGTTTGAAATGCAAGCTCTGCCCTCAACACTGAGGCAACCAATCACATAATTACCTCCTTGGGGGCTGATCTGCCTCCAGAACAACAAAAGGCAACCTGCTATAGTGTGTGTGTATTGAACACCACTGTAACACTGGGCCAGCATGTTGCTTGGTCTGTCTGGAAGTCACTGATCACTCTGTGATGGAGTAGTAAAACAGCTCCACAGTTTATAACCCAGCGTTGCCTGTTCCTTCCTCTCTTTCCTACTCTTTCTTTTACCCCTCCCCTTCTCTCTCTCTTTTCTTTCTGTTCCTCCATTATTTTAAAAGGTTTCCCACCTTTTTGCTCACAACAGCACCCCAAACAACCCACCATGAACCATTCATTTAACCTCAATGCTTTTCAGTTGTGGAACCTCTTTTCTTATCCCTCCTTTCTCTTAGCTTTTTCTCTTTTTGTTCTCTCTCCATGGCGATAGCCCGCCCTATAGGGTTGCGGTATTCATCAAGTGGGTTCGGCCTAATTTAGTGACCTCTTACTGCTGTTGTAATGGGCTGTTAAACGCACACATTGCTTTACAACATCTAATCATTACATTACCACACACTCACACACGCAAAGTCACACACACACACACACACACACACAAAGTTGTGATAGTTAGTCCTTTAGGCCCATTAGATGAATAATAGTCCTTTGAACAGGGACAATACCATTCCAGGTTTTACCTCTGTAAATGTCTGTAAATGCTTCAACCGAGCCATTGTCATCGGGCCCAAGCAGGGAAGTAACCAATCAGGAGCACTGGCTACACTTTAGAGGATGTCATGATGGAGACAATAGACAGAGGGATGGAGAGATGAGAGAAATGGAGAGATGAGAGAAGTGGAGAGACTAGAGAGGGATGGAGAGACAGGAGAGAGGGATGGAGAGATTAGAGCGGGAGGGAGAGATGAGAAAGGGACAGAGAGAGGAGAGGGAGGGATGTAGATATGAGAGAAATGGAGAGACTAGAGAGGGAGGGAGAGACAAGAGAGAGGGATGGAGAGACAGGAGAGTGGGATAGAGAGCTGAGAGAAGGAGATGGAGAGATGAGAATGGGGGATGGAGAGACTAGAGCGGGAGGGAGAGATGAGAGAGGGACAGAGAGATGAGAGGGAGGGATGTAGATATGAGAGAAATGGAGAGACTAGAGAGGGAGGGAGAGACAAGAGAGAGGGATGGAGAGACAGGAGAGTGGGATAGAGAGCTGAGAGAAGGAGATGGAGAGATGAGAATGGGGGATGGAGAGACTAGAGCGGGAGGGAGAGATGAGAGAGGGACAGAGAGATGAGAGGGAGGGATGTAGATATGAGATAAATGGAGAGACTAGAGAGGGAAGGAGAGACAGGAGAGTGGGATAGAGAGATGAGAGAAGGAGATGGAGAGATGAGAATGGGGGATGGAGAGACTAGAGAGCGGGAGGGAGGGAGAGATGAGAGGGAGGGATGTAGATATATCCCTTTCTTCACCTTCTTCTCTCACTAGATGTGTTTTTCTCATTGCATCCATTTTAAACAGATTTTCATCTATACCAAAGTTATCTGAAAGGCATGGCAGCAACCAAATGGATCCATGTTGTTTATTGGCAATGGACATAGTGATGATTATGGTGAAGTTTTGGCTCCGGCTTGGTATAATTGAGGCAGTAATCCTGTGGCAGCTTTTTTTCACACTGTTACTTTGACATCCTGGCTTGGGATTCTCAGTGGGGCTGAACCGATCCCAAAGATTTACTGAGGTGATGCACATCAGGGGAAGTTGTTGACATCCTGAACAGGTGAGTGAAAAAATGAACTGTAACGGTAGGATGGTGTTCTCAGCATAATATGCGATGTTACACTCACGCCAAACAATCTCCAGTGCTGAGTCCAAATAACACTATTTCATAGAATTTTCTTCCATTTGCCACATGCCTTTTGGCAAACTCTAGCCATGATTTAATATGAGCAGTTTTCTGTTTGCCGCTCTTCCATGAAGGCCACTTTCTTGAAGCACTCAGGCAATTGTTGCAGTATGCACAGTGTGAGATTCAATGCCTTGAAAATCTTTTTATTTCCTACCCCTGATTGGTGATTTTAAGCGTAGACGTACTTGTGTTGATCAGTGGCAAAAACACCCTAATATAAAACATTTGGATTTCATGTTTTAACACATCGTGTTTGCTTTCAAAAGCACGGCTAACTACTAATGTTAATAATAGAAGTACTAAATACATTAGCTATTAGCAAGCCAACTAACGAAAGCCTACAATAGCTTGTTAAAAAGCTTTGCAATGCTGAGCTGCATCAGGGATTAGCCCAGGCTACAACCCCTCTGACATTTAAGAATTCACATCTATGCAAATTATTGTATAAAGTACACACTGTCAACATTGGTGTAATCATGCTATCAACTGTTAGTATATTGAAAGTTGTTGTGCTATGATTGACTATAAATTCCACTTGGATCGAAAGCATGCTAGTGTTTTGACAGAATGATCAGATATTGAGTTGAGTTTGTGGTGTTTTGATAGAGTTACTGTATGTAGAGATAGCTTTTGCATTTTGAAATGTAGAGTAGGTATTTAATGAACAAAATGTAGTTTTCAGCAGAAAATCTACAATTGGTCTTGTTGTGTGATGCAGGAGTTTTGCTGTTTTAAGAGCTCAGCAAATTCATAAGTGTTCATAAATGCTTCATAAATGCTTATTAGCAATTAAAGAAATACGTTAAATGCAAAAAAGAAATGAACATTTAAGCATATTGTAGCATATTACAGCATTTCTTATTACTTCCTATAACATACACAGCGGTACATTTTATACAGTTAAGAGGTGCCACTTGTTTTAGAAGAAAATGTGGGTTTATGTAAACAACAAATGTATCAAAATGATACAACTTGCAATGCCATCTGCTGTCAGTGTTTTTAGGTGATTGTGCTATCAGGGACAAAGTGTTCTTGTTGTGTGGGATCTCATGCTAGTGTTATGAAAGTCAGTTGATTTTGTATAATTAATGACGTTTTTTGTAAGTTTTATTGTTTTTTGGATGGTAGAATAAGTCTATGTTTGGAAAGAGAACTTTGTGAACGGTTTTTAAAACGTATTGAGAAACGCTTGCAACCGATGGTAAAAAATGACATTGACGTGCCACTCGTGTTTGAGACAGGACATGGCCAGGAAGTAAGACGAAGAGCTTACATTATGGTTGTTGTTGGTACGTCTAAAGAGTTGAAAGGTGCTGTGATCTGTTCCCCACCAACCTATTATCACAGTAGGAAATGAACCAGCGCGCACACACACTGACACACACACTGACACACACACATTCTTAATCCAGTTCCAGTTTTTTTGCAGTCACTTTGGTACTATTATGAGTAGTATGGTGCTGTGTTTCAAAAACTTAGCACAAGATTCCAAACAGATCATAGGCTTCTCGTGAATCATTAAACTGTGCATTCAAATCAACTGATTTTGCTCTAATTAGCTTTTTAAATATCTTTCACCAAAAGATTACTGATTCAACCACTACGTTTTTGGTGAACATCAAGTACATTTGTTAAGTCATCACTAAGTCATTCTAACAATCAGTTAGTCCAATACCAAACAATGTAAGACACATGTTTCAAAATGAATCTAAAGGTAATCTGTTACCGTTTATTTCACTGTTTACACATTAGGAAAAACTCTCACTGTACATTAGCAATCACCATTGACAGAAAATAACTTCCATAATTTCTATTCCAAAATCAAGTGTGATCAGTGAATACATCTTCTTCAATCATTGATACAAACAAGTAACTTTTATTGCAACATGTTTTTTGTCTAATCAATTGTAACAAATACTATCAGATATAAATAAAACACTAATTTGCATCAATTCTGTCTTTGGCATTTGCCCATGATATCTTGTCCACATCACAACTAATATATTTTGTTGTGCGCTGCGGGAAGAATCTTTTGGCATGGTGAATCCAAACCTGACATTGGTCACCACCAGTGATGTCGTGACATGGCTTATCCATGGGCTAAAGGAGGGTGACATGCTCATGGGGATGGCGATCATAGGGGCCAGGTCTAGGGTCAGGAATCTGGGATTGGCCAAAACCATTCCTGAATGGGAGAGGCATCCAACTGCAGCCCCGCAGACTTGGCTGGCTAAAACTCGGCTGGCTAAAACTCATACTTCCGTTTCGTTGCTTTTGTTTCGTCATTTCGTTTTCAGTCTTACACAGAAACCTTGCAGATGACACCGGTAAGAAAATTATTAAACTTTAGATAATTTATAGATGAAGTCAGCATTCAAATACATACACATTTTCTATCTTTCAAAATCACTAGCTGGTTAGTAGCACTATTGATTATCACAAATACTCTTGCAGTTATTCCGAAAACAAAATCAGGATGCTTGTGAATTAAACTGTCGACGTGTCAGTTGTTTTTAGAATATATAAACATATTTAAAGAGTCTATGTGGACAACTTCAGTGTGCTTATAGTCTATAGACTCTCAATGAGTTACTACAGATACTACAGTTTTTCTCCATTGCTTACAAGCATCGGTCAATACTGAAACCTTTTTCAATTCCCAAAATTGCACATACAAAATGCAAAATGCCTCACATCTCCATCAAAATGTAACGCTGCATTCAAAATCACCAGTGCTATGCAGGCATAGGGTTGGCAATCATACACTTTCCAGCACCAGGCTGAAAATAATTCCTCTATGTGATTTAGTGTTTTTCTCGATTGATTTGGTACATTTCGCCAAACTCAGGTAACTGCTCTCAAAACAGTTAACACAGCAAACTAAACACACTCTTATGTTGGCGAAACAGTTAATTATTCACTGCACAATGAAACACAGCATTTTATTCTAGTAATGTAATTATTCAAATTAAATATTAACATTAAAACTAAAAGTGTGTTCTCTGTTGATTTGATAACAAATTCAGCTGAAGATACACAAAGAAATAAATGAAAATGCATGTTTTTCATTAAGTTCTTTAATGAGGAGTTCAGGTAATTAACAATGAGTTGTCACCCCACAAAAAAAATATTATGCAAATAAGTACATAGGTAAATAAAAAATAAAATAATTCTCAATCAATTTGGTACATTTTTCCAAACTTAGGTAACTGCTCTCAAAACATTTAACAAAGTGATCTATACACTTTGTAATTGTCCTAAACAGATAGTAAATTCTCCTTCATTTCATACAAATTACATAGTTTTCTCAAAACACTGTGCACAAAATTCCTTAATGTTATCACAGCAGTTCATACAGCCAACCAAATCTTTAATATATCAGGAAAAACATTTGTCGCTTTTTCATTGGTCTTCACAAAGATCACAAGCATTTTTGTACCATTTTCAAAACACAACAAACAAAACTCTGTGAATTGTAAAATAGTCAGTTGCACACCTTATGTCCTCAATTAACCCCAAATCCACTCAACACAGAAAAAGAAAATGTCCTAATTGTTCACACAGCTGTCTTATTTACAACAACTACAAAAGAGGAAGATAAAAACCGCAAAGACGAATGAGGAGAAAAGACAATAAAAAGAAGAAGAATGAGCAGTGGAAAAGGAAGAGGTGTCAGAGTGAGAGGTGGTGGACAGGGTAGAGGGAGAAGAAGAGGAAGAGGAGATGGAGGAACAGCAAGAAGAGCTGAAGATGTAGGAGAAAGAGCAAGAAGAGCTGAGGATGTAGGAGAAGGAGCAAGAAGAGTTGAGAATGTAGGAGCAAGAGAAAGAAGAGATGTAGGAAGAGGAGAATATAGAGGAGTAGAGGGAGAAGAGATGGATAGATTGGAGGGCAATGGTATAATGGAAAGAGAAAGAGTACAAAATATAAGAAGAGATGGACAGAGAGGAAGAGGAGGGCAAGGTGTAAGAGGAGGGCAAGGTGTAAGAGGAGGTAGGAGAGGTAGATGGATAGGGTACACACGTGTTTCAAATGAAATCAGAGCCACACTTATTGACCATGTCATAAATCTTGGTCTGTCACTCAGAGAAGCTGAGCAGAGAGTTCAGCCCAATATAAACAGATCCGCAGTGGCTTCAATTATCCGCACATTTCAGAGAGAAAACCGGTAAGTAACTAAATCATTCTACGTCTACAATGAGAGTCCATGTGGTCTTGTTTGACATTGGTCTAGATTTCTACAGTAAATGTTCCTGCTTGTCCAAACATTTTTCAGAATTGAAGTTAGAGAACATTCAGGTTGACGAACAAGACTTCTTTCAATTGAACAAGAGCACGCCATTGTTGACATGGTGGTCCAGAACAACACCCTCCGCCTCAAAGAAATTCAGCAAAGAATAACACAGGACAATCAACGATTCCACAATACCCACCAATGCAGTCTCTCCACAATTGATCGTGTTCTAAGGAGAAATGCAACCCGAAAGAAGCAAGTATACAAAGTGCCCTTTGAGAGGAACGTTAGAGTGAAGGAGTTGCGATTCCAGTTTGTTCAAGTACGTGCAACCCAATTACTGCACTTTTACTGTCAACACAAAGATATATTTTTCCTGAATTTTAAGTATGTGTCCGTAAACTATTTCATGCTACTGTAAGTGAAAATGTTTAGGCATATCTATGCATACTGCTGCTTCAAAGTGTGAACTCAAACTTCAGCAACAGTTTCACAGTAGTATTGACTGCAATCAATGCCATTACTGTAAAACACTAACTTACTTTATTGTACCTTGTGTTCTTTTTACTCTAGAGAATCTTGGAGTTGGATAGCAGTGCAACTCATTATGAGTACCTGTATATTGATGAAGCAGGCTTCAATCTTCACAAAAAAAAGGAGAAGAGGGAGAAATGTGATTGGCCACCGTGCTACAGTCAATGTCCCTGGACAACGAGGAGGCAACATCACTCTCTGTGCCACAAAAACTGGTATTGTGGCACACAATACTGTCTTGGGACCATACAACACAGCAAGGCTCCTACATTTTTTAAACCTCCTCAATGATCAGGAGCAAATGGTGCGGAATATTGTAGTTGTTTGGGACAATGTCCAATTCCACCATTCAGCACTAGTGCCAGAGTGGTTTGAGAATCACTCACATTTCAGGATGGTGTTCCTTCCACCATGTTCTCCTTTCCTTGAGGAATTCTTCTCCTCTTGGAGATGGAAAGTACATGATCGCAACCCTTACAACCAAGTTAGTCTTCTTCAAGCGATGGAAGAGGCCTGTGGAGATATTGGGGCACAAGCATGTCAAGGATGGATACAGCATTCAAGGCATTTTTTCCCACAATGCATGACTCGTGAAAATATTTGCTGTGATGTTGATCAAATTCTCTGGCCAGATGTAATTGAGAGGCATGATCAATAAATTAATTGATTCAATGAATGCAGTACATTTTTGTATTTTTTATTTATTTACCTATGTACTTATTTGCATAATGTTTTTTTTGTGGGGTGACAACTCATTGTTATACACCTGAACTCCTCATTAAAGAACTTAATGAAAAACATGTATTTTCATTTATTTCTTTGTGTATCTTCAGCTGAATTTGTTATCAAATCAACAGAGAACACACTTTTAATTTTGATGTTACAGTTTTTTCTGATGGCTTAAGCAACTTTTTTGTAACTATTGGCTATTTTTCAAAACTCTACACACAAATAAGAAAACCTTTCACCAAATCAGAAAAAACATTATAGTTCTCTTGCAAAAGTTAATAAACCTTGCTTAACTCTTCAAACCTTTGTAAAAAATGTCTTTTCGTATCAAACAGTTAACACAAGCCATCACATTAATAAGCACACAATGTGCCAACCACACACTGATGGCATGAATGAAAAACACATCTGGCTTTTGCTTTCTCTGTGCACAAGGTAGGCTATGTCCATTTGAGGTCATACTTTTGTCATAGTTTTGTAAACATACAGGGATCCAAACTTCAAGTATTGGTGTTAATTTACACACAATCAAAACAAACAAAAGTAAAAACACAAAATAGTAATTTCACTGAGAAGAAAAAAAAAATACAGTGTAGCGGCTCAAGTTAGGCTGAACCCTTTGGCTAGCTTCCCTCAGGGTCGTTCCATGGTTGGTTACATGGCCAGCTTCCCTCAGGGTCGTTCCATGGTTACATGGCCAGCTTCCCTCAGGGTCATTCCATGGTTGGTTACATGGCCAGCTTCCCTCAGGGTCATTCCATGGTTGGTTACATGGCCAGCTTCCCTCAGGGTCGTTCCATGGTTACATGGCCAGCTTCCCTCAGGGTCATTCCATGGTTGGTTACATGGCCAGCTTCCCTCGGGGTCATTCCATGGTTGGTTACATGGCCAGCTTCCCTCAGGGTCATTCCATGGTTGGTTACATGGCCAGCTTCCCTCAGGGTCATTCCATGGTTGGTTACATGGCCAGCTTCCCTCAGGGTCATTCCATGGTTGGTACATGGTCCACTATTGTAGCTCTGATGTCATCAGTAATTCTATTTCCTACTCTTCTTACCCTTCCTCTTCCCCCTCCTCGTCTTCCTCTTGCTCCTCCTTGTCCTCTTCCTCTAACATCACCTCCTTGTCCTTGTCGTCCTCTCCCTCTCGCATCTTCACCTCCACGTCCTCTTCCTCAGCCTCCTCGAATTCTCCCTCTTCTCAGTCTTCCTGCTCCCTCCATTGTACTCCACACTGACAGCTCACCTGTGGCTTATTCATAGTACTTAGGCTGATTGCAAAGTGAACTAATTATCATTTCCACATGTGACAGTGTGCCAGACAGTTGGCTAAATACTGTAAATAATAGCCATACATGTGTATAGTTTTGCTAGGAGTGTTTTGATCATTTGGAAAATGGGTGTAAAGCAGTGAGTTGTGTTTCCAGTTCCGCAGAAAGATTGCTGTGCAGTGGATTGTACCTACAGTTTTGCGAAGTGTGTGTCACAAAATTGCAAACTGAGTGCAAAGCAGTGTGTGTGCTTTTAGTTTTGCCAACTCAGTGAGTGGTTTTGCTATAAGTGTTAATAGTTTTAGAAATTGTGCCATGACAATCACGGTTAGGGTTTAAGCATTCAGAAAAACATTTAATATAGAATTTTAATAAATGCATTACTAGAATAAAATGCTGTGTTTCATTGTGCAGTGAATACTTAACTGTTTCACCAACATAAGAGTGTGTTTAGTTTGCTGTGTTAACTGTTTTGAGAGCAGTTACCTGAGTTTGGAGAAATGTACCAAATCATCATCATCATCTTCCGCTTATCCGGGGCCGGGTCGCGGGGGCAGCAGTCTAAGCCGAGATGCCCAGACTTCCCTCTCCCTCAACACTTCCTCCAGCTCTTCCGGGGGGACACCGAGGCGTTCCCAGGCCAGCCGGGAGACATAGTGCCTCCAGCGTGTCCTGGGTCTTACCCGGGGTCTTCCCAGGAAGGCGTTCCGGAGGCATCCGAAACAGATGCCCAAGCCACCTCAGCTGACCCCTCTCGATGTGGAGGAGCAGCGGCTCTACTCTGAGCTCCTCCCGGGTGACGGAGCTTCTCACCCTATCTCTAAGGAATCGCCCAGCCACCCTGCGGAGAAAGCTCATTTCAGCCGCCTGTATTCGAGATCTTGTCCTTTCGGTCATGACCCAAAGCTCATGACCATAGGTGAGACCGGTAAATCGAGAGCTTCGCCTTGCGAAATTGATTGAGAAAAACTATAGAAAAGGTGAAAATGGGAGTAGGTAAAAAACTACAAATTATGGATGGGTGGCACACCAGTTTTGGACCAGGACTGCCAGGTTAAATCCAACATTATCCCATATAACCACAAATCTAGCAGGCTCCTGATCGGGGTTAGGGACAAGCATTGTGTTAATTACAAAAAGCAGTGATTGGTTAGTGATCAGTTAAGCAATTAGTGTTTGCACATGAGGAGTGTGTGTGTGACCTGGCGAACAAGCGTAGCATTTTGATTGGTTGCGTTTGGAAAAGGAAAGCAAGTCACTTCCTGTTAGATTTTTGTGTTTCAGGTAGAGAATTGTGTGTAGTGTTTTGAAAAAAAGTGTTTCATGCAATTGAAAACTGAGACAAACACAATGAGAAATTATTCACAGCTTGGTTCGCATACACTTCCGTTTTGCTGACTGTGTGAAGAGTTTTGTTAATGTAACTTCTGTATGGTAACCAGTTTATTATATTATAATATATAATGTAACCAGTTTATTACATACAAACATGGTAGTTAGTGCACAATGTATTTTTACTATATTACTAATCCTTGAGGGATGTGGTGAGCACTCAGGAGTTTAGAAAGCTGGCCCACTTTGGCTGGCTGGAGAGTAAGTATTTTCTAAATAGTTAGAAAAGTAATTAAACTTTCATGTACCAATCAACACTTGTGTGACACGTAATCTGCCTGCGTTTCACCTGTTTTGTGTATTACGCTGTGTTGGGTAGTTTTGTAAATGTAAGCATGCTCATTCTAATCCTCTGTTCTTGGTTTAGGTGTGGTGAACCTCAACAAGATGCACTGGGCTGTAAGGGAAGACACTTGTGTCCCATTTGCAGAGTGCTTTTTTAAAAGACTGTGTGGGATACGCCAGTAACGGGAAGCGTGGGGTTCTCCGGGGATATTTTATGGACCCCTGATTTCCTAGACAGTGCCCAGAAGTACATTTTAGGACTGTGCAGTAGGCTTTTTTATCGTTTATTTATACAAGTTATCTCATTGAGATCAAATCTCTTGTTAATGCACATAAAAAAAAAAAAAAAAATATTATTTGATTTTGAACTTGAATGCCTGAGAAATTGTTTCTCTATAATATACGCGGCCTGGCAAATCTACAGTTTTACAGTACTTTACATTAGGCATAGCTGTGTATATACTCTGTTTGGTTATTGAACAGACATCTTACCTGGACATATTGATACCAGAGTTCTTTCACACATTCACTGTTTCTCTCAAAGGGTACAACACTACAGTGTACATCACTACAGTGTACAACACTACAGTGTACATCACTACAGTGTACAACACTACAGTGTACATCACTACAGTGTACAACACTACAGTGTACAACACTACAGTGTACATCACTACAGTGTACATCAATACAGTGTACAACACTACAGTGTACATCACTACAGTGTACAACACTACAGTGTACATCACTACAGTGTACATCACTACAGTGTACAACACTACAGTGTACATCACTACAGTGTACATCAAAACAGTGTACAACACCATAGTGTACAACACTACAGTGTACATCAATACAGAGTACAACACTACAGTGTACATCACTACAGTGTACATCAAAACAGTGTACAACACTACAGTGTACATCAATACAGTGTACAACACTACAGTGTACAACACTACAGTGTACATCAATACAGTGTACAACACTTTTTCAGCTGAAACTGCAATCCGCTGTGTTTGGAATTATCAAATATTCTGCTTACGTCTTCTATATATTTCAATCTGGTTACTGCAGATATGCAAAACTGTTGCCATCATTTTGTTTTTAATGTGTTTTTAACCGTTTTGGGCAGAGTGTATAAGCATTTGAAATATATTGTTTTGCAGGTGGTGGAGTATGAGAAGATCATGGATTTTGGAGAGTGTGTTCATTGAATGCATTTTGTGTGAAAGCAATGAAAAAGTATTCACAGTTTGGTCCACATACACTTCTGTTTCTCTGACTGTGGGAAGAGTTCAGAATTGACCGATGTGACTTCAGTATTGACCGATGATTGTTAGCAATCAGGAAAAACTGTAACAATAGAGAAGAAATTTGTCAAAAGTTATGCAAGTACTTTGTATGATCATGATGTATTTTAATGTGAAACATGTCTTTCTAGATGTTGTTTTGTACTCAATTAGTCAATGTCAGATGTACTTAGAGTTTAGAAAAAAGGGCTTTTTTTATGATCTGCTGTGTTTTCTGTAGTTAGAGTGGTGAAATATTACCACATACTTGTGTGAATAGTACCAAAGCGTCTGAAAAAACCTGTAACTGAGGCAGTGTTTCCAATAATGATGGAGGATGTCTTACCATCTCAAGGAAAAAGTCCTCTGAGATCAGAACAGAATGGACAGACAACATTATGACAGAATGATGACATGTGTGTCTGTGGCATTTTGAGTTGGTGTGTTTGTGTCAGTTATGTGTGTGTGTGTCAGTTTGTGTGTGTTTCTCTGTCAGTTTGCGTGTGTGTGTGTGTGTGTGTGTCTGTGGCAGATTGTGTGAGAGTGAGTGTGTGTCTGTGGAAGTTTGTGTGCGCAACTGTGACAGTTCTTGTGTGTGTATGTGACAGTTTATGTGTGTGTTTGTGTGTGTGTGTGCGCGTGTGTCTGTGACAGTTTGTGTGTGTGTCTGAGACAGGTCTTGTCAGAATGATGACGTGTGTGTCTGTGGCAGTTTGACTGTGTGTGTCTGTGGCAGTTTATGTATGTGTGTGACAGTTTGTGTGTGTGTGTGTGTGTGTGTGCGTGCATGTGCGCGTGTGTCTGTGACAGTTTGTGTGTGTGTGTGTCTGAGACAGGTCTTGTCAGAATGATGACGTGTGTGTCTGTGGCTATTTGACTGTGTGCGTCTGTGGCAGTTTATGTATGTGTGTGACAGTTTGTGTGTGTGGGCGTGTGTGTGTGTGTGTGTGTGTGCGTGCGTGTGTAGGTGTGTCAGCAGAATAGAGGTCAACAGTACCCTCCATGCCTTTCATCACTTCATAATTAGTGTTCCACAGTCTGAAGACAGACTGGAGGCAGAAAGATATATGGAGAGGGGTGGTTAGGTGGGTGGGTGGTTGTGAGGGGGGAGTGGGTGGGAGCGATGGAAGAAGGGCTCGGGAACTGAGGGGGGAAAGAGAGAAAGATGAGTGTCAGAGAAAGAGGGGAGAGAGAGAGAATGGCGGAGACAAACGTTCACCTCAGTCTCCTCGGCTGTAACACAGAACAGCTGGTAAAGAGCTTGAACCTGTCTTTCCTGGTACGCTTGGCTTAACTTCAACTATCTACAAACACACAAGTCATTCCCCATGACAGTGCAATGATGGATTAGCAATGTTAATTCAGCCATTACAACACAAACATCCCAATCACGGTGGCGTATGGTAGAGCCATCCAGCAGCTACGCTATTTCACTACGTGGACAGGGAGACGTAAATGCTACCTGAGACACAAATGTTTTATACAAAAATACAAATATAATTAGATTGATTTATATGTTCTTTGCATTGCAGAGTTTTTTGGTGTGTGTGTGTGTGTGTGACTGTGTGTTTATGCGTGAGCACGACTGTGTCAATAAGCGAGAGAAATAGGGAGAGAGAGAGACTAATGGGATGAGAGGAATTTAAGAGCAAGGGTTAGATATATGTTTTGTGTACTCCTCATTAAACCGCATTAGAAATATAAAAACATCTGTTGAAGTAGAAAATCTGGTTTATTTAAGTCATCTCAGTTCCCTGAACTGCCGGCTGTTAAAAACAAGACAGCAAAAAAACACTAAAAACGAACAAAGAAAATTAATCAAATGCAGATAAACAGTTTATTTTGGGCAAATTCTGCTCATTTACACGAACAATACATTGTCAAATTCTCCAGAGTTTCAATTAATGCAAATTCATATTGAGGGACTCAAATAATAACAGGAAGTCAAAGCATTGTTTATCAGTTCATCTTTTTATACATTCATCTGTTGCTCCAATGAACAAGAATGTTTTCTTTTCTGATAGTGAAGTCTGTTCTCTGAACTACTCCTTGTTATGTTTATCAATTGTATTTAATAAACTTTGCCAATCTCTGCATTACTTTATATGTTCAATGACCAACATTCCTTACTTAAACAGGTACAGTAGAAGCCAAAGCATTCAAATTACATTACTCTAAAACAAAAAACAAAAGGATTGTTATTGCGGGACATTTTTATTAATTTTTCTAAGGACATTATCAGTGACGTGGAAAACAGAACAGAGGGAAGCAATGCATGGGGAAAAAACACTTTATAGGAATGTACTGATAACTACACGCACACACACACACACACACACACAAACACAAACACACACATGCACACTCACACACACACACACTTCCTCTGTATCAATAGTCGATGGTACTTAGAAATAATGGAGGGGCTGCTGGGTTGTCTGACTCATGTGCAGGGTATTGATGAATAGTCATAGGCTGTTGAAAAGACTACATTCATATGCTGGCATTCTATTATATCAGGAAAATGACAGTAACACCACACACACGTGAACACACACGCATACACCATGGCCGCCAGACCCCTGCCGATGTCACGCACAGAGAGTAGAGTAAAGAGAAAAGAGGAGAAACAAGAGAGAGAACAGAAATAAAAGAGACACAGAGGAACGCCAAGATTATCCTATTAATATACTGTGCTGTTTCTCTTCATTTGAACAACTGAAATCTCACTCTCGGTAGTGCAAGAATTATTGAAATCATTTTTAACTGAAATCACACTCTCAGGTGTGCAATAATTATTGATATCATTTTTAACTGAAATCTCACTCTCAGTAGTGTAAGAATTATTGAAATAATTTTCTAACTGAAATCTCACTCTCAGTAGTGTAAGAATGATTGAAATAATTTTCTAACTGAAATCTCACTCTCAGTAGTGCAATAATTATTAAAATCATTTTGTAAATAGAATATAAATAGAGTGAATTGACCGATGCTTGTTTTTTCAAATACATCAATTTGTCTTTAAAATGGGAGAGTAAGAAATCAGTCGAATTCCATCTATTGTTCAGATACAGTACCTTAAAAATAGACTAATGAAGCTTTTAAGGCACACCACTGCACTGACAAACAGTCACACACTGACATACACTTGCACACTCCGGAACACAAACAAGACAGACACACACACACAAACACGCACACTGTGTGTCCCCCCATCTGTCGGTGTGTGGGAGGTCAAATGGTGGGCAATTAGAGCTGTCACCTGATCAGGTCATCATGGTAATGATCCCATTACAATATTCATATTCTTCTATTATTATGGAATTCTAGAACATTGGGGAGCAGAACAGACCAGTGTTGTGACTAGCACACCTGTATGGAATATGATTTATTTCTCACTTTCTGCATATATATATATATATTTCTATGTATCTCTTTCCCGTTTTCCCACTAACTTTTCCCCTTATCTTACATTCTATTCCTGTACTGAAGACAGGAATGACACTTAGCGCTAATGACTATTACAATGCTGTCTCTGGTGTCAGGAATGAATGTGTTAGAGGTGTGTGAATCTGAGTGTGCGCATCTTTGTGTGCAAGCATTTGCTGCGTCTGTGTACGTGTGTGTGGCATGTGTGTGTGTGTGTGTGTGTGTGTGGGGCGGGGGGGGGGTCAGGTGTGCGTTTGTTCACGTGTCAGTCTGACCTTAAATACATAAATTATGTAAAGACTTAATGCCACTCAGAATTAATAGCCTGTGAATATTACATAGAAGAAACAATGGAAAACAGCCCTCATTATTTAAGTGCAAGGCAGCCTTTGTGTCTGTCTGCATTTCCACACAACACGTTTAATGATCTAAATCCATTCTCTCTTGTCTTCTCCCTCCGTTCCTCTTTCTCTAAGAGGTGCAGAGCAATATTCTAATATTGTAATAAAATATTCACAGGTTGTTAAATGAGATTCCACATCAAATGACGGAGAGGTGTCCTGTTTATAATGGCCTTTTTCCGGATGGGAATGTTAATGCTTTTCATATCCGGGTGGGAATTCCTATGGAAAATAAGCAGGTGTTTCACAGAACGGAGGGATAGGTGGGAATACTTCTCCATCTGTCCATTTGGAGGAGGGAGGGAGGTGACTTTTATCGGAGGAAGTGGGGCTCTTCACCCATATACCGATGTCCTGGAAAATGTTACACTGTGGAATTCTTTCTGCAATTTAGAAAGACGTTATTTTGGGCTTTGTATAGAGCTATAGGTTGCCTGTAAAATAATTCACAACGTGGAAGGTGTGTTCTGAAGAGTGGAAATGCATTCTATTATTTTATTGAGGACACATGAAGTTGCATATTCTGGGGGCCATGTAGTTCAGTGGAAACAGGGGCACCCTGGCAATACTGAGCATTTAACTAGATAAGGTTCTAAATATACCCAGGAAATGTGAAGAATCTTGAAAGTTCTATCCTTACCCAGACTTGGTCCTAAGCTATTTTGTCTATACTACATTCTATATTCTATATATCTTAAAATAGTAATATCTGTTTTTATTTGAAAGGTTCACATGATTGTTAATCACACTGGCTACTCTACTGTTGTCTGCATTCTCTGTTTTCAAGGAGAGAAAGATAAATGCTCACTGATTTAACATTTAGTTGTGTATGAAGTGAAGCCATGAAGGGCAAAAAAGTATGTAACAACATATCATATATGATCTAACACAACTTTTCTCAACCCCTGGATCCAAGGAGGAATGCCTGATTAAGTAACACAAACCATACGCCAAAATCGTTCTGATTTCAATTTGGTTTACTTACCTTAAAACAATGGTGTGTTATTTAGGTGACTTTCTTGAAATCGTACGTCTGACTCTACTCGGAAGCTTTTCCTGGCCATTGTGCATCAGTATCGTGTTGTTTCTTGCTGTGTATCTTTAGGCTGGATATCTGTATAATCACTTTGTGATGACAGCTGATGTAAAAAGGGCTTTATGAAATACATTGGATTTGATTGGCCCAAAGTTTTTTTTATTGAATCACATAATTGTTTCCAACAGCCCTAATTTGTCCTAAAATAGAGAGAAACCCTTCTTTGATTGACCATGTTATGACCATGTTAAAAGATTCATTGTGTTAGGGCCGTCGATATCATCCACAAAGACTAAAGCTTTTCTTGTCCCGGGTATAAAGATGTTTGAGAAACTCTGGTCTAACAAGTGTTTTTGAGTGCTTTAGTAACGTTGGCTTTGGGATACATCCCAGGGCCCAGTTTCCCTAAAGATCCTCACAGCTAAATTCATCGTTAGAACCTCCATAAGAGTTTAGGGTCAGATTGTAATGGACAAAACTGTTCTGAGAGCAGTGCTACCTCTCTTTAAATCCTATTAGCAGCAAGTGTACACATGGTGTAACAGTGTGCTTAGCGAACATTTCCTCTGCGTGGGGTTTTAGGGAAACATGCTTGATATTCATTCTTTGATGGAAAGCTGCATTGTTAAAACACTCATGCACTTAAGTTCCACCTTATCGGGAAACTGAGCTGGTGAGTGTTTTAGCAACCTACTGCACACAGTTTTCTGGGGAAATGGACGTTGTAACCCTTGGTTACCCATTGGCACTCATTGCAAAACAGAGGAAAAATTATCTTTAACTTAAACTATTTAAACTATTCATACAATTGAGTCATTTTATTAATCAGAAAATCTCAGAAACACTTGCTGCTGAGAATTCTTGGTATTGAATTTTTTTTAATAGTGGGCTTTCCTTAGCAGAGAATTTGTAGACAAACATTCCCACCAAGTGGCCAGACATCTATTATTACCTAATTAAATCATCTGGTAATTTTTCATTAATAATAATCTGTACAATTATTTAGGAAAAACTAAGATTTTAGGACAACCTGATGGAATTCTTCAAAGACTTTTATAAATTAGGCAATGCAAAACGTATTACTAATGCACTATTATATACTATCAGGGCAACAGCTTAGACATTGAAAATTAGTTGGAGCTGTGATGAACTGCTTGGAATTGGAGGAATTTGTGTTTTACCCCCATGTTCAGTGTGGAGGATGGTTTGAGAGGTAACGTATTTTAAGAGGGGAATTGCGAAAGTCTCCAGATCTACAATTAGACACCACCTCGATGCCAACGGACCAGTTGGATGTCTTTCCAAACAAAAAGCCGGCCTCTCACCAACTCAGAAACATTGGTGCCTGGAGTTTTGATAAATATCATTAGAAGTTTTATTGGAACTCGGTTTTATGGCCAGATGAGACAAAAGAAGCTTTCTGGCATTAAAAACCAGAGGTATGTTTGGGGTAAAAAGAAAGATGGTTTCTCAAAATGGATTATACGGGTGGAGATGTGATATTGTGGGAATTGTTTGCCACTTTCTAGATGTAGTGTATCTGCCAATTTGCTGAGCCATTATTCAGTCCAGGAAACTTTATTTTTTTTCCAAAAACCATTACACACACACACACACAGATACCAATGTAGCTTTTACTGTTAAGTGAGGACCTGCAATTTATCACCATAAAAAAAAAAAAAAACCCTAACCTTAACTTATCCCTAAACATAAATTAACCTCATTGACCTAAACTTCATGCCTAGCCTTGACCTAACTCTAAACTCTAAATCTAACCCTAAACTCTAAATCTAACCCAAATTCTAAGCCAAATTCTAAGCCAAATTCTAACCTTAATTCTAACCCTAAACCTAACCCAAAGTCAGATAAAGCATCTTGTTAAATTGAGGATCCGGCTAATGTCCTCACTGTTGTACTCAGATAGTAAAACAGGAACACACATTCCAGCACACACACGACACACACACACACACACAACACACACACACACACACACACACACACACACACTAAGAATCATTAGCCCCTCACTGCACTTTTAAAAAGAGAAAGAAAGGGATACATAGAGGGAAAGAGAGAACAGAAAATACCTGTTTCAGGGGTACGTCCCTGGAGGGCCGCAGGCACTTCATGTTTTTGATTTAACCAAAGACCGGGTGTGTTGAATTTAGGCAGTCACTGATCAATTATCCCTGATCAGATCAATTATCACTGAACAGATCAATTAGCAGGTGTGGGGCTCAGTTGCACCAAAATCCTGCAGTAGCGATGTTACTCAAATCCATAATTTTTCAGACACACACGCACGCAAACGCAGACAGACGGACAGGCAAACTGGCAGATGGACGGACCGGCGAACAGGGACACCGTTGCCAGGCACGCCGCTCCCTCCGACCTGGGCAAGAGCAACGTCTATGGGAGAACCCTATGTGTGGACTGCAGCTCAGCTTTCAACACCGCAGCGCCCGGAATGCGTGTCAGGAGACTGGGAGGTCTGTTTCCGGGGGGAGTAGCTCCTCGGCGAAACCGTATCCTCCGCTTCCTGGCGGCTCCACAGGGGGGAGCTGAGGGTCCATCCACGGTCCCTTCACACCGGGGCGCCCCAAGGTTGTGTGCCGTGCCCACTACTGTACTCTGCCTTCAGCCGAGACGGTGTGTCCTCGTCATCCCCTCTTCGTCTGCATCGGCGTCTGGTGTGACAACTGCCACGGCCCGTGTCTGTCCGTCTCTTCGGGAGGGCGTGGCGCTGCTTGACATGACTTCCTCGGCACACTGCCTGACCTCCAGGAAAGTGTCTCACAACGATAATCGTACTCCTACCACTGCACCTTTTTCTTTCCTTTCCAAAAAAGTTGAAAAGGAAAGTTTTGAGTGAGGAACAGAAGCGTTGAATTTGCAGTGGTCTCTTAATTTTAACCCTTCTGTTTCTCACACAAAACCATCCTTTTCAACCTTTTTGGAAAAGAAAGAAAAAGGTGCAGTGGTCTCTTAATTTTTTCCGGAGCTGTATATTATAAACATTATTATTTTCTTTTACATGAGAACACTACCTGAATAAATGGCTTTAATTTGACTTTCTGGTGCCTAAGTCGCACAATAGTGCATATCAAACCCACGTTCACACACACTCCTCGTCCTGGCTGTTGTGCCACATATCGGGAAACACTGAGATGCCGAGACTTCCTGGTTTTATTGTGTTGATAAAACTCCTGGATCCACATGGACTCCAATCTGGATCACCAGTGTTTGACTGACATTTGTACAGACCACTCCTTCTGTTCTCATCACCTGCAGTATCCTGTTGTTTAACAAGACATGTACTTTTTGGGAGTCTGGACACAAGCATTCACTTATACCCACAATACTATATGAGTAGGACAGAAAAACTGAAACAGACAGACAAAAAGACAGACAGAAACATGGAAAGACAGAGAGACAGTCAAACCAAGACAGAAAGGCAGACGGACAGAAAGGCCGACAGACAGAGACAAAGACGGACGGACAGAACGACAGACAGAGACCCAGAGAGACAGACCGACAGTGTGTGTGTTGTGAACTATTTAAATCCCATCTGGGGCTAGTAGACCATAACTCCACCTTCACCACCTTGAGATTTCTGAGAACACAAACAGAAACACACACACACACAGTCAGGAACACACATAAACGCATACACATACACACAGGAACAAACACGACAAAACAACACACACAGATACCCTCACCAGCCGGCACTGCTGACCCTTCCTGACAGAATAACTCCCGCGAGACAATCCTGTGCACAGCATTTACTGACAACACACACACACACATACTCTCTCTCTCTCTCTCGCTCACACACACACACACCCACACACGCACACACAGACTCTATCATTCTCTCTAAATCAAAAGACCGCCGATTTCAGCGAAGTCTATTGCAACAGAAGCTTGATCTTTTTTCAAGTGCTGAATCAAACAGGTGATGGACATGTTAGTATCTCCACTCATCATCATTATGATGTTGAGCGTTAAGCCCCGCCCTTTTCTCGTCTCTCTGGAAACAGCGTGGACTACAGCGACAGGCACGCACATTTCCACTGAGTGGTGCCACATCAATCCTTTCAATCACTCTGCTTAAACTGGGGTAAACACCCATAAGAGAGACACTCTTCTTTTAAGACACACACACTCACACACACACACACACACACACACACATGCACGCACGCTCAGACGATCTCGTGCACGGGGAAGCTCTTTTCAACACACAAATACATACCGGCACACACGGATGCATGAGAGAACTCTCTTTAAATATGCAACATTCTTTGTTCTTCTTTTGAAAAATATTGAGCGCAAAAGAGAAATATTTATTAGGCTGATATGTGTGTGCTGTGTGTGTTTAAAGATGTGTCTCTCTCTCTCTCTCTCTCTCGTGTGTGTGTGTGTGTGTAGCACCATGGGGACTAGGTGATTAGAGATATAAACCCAGCAGTGTGTGCCCATCATTACCATAGCACGCCCCCTCTCCTCTACTCCTCCACTCATCCCCCTCTCCTCCTCTCCTCTCATCTGTCTCTCCGGGGTGCGATGGCTCCCAGCGCTCCTTAAGTGTTTTAACGTGTTAATAATCATTAGGCGGCTCAGCAGTCAAGTGGCGAGGCGGAGGAGAATGATTGGCTGACCTATGACCTCTAACCCCTGGGTGGAGACACTCTCTCATCTCAGCCCATCAGGGACCTATTAGTGCTGTTTCACACACACACACACGCGCACACACACACACACGCACGCACAAACGCATTTAACACAAACGCATCCCACACACGCGCGCACATGTACACATCCACACGCGCAAAGGCACTGCCACATCCGCTTAACACCGCCTGTCAATATGGTGTGTTTATTTTTCTCCTCCTTGTCTACCAAACAGTCTCTCTCCAACACTCTTTCTTTCACACGATATTTAGTTCTCTCCTTCAGTCTCCCATCCTCTCCCTGTCTATCGGTCTCTCTCTGCCTTCCCTCTGTCTCTCTCTCTTTCTCTGTCTTTCCATCTCCCTCTCATTCTGTCTCTCTCTCTTAGTCTGTCTGTCTATGTCTCCTCCTCCTGTCTTTAGAGATGTTAATTCCTGGTCCAGAGAGACTAGATGAAACATAGCAGAGTTTCTCTCATTAGCTCACACAGATGCTGAGGAGAGTGGGCTTGAATAACAATGTGTGTCGGCTGTGTGTGTGTGTGTGTTTGTATATGTATGTTGGTTGTGTGTGTGTGTGTGTGTGTGTTTGTATATGTATGTTGGTTGTGTGTGTGTCTGTGTGTGTGCGTGTGTGTGTGTGTGTCTGTTTGTGTGTGTGTGTGTGCGCTTGGAGGGGTGTGTGTGTCTGTGAGTGGCAGATTGCTCTCAAACTGAAGCATGCTAAATATATTTGACATGAATAATAAATATGAATATTTATCACCAGAACTGCACTGTTATAATATACAATGCTCACAGGCCCTTCTGATGAAACCAGTATTACCTTAATAATGTCATACTGACACAGAAAACGCCACTAATGAAGAGACAAATACCGCATGATAGACAATGAATTGACATAGGTTATAGGTTGGGAAAGTAAAACAATATATTTTTAAATCTAATTTATCAGACGCTACTCTGCAAAGCCACTAATGGTGCAATAAGTTCTGAGTTGTTTTTGCTTTGTGATCCTTGTGAGATTTGAAGCTATGACTTTTGCATTGCAACTACTATGTTCTTACCGACTGAACCACACAGGAACATACCCATGACGAATATAATCTAGAAAGATCTATTCCATATGCTGAGCAGACCGTGGCGGTCTGTAAGAGGAAGGGAAAAAGTCCCTTTCAGACATGACTTCACTGGATAACCTCCCCTGTCCCCTATCTCATGACCTCTGACCTGTACCTAGTTACATCATTTAACACTCATCTCTATAAGCCTCCAGTGCACACCTTAAGTACAGTAATAATCACATTCTTTAATCCAACCAGGGGATATGACACACACACACACACACACAGACAGAGAAACAGAGACACAGACAGACAGAGAAGAGAGAGATCAGAGATCACTGTGAATGGAGGTAATGTAATATTAATGGAGAAAGGGTTATGAATCCCACTGTCTGCTCCGGTCCTCTACCCACAGGCTTCAGACAGCTGCTGCTGGAGAGCTTAAGTCACACACACACACACACACACACACACAATAGTGTAGCCTGGCGGTCAGACCGCTTGGCCAGTAACTGAAAGGTTGTTTTTTTGATACTCTGAGCCAACAAGATGATCTGTCAATCTGCCCTTGAGCAAGGCAGTTAACCCTAATTGCTCCAGGGTTGTTGTCAATAATGTCTGATGCCCTGGCCATGACCAAACTCTCCCGGGGGTTTCTCAGTGAGAGTGGTTATGCACAAAAAAAAAACACTTGTACAACAAAGTGTGTGTGGAATAGGACAAACATAAGCACACCATATTTTCTTCCATGAACACACATACACTTCAGCTGTCCTTCTGCTAAAGCTTAACCATTTCACTCATCTACCCCCCCCCTCGCTCCTTCTCTCTCCTTCTCTCTCCCTCTCCCTCACTCTTCATCTCTCCTTTTCCATCTCCTTCCTCTTCCTCTTCATGCATGGTTGCAGGAAAGAGATTAGCCTAAACTAATTTGTGTGCATTAATACAATATTCTCCTCCATCAGTCTCCTCCTTTCATCCTCCCATCCCGTCTTTCTCCCTCCATCTCCAATCCTGTGATGTGAGGAGAAGCCTGTATAAACGGCCATCTACAGGACTGTCAGTTTCACTGTGAGCCCGTTCTTCACTGCACCACAGCCAGCCTGACAACCACACGGACTGAAACACTACTGAATAAGCCTGCGAAACAGTGCCCCATCGCACATTTAAAAGTCTTTGTCCTCGGTATCGTCTCATCATGACACAGCCACCGTTTTTAGATAACCGTTTGTCCCCTTGGAGAAATAAGACAATGGTTAAACTAACCCAGAGAAATAAATCGATATAAATTACAGTGTGCACTCCCTTTTTTATTTTTTTTTTGTAACTTTTGTCGTTATTGGGATTGCATTTTTTGTTGGTGTTTGGTTTAAAATAAAAAACCGGCGCGATCATCGTTTTCTGGACGTTAATGGTACGTTGTCCATTTTAGTGCTCAATGAAAAATAAAAACCGTTCAAATTGTCCGCGAGGCACAAAAGCAGTCATCTACCTTTAAAAGAAAATATTCTGCCCACTGATATGGTCACCTGCCTTTTCCCTCGGCGGTTCTTTAATCAACGGCCATATCCCGGACATGATAGAAATGTCCTGCCCTGGACGGTCCGTTCCCTCTGGAGGAGAGAGAGAGAGGAGGAGAAAGATGGTGGAGGAGGAGTAAGAGGAGGGAAAAGAATGCAGAATGGTTTCTTCCCTTCTTTCCTTTTGACTGTCAAACCTCGAGGGAAGGAGGGGGACTGGCCTTGAGATGGCCGATGAGACAGATAGAGACATTGGGGTCTGAGAAGGAGAGATAGAAGGAGTAGCTTTTGTCTTCAATCAGATGAGTAAAGAAAGAGTCAGCCAGCCAGTCCACTAGTCAGCCAGTCAGACAACCAGTCGGCCAATCAGCCAGCCAGCCATTCAGTCAGTCAATCGGCCAGTCAGTCAGTCCGGAATCTAAGCTCCAGATAAGAGGTTTTGAGAAGAGGCTATGGAAGGCTGGAGGGCAGCGGTGGCTGTGATTATACAGTATTATACTCACCTCCACTCCTCACTTCATACCTCTCTATCTCTCTCAGTTTCTATCACTCTACCCCTACCTCTCCCTGTGTACTCGTTCTACCTTTCCCTCTACTTCCTTCCCTACCACACTCTCTCTCTACCTGTTTCTCTCTGTCGCTCTCCCTCTCTCTTTACTCACTCTACTGTTCCCTCTGTTCAGTAGCTCTATCACTCTCTCTCTCCCTCTCTCTTTACTCACTCTACTGTTCCCTCTGTTCAGTAGCTCTATCACTCTCTCTCTCCCTCTCTCTTTACTCACTCTACTGTTCCCTCTGTTCAGTAGCTCTATCACTCTCTCTCTCCCTCTCTCTTTACTCACTCTACTGTTCCCTCTGTTCAGTAGCTCTATCACTCTCTCTCTCCCTCTCTCTCTCTGTCTTTGTCCATCTTGCTCTATCTATCCCTCCCAACCACTTTCCCTTGTATTCTGTTTCTCTCAACCAATCTCTCTGTCCTTCTCCGACACTTCCTCTCTCTTTCTCTCTCTTCCTCTCTCTCTCTCCCTCTTCCTCTCTCTCTCTCTCTCTCTGTCTGTCTCTATAGAGATATGTCATAATGTAGTCAAGGGAAAACCAGTCAGATTGTCTACACGGAAGCGTAAACAAATCGATTTAATGCATATTTATTCATTATGTATATATAATCAAGCAACACACACCTAAAGACAAAGCACACAGACACACACAGAGTGAATAAAGGACATTCTAAACAGGCAATGATTGTCTCTATTATGTTATGTGTCTTTATGTGAGTAACGTTTGGAACTACAAGTCAACAGTAGCACAGTTCTTTTGGGTGTAGAAAATTATTGCCCTCACATTTTCCATTTTGTCATTTGAACCCGATTCCAGCGATATTGTATCAGCGCAGTCAAATTGCAGGAAATTGAAACTCTAAGTTGATTACACACAAATTGGATAAAGAACAGGATGTGATGTCATACGGGAAAAGGAGGGATTATGTGTAAAGGGTCCAATTCCACGATAAGGTAATCCTCTCTAACATGCATCACATATGGTGTATTATTTATTGTGTGTGTGTGTGTGTGTGTCTCCATTGGTGGTCCTCAGACTAGGCCTGCCTCTGGACTAACATGAAAATCCGCATCGCGCCCAACAGCTGATGAAAAGATCAGGTATTGCAATAACTTTAGGGGCTTGTCAGCTACGCTTCAGTCAAACTGACGCCCTTTGGTCCCCCGTGCGGTGGATCATTGCGGCCCGATCAAATGCTTTCAATATCACTGCCCTCTTACACTTAATAACAAAACAAGTGTAATGCCAGGAAAAGTCGCTTCGTTTCTGGCGACCCCACCATCATCTTCTGCAACCACAGTCCTCCTCGGTCCCTCGGATTCTGTTGGTCGCCATCATGACCTCAAGGAGCAGTGAGGGCTTGTTTAATAATAGTACACTTTGACTGGGATATCCACAGTGCGCCTAGATGTGGGTGGGGTTGGATGGAGGGGAAGTCTGGTTATATAAGGTTTAAAAAGCTAAGCACAGTCAGGTAGAGGGACTTTCCCATCCAAACATCTGCACAGAGCGCCACTTGTCCCTTTGTGATTTTGGGACATTTTTCAGAATCCATCTTAAATGTGATTAAAGGAAAATACAGTTCTAATCCCTGGGAGCGTCTGGGGTCACAATGCACATGCACGCACGCACACACACACACACGCACGCACACACACACACAAAACATGAACACACGCTCACATGCTTGTACGCACGCACACAAACCCACACATGCAATCATCCACACAAACACACACCCTCTCTATCTTACACGCGCACGCACACACACACACACCTCTCTGTAGGGCATGTGTAACCTAATTCTGTTAGGTTACACATTCACGACGAGGCCCAGCAGAGTGCAGAAGAGGTTAAGACAACACAGCTGAGTGTGAAAACACACAATGGAGGTATGCAGCCTGAAACCACACGCACAGATGCACACACACCCTCTTTCTCTGTGTCCCACACTATTTTAATTAAGTCAGAGAGAGCGCCGCGGCTCCCTTTAGTGTGTGTGCTAGTGAAACAGTACTCCTTTAGGCTAGTTACTCAACCCCTGTGTATGGATGGGTTTGAACAGGATCCCTGATGTAAAGCAGACATTAGGATCCAACCCTCCTGTCTTCTCTGTGGCCACGGGACCACGGTGTGACACGGTCATGACCTTTAAGGGGGAAACCGTTTTCCCTTTCAAAAGTAACATAAAGCACCCATTATTAATGGAGGAGGGGAATTTCAGTACACCAATAATACTTATAAATATAATAAACATAACGTAATTGAATAATATTCTATAGAAATGCGACAGGGAACGTGATGGCAGCCTAATGTGGATGATTTGTGCTCCCGCTGTAGCAGGTCGGGGTTCAGATGGTGGTCCTTCCTCTGCAACTCAGGGATCTAGGAAAGAGCCACAAACACACACGGGGGACAGAAGTGACGCAAACGCTACTACTCAATTATTGAACTGGTTTAAATGGCACCGCTGCAGGGGGGGGAGAGAGGAGGAGGGGAGGAGGATGGGAGGAGAGGAGATGGGGAGATGGGAGGGGGGGTCGGAGCCAATCAGGCCAAGGTACTCTTAAAGTTGCGTACGATTAAAGAAAGTGTCTTTCTGTTTGATGTGATGGGTCTGGGGAAGGCAATAGTAATAACTAGTATTGCATGTTGGTAATTGGAATGAATCATTAACTGAACAGTGTGGAAATTCCTGATTGTGACTTTAATTAATTCATCAGGTTATGTTTGAGTATGTTTCTTTCATTTCCTGAATGTGGAGGCCTGCTGAAACCATTCACCATTTCTTGAACTGTAAACCTTACTCAATACTGCCCTCTTTCTGTTGATGTGGGAAACACTCTGTTTTAATCATAACAGCCGCTTCTTTTCTATTGTGTAATATAATGGGCCATTTAAACACAACAGTAAAGCCATGAAATACATTATATATCATACTACTCAACATACACATTTAAAAATCTATTAAAAAAGACAAGTCATTGGTAGACTTACAGGAATAGGTGGTTCCCCTGGATCAGGCTCTACGAAGACAAATGTAATAATAACTAATTATCTAAAACCATTCCTTTTGATCAGTTGTTTAAAGCATGGCCCTGAAAGGTGTGCGAAATGTGTAACCTGCGCTGTCTCCGAGGGGAAGGTCTGCTTCTCGCCTTGACAGGTGAGGGGAGGACATGACAGCAGCGCTGAAAACCTCAGGATGAACCACACAAATGCCTATACACACACACACACACAGCACCTTGAAACACCTCAAGAGTTTCTCTCGATTTTTCCGTGCTTAGGGAGGTGGAAAGAGACAGCGTTTTTCTTACCCGAGAAGGATGATTTGTCCAAACCCTGTCACTTTCTGCCCTGACTGAGGTAGATACAGCACAGTGCAACTGGAAGAACAAGTGCAAAACGCCTCATTATATAATGAAGATACAGCTAGTAGAGATAGATACATAGAGAGATACAACAGGGAGTGGTACAGAGAAGGAGAAAAAAGGAAGAGAAAAAGAGATACAAAGAGAAGAGAGATACAGAGATAGATACAAAGAGAAGAGAGATACAGAGATAGATACGAAGAGAAGAGAGATACAGCGAGATACAAAGAGAAGAGAGATACAGCCAGATACAAAGAGTTACAAATAGAATAGAGATAATGAGAGACAAAGTCAAAAGACATACAAAGAGAGAAATACAGAGGAGAGAAATACAGAGATACAGAGAGATGAAGAAAGGAGAGAGAGATTTAGAGAGAGAGATAGCAAGAGAGAGGTATATTTTAGTTTTCACAGTGTTGAAACTTGCTTTGGCAATGTAAAAAAAAAAAAGAATCCATGCCAATAAAGCGCTTAACATTCACATTAAGGTACACTGTATATATATTTACAGAGTGCGAGAGATAAAGATAGAGTGGAGAGAGATACAGAGAGAGATACTGAGCGCATACAGAGAATGCAGTCATTAAAGTGAGAACGGGGTGGATGTCGGCCAAACCCTGGAGCCAGGCCTGTTTCATATCTACTGCCAACTCCCAGACAGACTGACTGCTGTGGGGACTGTTAAACACTGTTAAAGACAATATTATTAGCCACTTTAACAATCTGTCACAATGCACCTTTTCTCTTCCTTAGAACTCTCCTAAGTGGTGTTTCACATTGGCATAAAGCTAAAGCGGGATAATAACGGCAACATTAGCCCCGTTCTTTATCACAGTCATTGGGATCACTGTGTGCTTCTATTAGCCACTTCCAAAAATGGTGGGAGGAAGCTTTCCTTTTGGTTTTACTGAAGACTGGCTCCAGGCTAGAAAGTCGAAGTGATATTTTCTGTCCTCAGAAATGCACTCCACTTTTCTAAGAGACACCTTAGCGCACAACTCACAAAACCCAGGGCACTATATAGAGCAGTCCATACAGGGCCATATAGGAAACGGAACAAAGTGCTTCAACTATCTATACAGTTCTAAGTTGTGTCATTCTCAGTGCACGTAGCTTGAATAGAGCTTCATTGGGTCTTTGGTATTCCACCAGTGGCTCTTTGGTGTGTTTAAATCCCTATTAAAGAGGCAGATTATGGGGGGATTTGTCTTTGATACCCCTGTCCTGCTGCTCTTTTCTATCCTGGCATCCCTCTCTTCGTTCTCTGTCCTGGCACTCTCTCTCTCTGAGGAGGAGATGACGGAGGAGGAGGGGGGACGGGAGGGAGGAGGGAGGGAGGGAGGGAGGGAGGGGGAGGGATGCTCTTTTTACAGCCAACATTGGACAATGGGTGCCTGATCCATGCACCCCTCCTCCCACACACACTCATAGTCTCTCTCATGCACACACACACACACACACACATACACACACATACACATACACACACACACATATACACACATTACTGTGATATCCACATGTCCCAGGACCTCTGGTCGTCTGAATAGATTTGTTAAAGGCCTCCAGTGGTTCAGACAGGTCTAGGCCCCACAGCCTGGGTCTCGTGTACAAACCTATCCCCTTTGGAGGCACCCTGTGGGGGTCTAACTCCCTGCCGCTCCCCCCTGCACCCCTGGTCCCTCCCCACCTCTTCACCAAGCTGAGATAATCAGGCTTATGTAAAGACAACGTTGCTCTTTTGACAGTCATCAGCCCTATAGTGATCCAATCAACCCAAATCCTCCATTGTCTTTTCTCAAAGATGTCCAGTCCTGTGTGCGAGGGTGGGAGGTAGAGAGTGAGATGGGGGGGGGGGGGGGTCGTCTTTGTGCTGTCAATCAAAGCTGGCATTCCTGCTCCTGTTGCCATGAGCCTGAGGTTATAGGTGGAGAAAACAGTGAGAGTGAGCTGACTGAGGGAGAATGGAGGGGGTCCACAGTGCCAACCACACTGGAGGAACAACACAGGGGGTAAATGTAGACAAGTTAGAAGTCTATAGGCCTGCTGAGAGGGCTAGCAGAGACAAGGAGGAAGAGACAGGGAGAGGAGAAGAGAAATAGGGAGAGAGGGACAGGAGAGAGGGAGAGGAGAGAGGGAGAAAATGATGAATAGAAAGAAAGAGGAGACCAGGGGTATGGGGACAGTTCCCAGTCAGAATTGGATGTTGGTTCAGGCCCCCAAAACGTCGATAGATGCCTTGAAAACCAGCCAATAGGTGCCATTCATTGACCACTATTACAGTGAACATGAAGGAAAACACAGACTCCAAGAGTAATGAATTCAATCCTGGTACTTTCCTGTGCCGGGACTGTTTATTGTTGTCAATTTGTTTGCTTAGGTCGTAATGTCGAAATAAATATCTTGGCTTGACCCTATACCAAGCCTTAACCCTATAGCCTAGCAGGGGTCCTGTGTAGCTCAGGTGGCAGAGGGTGGCATCTGCCCAATGCCAGTGTAGTGGATTTGATAACCACTGGGGATTAGACAATGCTTAACCTTAATCCCCTCACCCATGCATTGACAGTTATCCTGCCTGTAAAGCCGCACATTCTGAACATAATTGAAACGTCTGAATCTAAAGTGATTTTTAACATCTATTTTTGATACCTTGTTTCCAGCAGAGGTTGTGGGGGAGGGGGGGGGGGTGGGAGCAGGTGAAGAGGGAAAAAAAGAGGCACAATGCTGGATTAAGGGAGATGAAGAAAGGCAGGATTTTATAACCCAACAGGCAGAGGAGGATTTGACCCTAAGGCCCCTGGGAAAAAGAGCTGGCCTGTGATCCAACTTCAGGAAAGTATATAGCTTAAATTGAACCGAAAGACTACGCATTGGTCGAAATTAAAAGAATGTCCAGGCCATCATTGTAAATACAAATAAGTTCTTAACCGACCTGCTTACTAAAATAAATGAATACTAATAATAAGAATGATGAAAGGAAGAGATTAGTGTTAAGTGTTGAGAAGTTAGAAGCTGAAGTTATGAAACGTGAATTTGTCCATTCCATGTAGCACAGTGGGCTCTAATTAAATGCTTACACTCTTTCCTAAAATGACCCAAAGGAAAAACAACAAATACATACATCATCAAAAAAATATTTAGGACATTCAAAGTAGTATAGAATATGGGGGACACTAAGTTAAATCCACTCTAGTGATGTTATCAAAACAATACATTCATGAAGCCAATATAGGCCTGGAAGTAAATGTTTTTTAGAGATATCATAGAGAACAATCCACATTCGATCCTCTGTAGAGATTATTGGTATTAAAACTATTAAAAGATTAGAACTAAGTGGACAAAAGACAAGACGAGAGTCTCCCAAGAAAACTCATGTAAAATTCATGTCATTCAACAGCCATGCTATGTAATAACAATTTACCCAGTGCTGCTTATTACTAAACTCCCCTCTGTCCCCTGTTCTTCTTTGGTGTTTTATTATCACATTGCAGCTGTGGAAGACTGTCGAGGGGACGATCTCCAAACATCGTCAGGACCCTGATGTTGTAGAATTTAATATAGAGCCAAAATAAACATAACAAAACCGTGAATAGGATTGAAGTAATAAGTCGTCCGTCTCCTTCTCCGCTTCATTCACGGTGCTAATCTGAGGGAAGAATAACGGAAGATTAAGTCGTTGAGTTCATGGTTGAGTGTTCGCATCGCCGGCTCTTTTCAGACGTTTTAGTGTTTATCCTCCCATAGCGTCTGCAGAGGTGGCCATTCGGCTGGCCCGCTAGAATGAATGGAACACATTCACAGGCCACATCTCTGTGTCCCCGCATGTTCAACAATGGAAAACACACACTGGGCTTTATAGATCCCTGTTCATACCTCACATTCTAATGTTACACACATGCAGCCTACCAATGGGCCTGGCTTGGAAGTGGAGGCCCTGGGTTTGGTGCAACTTGTCAGGTGGAACTTTACATGTGGGTAGCAATGAATGTCACCAGTGTCTACCATTATAGCTCAGTTATAGGCAGTTGTCGCACACACAACACACACGCACGCAATAATGCGTGGACGGACAGACACACACACACACACACACACACTGTAATGTCATCCCCTTAAAGTTCTGAGTTAAAAGAGGACCAAATGGACACCGACCCAGTCCATCTTGTGTCTCTGGGCGTTACTTTCTGTTACGTCTGATAAGCATTTGGCAGAGATCCCCACTGTCATAAATGGACACACACACACACACACACACACAAACAGCTGGCAGATATCTAGTTACGGACTGTCACAGATGCTTTGGTGCCTGTGCATTCATGACAAGATGGGAGTGGACATAGACACCCTCCTGCTGATGTCTAGTCCTACAGGAACAATCTCACAGCCTTACAGCCTGTTACTCTTCAGGGAGAGACCCTCAAAGAAGCACTTAATGCCCTCCTGTCGTCAGAATCCCCCCCACAGCCCAGCTCAGACATCGACCCCCCACACTGACTATCCAGGCTACCTGACTTGGAGACACCAGCCCAGTGGCCCTCATCTCCCAGCCCTCAGACACAGAGAACTGCTGGTTTTTATTTTAGCCCTTGAATCAGGGACTGATTTACACCTGGGGCTCTGGGTGAATTAAGTAGGAGGTAGAATATAAAACCAGCAGTATGACGGATCCCCAGGCTCAGAGTGGAGAACAACAGCACCAGATGATGTTGGAGCTAGCAAGTTGTCATCCTTTAGAATGTAATCAATGTTGTAATTCCTAACACGTCCAGAGGATGGCGCCTGACTCCAGAGAGTGCAATAAGCTGTGGGATGAAGTGAACATCTTAAACCATTGGATGCTTAGCTGGGTGTGGTATTACTTTGGTGTTTTGCCAGTCACCAGTGCCAGTTCTTATCGATGATAAAACCAAAGATTACAGCTAGGGCTGTCTAACATTTATATTTTAGGATTTTGCATGAAATGCAGTGCGTTGAGTTAAGAATTATTTTAGATTATAAGGGGTGAAAACAGCAATTTTAGTTTAGTCACTGTTACATGCAGATAGACATTTTGTCATAATGCCTGTATAAATAGAACTACTCTGTGTTATCAATATCAGTGGGATAAAATAACTGCTGAAGAGCTTTTGAAACGATCCAATAATGTTATGAAATTGAGTGACAATTTGAACTGTTTAAGTAACTTTATAAGCTGGCATGTTCTTCATTCCTCAGACACTCTTTCTCTCCTTTTCTCACAAACATTTCCCTTTTCAGTTGTTTGTGTGCCATCCAACTCTGTGCATAGTCTAGTCAGTGTTCAAGCTATCTCCTTTTTAGCATGACTAGCTAAAAACAATGTTTTGATCGCGCCAGAGAAAACAGCAGCAAGTAGAAACTTCCCATGACAGTTAATTTCCACCACATATAGTGTTCTCAAATCCATCACAATAAGGCAGGTTCCAGTGATGTCGAGGACTGAATTGTTTTGGCTGGCGACGCGTTTTAGAGTGATGAAAAGGCTCAACCACTGACTGTCTGTGGGCATTTCCAGTGTTGAGTCTGATGCATTAAAGGTCTGATGTCTCTGCAGAGGCAAGTGCGCTTACAGGGCTGGTTTTGCCAACCCAGATTAGGCCGGGCCCTGGACTAAAAGAAGTCTACCTTGATGGACATTTCCACTGAGCCTGAATTGTTTGTCCAGAACCAGGCACAATCTGTGTCTTGAAACTGGCCCATCATTTATTCCTTAAAGAACTTAACAACCCTAGCAAGAGCTATAGAAGCCGTTGAAAATGACAACGGAAATACACACAGCAAAAAACGCACACGTTCAAACGCACACGCTCAAATATCATATCAGTGTGACACACCCACAAAGGCACACAAGCTTAAATTTCTATCAAAGTGAAATGCACACATGTGCGCAGACACACACACACACACACACTGCCAGTGTCACTGAGTCCCAGTGTAAGAGCAGTAGGTTGCAGTGTAAACGGCACGCTGTATGATGGTCTGTATCAGCCCCTGAGGACAGAGAGTTGAAGGGGTGAATAATGTATATCTCCACCGAGGGGAGAGGGTAATGAAGCAGAAGTCATACTGAGAGATCACAACAGATACACATTTAAAGAGCTCCCTCTATTCATCCCTTTCTCTCTCTCTCTCATTCCCTCCATACCCGTCTCTCTTGCTCTCCCTCCATTTCTCCATCTGTCGTCTGTCCTTCCCGTTCTCTCTCTCACTTCTCTCCCTAACCCTGGTCTCTCTTTCTGTGTAGCTTACTTTTCCTCTCCTTTGCTCTTCTCCTGTTCGATATCCCCTTCTGTTTGGTTTTACCTCTTCACAAATAATTTCCTATTGAATCTGACATAAGGTCATGTTTTCCGACATTTTAGAGAAAACCCCCTCTTATCAGGCGTGCACATGTCCAGCGAACTGCCCGGTTCACCGCTGAGAGACCACTCAACTTAGTCCCTTCTGACTCTCTCCAGCCAAACTACAAGCCCTGTAGATGGAGAGGAGATATTGGAAAGGGAGGTGGGAGGGGAGGGGGACAGGGGAGGCAAGAGGTGGAGGAAATAGAAGAAAAAGTAGAGGGGGAGAGGAGAAAAGGAAAGATGGTAGGTAGCGAAGGAAGGATAATAGAAAGGTAGCAGAGAGGACAAGGAGTTGAAAAGAATTAAAGAGGGAACGAGCGGTCAGTTAAGGAAAGGTAGAGAAACAGAGAAAGGAAGTAGAGAGTCAGACTGAAGCAAGGTAAGAGGGCGCCAGCCTCCCCAACCAGTCCCACTGCACCTGAAGTGATGATGTTCCAACAACAGAGACCCAACGTCATTCTTGAACTCCAGTGTCTCGGGGGATGGTCTTTCTGTGCTCCAGGGCTTGATTGACATTCCATTTGTCCCATGAAATGAAAGGTGACTGTCTCTGAGCTCAACACTACGAATAAAAATGTACCTATCTTCCTATAGTTCTACTCTGGCTTTAGGTAGTGTTCTCACTAAACACACCTGTCACTCCAAGATGATAACACCGTGTTGTACTTCTGACAACTGACAAGATGATCTTTTTTATTTCTGTGCATCATAAAGATTAAAGAATGTTTTTATAATGAAATGACAAAAACAATGTTATTCTGTAGGCCTATGGAAAAATACTGGAGTCTTCTATCTTGTTTCTTCTGTGCAACTTCCATCATGTTTATGTGACACAATGTTTTCAAAAGATGAGTCCATAATAAATGTAATTATTGCACTTTATTTAATATTCTATTGTGGGCTTCCTGTATATATTAATGTACAGTATGAACAGTTATACATCTATACTAAATACTTCTATAGGTTTCTGAGAATACATTGCATCTTCTTCATCCGTGATTATTTTAATGTTCCCTTCACATCAATCATTCATTTATAATGCATCTACTCAAAGGAAAACACACACACACACACACACCTCTTATTTTCTCCTCTGTGCATACTTGGAGGCTGTGTAGTCAATGTGAGAGGGGAAAGCATCACTGCAGGCGTGCACATGCACACACACACATGTGCGCGCGCACACAAATTCACACACATGAACACACACACACACTTTAATTTACATCACAGTAGATAAATGCAGAAAGGGGGAAAATCTCCAATCACAACTTCCTTCAATCACCGTATAATACAGAAAGGCACATTTGAATATTTTCTACCTGAAAATATGAAAACTATACAATTTTAATCACTATTTAACATGTAGATGCTTTTTGCGTCTCTCAGGTTTGGCTTTTTCTGCATAAAAGCTTGGAGGAAGCAGTCGAGCTGGTAATGTCTTTGGCAGAGAGGAGAAAAACATGCCTTAAATGTCTCTGATGAAGAACCACTTAAAAAAAAACAATGACAAAGAGATAGAGGAAAAAAGTCCATAGAAACTCTTCATGAAAATGTTTTAGTTAAGAAAAGTTTGGTGCATCCTTCTAAGAACATTTGATCTGCTCTCATCTTGTGTTAAAATATAATAGAGTTTAACTGAATTTGATGGAAATGTATTTCTAATTCAAGTGCATATAAAAGTAATTGATTGTGTCCATATCTATTAAAATATAAGCAGTTGATTATACATTCAGTCAACTTATTGGATTTTATTCAAAAAGGAAGGAGTACGACTGGAAGAGGAAAGGAGGAAAAGCTGAAAGGAAACTGAAAGGTTTCCATAACCCTCTCCCTTCTCCTCCCTCTCCCTTCTCCTCCCTCTCTATCCCCCTTTCTATCCCCCTCTCCTTCTCCTCCATCTCCCTTCTTCTCCCTCTCTCTATTCTTCTCTCCAACCTCTTCTCTCCATCCCCCTCTCCTTCTCCTTCTCCTCCCCCTCCCTACCCTCCTCTCTCTCCATCCCCCTCTCCTTCTCTTCCCTCTCTCTATCCCCCTCTCCATCTCTCTCTTACTCTCTCGCTCTTCTCTCTTCTTCTCACCCCTATCCACTCTCTCTCCCCTTCCTCCTCTCCATCTCTCTTTTTTCTCTCTCTCTACCCCATTTTCTCTCTTCTCCTCTCCTTCTCTCCCTCTCTCCATCTTTTCCTCTCCCTCTACCGTCTCTTCTCTCCCTCTTCCTTTCTTCTAACCCACCAGTGGGTGTACTATACAGGAACACAATGTAACATCCCCAACAACTGATTTCCATATGTTCTACTACACCCAGAAAAAAAGCCTTCTGACAGAACACCTTTTAGCTCTAGGTAGAACATTTCTGGGTTCTAAATAGAGACATTTTCCACAGTGTTCTACATGACACTCAAAAGGGTTCCATCTAGAACCCATGCGTTCTTTATGGTGACAGTTGAAGAACTCTTTTGGAAACCTAATTCTAATAGCCCTGACAAGAGCCCGAAAGAGGAACCCTGAAGAGGGGAAGGAGTCTGTGAACTAAGCGTATGATATAAATCCACTGACCCTTCTCATCAATGATGCAGAATAAGTGAACAGAAACATGCTAACCCTTTTAGCTGCTACAGGAGAGGGGGAGTGAAGGAGGGAGAGGGAGAGAGAGGGAAAAGAGGAGAGGGAGTAAAGAGGAGAAAGAGGGGAGACAGAGATGAGATACTGGTCATCACTAAAGCCATAGAGTAGTGACGACAGGTACAATAACAGCATTATTATGGGTGATATCTCCAGTCAAGTGTTTGTTAGGCCTACTGCCACATATGGGATTCTCACGCAGACACACACAAACACATACTGTCTACACGCATTGAGTTCAGGTTATAACCATCGTTTGACCTTTACTCTGGTAACTAATGGAATCTATAATGCAGCTAAAACGCAGTAGAAGTGGCATTCGCACATGCAGGGCAACTCTGAATGTACAACAGCACAACACCAAGTTGGAAATGATGGCCTGGAAAGATAACAGGAGCTTATTGTTTGATTAATTTGTTCAGCCCTAGCTATTATCATCTCCTCCCCACAATAACAGCTTGATCAGGAGTCTGGAGGTAATTTCATTGAGGTGACATGTTATCTAAAGTACAGGAATAAAAAGCTATTATGCTAATGGCATCACATAGTCATCAATCATCCGCGATTGAGCTGTCACGTCATTTCGTGTTTCCCCTATGATGCGGTGTGTGTGTATGAGTGTCTCTCTCTGAGTATGTGTGCGTGTGTGTGTGTGTGCGTGTGTGTGTGTTTTGGAGGGAGGGGGCGAACTGAACAAATCCTCATTATATTTACCGGGACCCCGCGGCGGTGTGCGCTTTTGGGGAAAAGGAATCATTGAGCAAGCAGGTCTATCCATAGACACCGGCAATAACGGGAAGTAATATATGAACAGTTGGCAGAAACTACCCGGGTTAAAGTTACATTTTCTCCGACGCAACATTCTGTTCGAATGAAAGTAGAATTCAATAGGTCTAGTTTCTTCTGAATGACAAGATAATTTCGAGACCTGTAGGCCTACCTTGTTTTTTTCTAAATGCTCAGAGGACTTCTGGAAATCCGTAAACAATGTTTTCAGACTAATTTAAATGTATTGAACTCATTTTTTGTTATTTTATATATTTTAATTAAACGGGGTTAAATCGAAGGTCCTGAACTCAAACCGAGTTCCTCAAGGAGAGGGCACGTCGGGTCCACGCGGGAGTCGATGTGACGTCAGACAGACAGGCGTGTTAAAAGCAGAAAGCGCATCAGGAGTGGCATGGTCTGTTTGCGGATGATAGATCACTACATCACACCCGCTCTGGACTGCAAATTATGCGTTTCACGGCGTCAGACTGACTGGACGGTAGACAAAACATATTCAAGCATTCAGTGCGTCACCAACCGACATGGACACTTGAGCCATCCAAAAAGCCTCCCACGGACCGGGAAGAATGAACATTGCTCTACATCTGATGTTTCTTTAATACCTCTATAGAAGAGCCGAATAAATCATTGCAAGTCTTGGGTGCTACCACTTTACCAGCGGTGGAAAACAGTGCGTCTCGGTATTGGTTTGATTCGGTAGGAGTTACTTTTACGCACAGACCTAGGACACGCGTAACTTCTCCAGACCGCCGAATTGCAAACTGACCTTAGATCATCGTCTACGGTCAGCTTGATCCTCATGCACGGATAGGTGACAGTTGTGTATTCTGCTCGTACTTGATCCGTTGATGTTTGACGACTTTTACTGATGTTTGATATCATGGCATATCCGCAGCTAGGATATCCCTACTCACCTACGCACCAGGTACGTCTCCTTGTTCTTAGAAACAGTGTGGTAACGGAAACATCGTTTGTTTCTGTCCCATATGTTCTGGTGTACTATGCTTTGCAGATGAATATACCCCACTTCTTCTTTGTTTTACGAAATATGTGTGTGATTTTTTTCTTTTATGTTAATGGTTTGCAATATTTTCCTAATTATTAATCCTCTTGATTCCACCCCACCCCCACCCCACCCCCCAGTTCCTCATGAGCCCGAGCTCTCTGGCCAACTGTCTGGAGCCTGCTGGAAGGTCTTTACTGGATTCCATGACACCTCCCTCTCCTCAGCCTTTACGATGCCCGGTGTACGAGAGCAGGCTTCTTGGCTCCCCAGGCCAGGAGCTACCAACTCCGGCTATAGGTCTGGGAGTGTACGGAGCTGCCTATGGAAAGAGCCAGGGATATTATGGCACTTGCGGAGGAGACGCAACAGCTCTATATGCCAGGGTAGTTACTTTTCTATGTACCTTTTTCAAATCTATGTTTTGTGCGTTTTATTTTTTTCACTTGGTAATCTAAGTGAACCTAAAATTGGTAGCAGCTCTCCCCCATATCGTGCGTTCTTAACTGATCCGTATTTGTGTTTTATTATTCATTAGAATGTTAAATTGTAAGGAATAAAAAAATATTTTAACAACACGCTTGCAGGGATCACTGGAGTCAAAAGATGGAGCGTCTGCGCCCGTGGGTTCCTCTCAAACTCCGGCTTACTATCCATATGATTACGCGTTTGGGCAGTATCCATATGACCGATACGGGTATGTCTACTAAACATGTCTAACTCTTAGTCATTTCTTCATAACTGGGATATCAAATATCACAATTCAAATATGTATTTCTCTCAACTTGAGAAATATGAGATGAAGTGTTCTTGATCTTGAGCAGGCCATAGTTCAGTGTCTGCAGGCATGGCCTTTCATGCACAAACCTTACTGTAAAACCTTCAATAAAAAATAGTTTACCCCCCCCCACTGTCACACTGGCCTCACTATAGATCGTGGACCCAATACCATTGCTTGG
Source organism: Esox lucius (assembly GCF_011004845.1). NCBI lineage: Eukaryota > Metazoa > Chordata > Actinopteri > Esociformes > Esocidae > Esox > Esox lucius. The sequence goes on along the minus strand of NC_047578.1, from coordinate 8,477,636 downwards.
GGCACACAAGAATTGAATCTCTTACAAATGTACTCATCCACCCATACCCTCTCCTACCTTCTCCCAGGTATGGGTCCTCAGTGGACAGTGCAGCGGCCCGCAGGAAGAACGCCACCAGGGAGACCACCAGCACTCTGAAGGCCTGGCTGCAGGAGCACCAGAAGAACCCGTACCCCACCAAGGGAGAGAAGATCATGCTAGCCATAATCACTAAGATGACTCTTACACAGGTAACAGCTGATAGTAAGAGTGTAAATGGCAGTGGAAGCTCGACTAAACTTCATGTAGGATATTTGGGTTCAGGGAGCCCCCGGTCACTGGTTAATAACAGAACTAGAACCCAGAGACTTCACAGTGTTCCGCTCCATCCCAAACCCTCAGAAAAAGACAAACTGGTCGTAGGGGTTGGAGAGGGTGAGAAGTGTCCCAGAAACCCTGGAACACTTTTAGGGATTAAGTGCCATGTTCAAGGTCCAAACGGCAGGCGTGGAAATTTAACAAATATGCAATAATTGCTAGATCGGCTTGTTCCTTCAGGTGTCCACATGGTTTGCGAACGCCAGGCGGAGGCTGAAGAAGGAGAACAAAGTCACGTGGTCACCACGGGCCAATAAGAGCTCTGACGAGAGGGGCTGCGATGAGGATAGCGACGGCGCTGAGGGATCTCAAGAAGAGGATCCAATCAAAAGTGAGATAGATGTGGACGGTGAGTGCGTTCATACCACAGATCTACATAAGAAACTAGACCCAGACCGGACCTCTTTGGTTTTTTCGGAAGAGGCCCCGGGGCCCCGGAGGTCTACATTTCCCCATGTCCATGCACTGCCCTCCCGGCCCTGCAATTTTGCTAATGTTGCCAGGGGACGGAGAGAAGATTTTGCAATGCTATTACACATTTGTGCAATTCTGCTAATTTTTCCATGGAGGTGGAGAGAAAATATTATCAGTTTCACAGCTAATTTTCTGCGGTTGTAAAAGTTTTTTCCATGTGGTGCACTGTAAAAAGTAACTGCCTAACTCATTAAATTAATTGAGTAGTGACTACTCAAACATCGACAAAGGTCAGTAGAACTCAGAAGTACTACTAACTCAGTCAATAATGTTTCACAACACAATGTTTTTTAGTACAGTTCGCAAATATAATAGGTTGTTGATTCAATATCACTTTATTAATTTGTGTACTGCTAATAAAACTGTAGCATTTAGAAGTTATATATAAGTTACTTGATATTTTGTCTTTAAAAATACAAGTAGTAGTGAGATATGTTGATATTTGAGTAAAATCCACTTGATTTATCTGTGCTGTATTACTTTATAATTATTAAGTTATGAATACTAAATAATGCAATGTGGATCCATTATTAGAACTTTGTGGATAATTAATTTTTGTCCTTCTGATACTTTTTCACAAGACTTAATGCATTTTTGCGGTACAAAATTATATAGTTCTGGGCAAAAGTCTTAGGCATCTGTAAGTCAAACTAATGCCATTTATTTGGGTAGTAAGTGTTTATTTGTGTGTGTGTATATATATATATATATATATATATATATATATATATATATATAGGTGCTGTAAGCCTTTTTGATTGAGGTCAATTCAACTAAAAACATATATTTGGGTAGTGTTTATTGGTATAAATTATAACAATATTTATAATATATATATATTTATAATATATATATATATATATATATATATATTATAAATACTGTTATAATTTTTACCAATAAACACTACCCAAATGTTTTTAGTTTGACTTTCAGGTGCCTAAGACTTTTGCACAGTACTGTATTTCTTAAATAGTATTTAGAAGTTTGTCTTCCGATGAGATTTAATTGGCAAGATAAACAGATATCAAAATTGTTTGGCATATTGACGTTCTACAATAAGACAACCACATTCTCAGTGTAAGAAAGTAAAATGCAGTAAAGAGACTAATGAAGCATGCATTGCTACAGTTTGTCCTCCAGCTACTGGTAGATGAATTAGCATTGTGCATGCTAAATAACGCTTTTCTGTTCTGAATATGATATATGACTGAGAATGACTAACCAAAATTAATGGTATTTCTAAAATAACAAAAAAAAGATAGGTGGTTACTACCAATAATTTTATTTTGCAAAAAATAAGTAATTGAACATCAGTCGTATACAATGCTGATGTATAAGTAAATGCCCAACCAATATGCTATATTGTGCATTGTGTATTCTACTATTCTAGCAATGACAATTTCTATTTGTGGAAACTAATCCAGGGGCCACAAAAACTGGAACCCATCCCTTGACTAAATAAAGCCATTATAAATGTAAAAAAAAACAACCATTCATTTGGTTGCATATTGCTTTGACACAGCCTGCCAGGTTGGTGATTGTTCACACATCAGTGGGTTTTTTTCTGTCCTAGATTCTGTGACAGGGAGATGTGCGGACCAGCAGCAGAGCGACCTGGAGGACTTTGATCTGTTGGAGTCGGAGGGTTCTGACGGCGATCCTAAACACCGGTTTCACCCCGAGGACACCCAAGCGCACACGCCGTCGGACCGCCATCACAACCCCAAGGACCCATCCAGCAGCCCCCCAACGCATAACACGGATGTACCCCAACACGGGGTGGAGGGGGGGCTACTTTCAGCAGACTGCCTCAAACACACACCGGACCACGGGCGAACAGTCCACTCATTTTACGCCCAACAAGACCTGCTGAATACAGACGGCCGCAAACCAAAAATCTGGTCCATTGCACAGACTGCTGCCATCCAATCTGAGTTCCCGCCATGTATGCACACAGTTAGCCCCGGTGAGGCCCTGTCCCCAGGAGGGTATTCGACCGACGTGCCCCATCTGAAGGTTGGGTCGGCAGGGCAACAAGTCTCGCCGATGGCCACGCTTAGAGAGTGGGTGGATGGGGTCTTCCATGATCCAGTGTTCAGACAGGGTTCTTTTGACCCGCAGTTGCCCAGGCCGGACACGGACCGGCCGTGGATTGGGCTGAATGGACAGGCAATGGAAGGCAGAACTCTGGGACTACGTTCCGTCGAGCATGTTATCTCGTCTTTGCAGCATGTATAGAATATTTTACTGAGACCGCCATATCCTGTCACCATTTGAATTTACTCAGCTGAGCATAAGAGTACTTGAACTCTTTATGATACAGTCTCCCATGACTTTGTGTTTTTAGAAAAACACCTCAAGGTCAGTAACTTGAAGTTCTACTGACAATGTTCTAAACAAATATGTTTTTCTTAAATATGAATATCTCACTATTTTAACTTGCAAATGAAAAGCAGGAATTCAATTCGTTTGGAAACTATGAGAAAAGAAACGTAAATTAAAATGTTCCCCCACATTCAGCATATTGCAACAGGGCTGGATGGTTTAATCACTAAGACACACCCGAAACAAACGTTGCTTCATAATGTAAGACACCCATCTGATCTTTTGATATAAATGTGGGTATAAATCTACAGCACTGTATCCGTTCTGGCAATAGCTGACACTGGCCTGCCCACTTTTTCCAGACATTGGACTGTAACCGGCAGCATGAAAGCACATTCTTTCCTCCTGAACGTCCATATGTTTTGCTTATTACCGCACCTGATAGGCTTATTGCACACTTGTATACATGTTCTTGCACTAAAGTCCGATTGCAGTTGTTGACTCACGGAAATAAACAATTGTTTTTTTGTAGAAAGACGTTCTCTGCTGTGTTTGTTTGATTCTTGCAGAGCGACCTTGTGTTCGCTCTCCACGGTGCTGAAGCTGTCTGCACCCACCGAAGATGCACATACGTTTTTTTGAGGGACAAACGTGGAGGTAGATTTTTTTTTTATGGGTACCTCCTGTTCACTCTCCAAGAAGCTGAAATTATGCTTCCTGTAGGCCCACATCTAAATGACACTAAAATATCTCCTAGCCTTGGAATGTGTGTGTGTGTATATGTGTGTATGTGTGTAAGTGTCTGTGCGCACGCGCGCGCGCGTGTGGGGGTCTGTGTAAAAGGCGGCAAGCTGGGCATCGTTGAGCCGTGACTAATTCCAACACACAGAGGACGTGGCTGCTAAATTGTTAAATCGATGCCACTTCCACCGCGGGCCCAGATATAGCCGCAATCAGCGATGCGTCTCTTTTCATTAGCCGGCTTTTGACTGCATCAACCTGGGACCATTAGCTGCGCATCCACAGCTCTCTAAACGGGTCATGATAAAATAAACGACATTATAGAATATACTCTATTAGCAAAGAGTTGAGCTGCCTAACACACTTCTTAATCTAATAGCTTAATCTCTACTGACTTAATGCAATATCTTCTGATTTGCCAGTTAAAGGGTATAGAGACAGGCCTAAGAGATCCCTGAGTTAAAGTCGTACAACCAGACGATTGAGAATGACTTAAACATTTTGAGCCTAGAACAATATAAGTTCCATGACAGGGACTAAATTGATTAATTATTTATACAAATTGGGAAAAACAGATCTAGAAAAGCTTTCAAAAAAAGATAGGCTATAACCATTTTGGGTAGCCTACAGCATGGACTTATCTGACTTTTTTTTTAAATCCCCACAGCCATGACATTTTTGTGATTACTTTGATACTCAATACCATTTAATCAAGCCGATTCAGTCTGTAGAGATCTGCCCTGCATCAATTGCTTTCACACCCTCTCTTAAACGTAAACCCTTTAATATCCCAAAAACCTTAAGTTGTCAAGCAGAATTAATTATTCAACAAAACTTGGTGGATTGTAAGCTTCCTAAAGTGGTCCATAAACACTTTCTAAATAAGAGTTCAAGAAAAATTATGTGGTAGGGTCCAGGATGGATAAACTACTTTTCTCCCTCTTCTTTTCTCCTCCTTTTTCAGAGTAAAGATAATAAAGTATTAAACAGAACAGAGCCGAGACCTTCCGAGGCCTTGTATGGAATTAACCATTTCAGTCTAAATAATTTAAGAGGAATTCAACCGAGAATTCCATTCTTTTTCTGCTTCATAAATAAATTAGATTTAAGATGATAAATAATGACATCTGGCTCTTCCTGTAAAGTTTACTTTCTTTTTTCTGTGCAATGGATACATAATATAACGAACAATTTAGTATTTATTTACAGTCATCTAGTTAATGATAGTTGTGGTATAGCCGAACAATCTAATATCCTACGATCTCTAAAATGTTTCTATAGTGAGTATCATTCAGTTTGATTTAATCTCAAACTGATAAATCAAAAGGGTATAGTGGTCCTTGAAAGTTTGTGAAATCTATAAATATTTCTATATTACTGCATAAATATGGCCTAAAACATCATCAGATTCATTGAGGAAAATTATCTAAAATAACATATCCGTGAGCGGCAAAATAATGTGAATCTTTAGGATAAGCAGCTAATTTGACAGGGAAACTTAGAGTCAGGTGTTTTCAGTCAATGGGATGACATTCAGATGTGGGTGGGCACCCTGTTTCGTTTAAAGAACAGGCACCTTCACAGCACATGTTTGTGGAAGTGTGTCTTGGCACAAACAAAGCAGAGTTCTGAGGATCTCAGAAAAATAGTTGCTGATCCGCATCCGGCTGGAAAAGGTTACAAAACCATCTCTGAAGAGTTTGGACACCACCAATGGAGGAAACCTAAGACCATTGTTACCCTCCCCAGGAGTGGTCAACCAACAAAGATCACTCAGAGAGCAAGGCGTGAAATAGTCTGCGAGGTCACAAAGGAACCCAGGGTAACTTCTAGGCCCTGTCTCTCATTGGCTAATGTCCGTGTTCATGAGTACTCCGTCAGGGGAACACTGAACGACAGTGGTGTCCATGGCAGGGCTGCAATGAGAAAGCCACTCCTCTCCAAAACGGGCATTGCTGCTCGTCTGCAGTTTGCTCAAAATCATGTGGACAGGCCAAAAGGCCGTTGGGAAAATGTTTTGTGGATAGATCAAAATCCCCCCCAAAAAACATTTGGGTTTAAATGAGAGGTGTTATGTTTGGTGAAAGGCAAACATTGCATTCCAGCGTAAGAACCGTATTCCATCTGTGAAACATGGTGCTGGCAGTGTCATGGTTTGAGCCTCTTCCTGCTTCTGGGCCAGGACGGCTTGCCATCATTGATGGAACAATTAATTCCGAATTACACCAGTGAATTCTAAAGGAAAATGTCAGTACATCTGTCTGTGAACTGAATCTCAAGAGAATGAGAGAAACAACACAGCAAGACAGCGACAATATTTTTGTTTCATTTGTTTAATTGGGTTCTCTTTAATCTGCTTTTAGGAAATCTGATGATGTTCTAGGTGATATTTATACCGAAATATAGAACATTTTAAAGGGTTTACAAACTTTTGAGCGCATCTTGGGAACATTTATTGGACCATGAAACCACTCTTCTGATGTTGTAATGACTAGCATTTTAAGACATAGCAACCATATCAGCTCACATAGCAGGGATTATTTGAGAAGTTCAAAACAAACGAAACGAAAGGTTTGAGTCATCCATGCCTTTTAACTTAAGAGGATATGTTAGGGGAAAGGTATGAAAAGACAGGAGAGCAGGAGAGTGGGCTATACTGGGACTGGAGAACCTGTTCTCACCAAGTGGGTGTGGGGTACCAAAAGCTGGAGGGACCTAGCCTGAGCACTGACTGGTGGCTAAACGTATGTCTCACTGAGGGTTAACTTCTTCGTTCCATCTCCTTTTATCCCAATGAGATGTGACTCATTCAATTCCCTCTGCCTTGTCTCTCCTCCCATTCAGCTCAAAGACACCTTTCGTGTCTCCTTCCTTTTCACCTCCCCTCTCCCTGCCCCACTCCTCTCACCTTCGGCCGCAGAAGCAGTCGACGCACAACGCAACACAAAATATCGTATTCTGCCTCTCATCCCTCTTCTCTTACACGATACCATGCTCTGTGGGCCAGATAATGCAATTAAGCTGCGGTGTGTTTAGAGCACCAGTCTGGTAGAAGAGCGGAGACAAGATGTTGGAGCTGATGTTAGCTTGCCTGTTTCACACCAGTAAATAAAACAGCCACACCATAACCAATCCACTGGGGACGCATCAAACAACCATTTACAGACATGCAAATGCCTGACCAGTGCACGTCTGTCCTGCAACAAAGAATGCATTTACATTGGGTATGTTAATTTTTTATAGCGGTGGAAGAACTATAACATACTGACAAAGTACCTCCCGCACTTTTGTTTCTGATAATGATTATTTTCATTGCATGGCATTTTTTAACCACTGACTTACAGATTATCACGCTTCATCTTGGCTAGTCATAGCTAGTTAGCTGGCAACATTTTTATTTATTTTTTATCCAAGTAGATTCTAATTATGTAGTATGATTATTTTGGTTTACCTGGCTACCAGTTCTGGGTCTTTTAAGAACGTTATTTCAAGAGTTGCCTGAAGTGTCAGAGGTATAGGAGATAAAGGAAAACAGCAGCTTTGAGCAAGAGGAATCATAACAGGCAGGACAACTATTCTGAAAGGGTTAGGGTTAGGATCACCACCTTTATCAACTATCCTCGGGCCACCTCCTTCAAAAGAGGCAGCATTCAAAGAACTGCGTTCAGTCGGCTGATCACTCGTTGTATATTGCTTGTTTGTTTGTTTGCCCTTCATGCAGTTTAAGATTCTATAAAAAGTAACTGAGTTCCAGAAAAGTATTATCATAGTGATTATTACTATGAGACCGAATCGATCTGAGAGTTGTATTCGCATGGGTGGAACTGTCCCAAACATGAACTAATATTTCGTGGTAATCGTGACACAAGTGCTTTCCATCTCTGCTACACAAAGGTGGCGGCTCTACATACAGCTGGCTGACAGTCTTTCCGTAGAATCTAATCCTGAAGGTTTGTCCGTGTCAAGGTGTCTCTACAGACTCCAGGGGAGGAGGGCGTTCATTCCTTTAAGAGCATTATATTGACATCTCCTATACCCTCTACACCTTCGGTCTAACACCTAGCCCACTCAACACTCCATCACACACATACACACACACACTTTTATGAATACACACAGATACACTTCTTCTCCCCCTCTTCCACCCACACACACACCACGGCAACACCATTCTCTCTTGTGTCCTGTCGCAGACACGCTCACATGGACACACACACACACACACTCAGGTTTTACGAGGCTATCAGAGTGCTGAGAGCTAACCCTCTCCCCAGACCCTGTCATATGTCAGCCCCCCTTAACGGAGGTGTCTGTTTCCCTAGGTTAACCTCTCTGTCCCTGGCACTAGAACATGCCACATCGTCTCCATAGTAAAGGTCACCACGTCTGTACTCAGTTCCTTCGGTTGAGTAGGAGGCGGTCCCTGCTTGACAGGAATCCAAAGTCAGCTCTAACTTTAATAGGATTACGGTAAAGGTGAGGCTGAACGGATCTGGAGCTGATCCTAGATCTGTGTCTATGGGCGGCTTTGACCCAGCGGGACTTTAGGGAAGTGAAGGTTAGATAATTGGCTAAAGCGGTAACAGGGTTGACTCCTTAGTAAGGCTGGAAGCTTCGCAGTGTGACAGATCTTAGCGAGACAATCTTTTAATGGGGCAATTAAACAATGAGAAATTGTATTTTATGTTGAGGGGGAAATGCAGTGATCATAGTGCGTGTGGGTGTGTGTGTGGGTGTGTGTGTTCATTTGTGTATAAAAGGCTGTGTGGAGAGGAAATTCAATGGCATTTATCCTCATTATCTTTTGCATAGAGGAATCTATTGGATATTTTTACTGAGCTGCTATTCTCACACAAAACATCCACAGTTCCTTCCCTTTGTTTGCATAGGAAATAGCAGAACTTTGATGATATTCTCATAAAGGGCTGTTGTACATAAAAGACAGATGGAAGGACTGCAGTGAAAATCATAACCCTTCAACAACAACAATTCCTATCAATAACATTTCATAGCAATGTCTTAAATGGTAAAAAGTTTGACAGCTCACTCTCATCGTAGACAATAACAAAAGGCTTAATTACACTTGAGACTAGATGAAGTTTGACTGTGAAGTTTGATAACTGTCGAAAATGAGTCTCTTCCTAGCATTGCATCTCTATATCTATTAGGTGGTCAGGGTATTTTAGACAGATGAATAATTGAAAAAAGTGTTGTTTTATTCAAGACGATTCACATGCTCAGTTTCATCTGAAGATTTCTCACTGCCATCCTGCCAAGCACCTGCAACCTATACACACACACACACACACACACACTAACCAACTGATGTGTGTCTCACTAAAACCTCCACGCCTTTCAACCTCTCAACTCCCTAACCCTGACCGAACATCCTTTCTAACAAAGGCCATCTCCTCTCTCTTTCAATCAACCATCCCCGGTCTGACTATGAATGAATGAGTCTTACCCTTTTACCATCACATCAAACTCTCTGCCTGTGTCACCAGGACCAATTATATCAGCTTGGATGCCCTCCTCACAACCTGAGCTCCATGGTGTGGAAAAACGCTGTTCCAATGGCTGCCTGCATCGCTAGCCTGGGACAGGACAGGGTAGTTCTCGCGCTGCCTGTCTGTCTTTATATCCGGACCAGCTCCACAACACCCTGTCTGTCTTTATATCCGGACCAGCTTCACAACATCCTGTCTGTCTTTATATCCAGACCAGCTCTACAACATCCTGTCTGTCTTTATATCCGGACCCGCTCTACAACATCCTGTCTGTCTTTATATCCGGACCAGCTCTACAACATCCTGTCTGTTTTTCTGTCTGCCTGTCTGTCTGCATCTCTAGCCCAGCACTACAGCACCATGTCTGTCTGCCTGTTTGTATTTCTATCCCAGTCCTACTACACCCAGCCAGTCTGTCTGTATCTCCAGCCCAGTCCTACTACACCCTGCCTGTCTGTCTGTATCTCTAGCCCAGTCCTACTACACCCAGCCTGTCTGTCTGTATCTCTAGCCCAGTCCTACTACAACCAGCCTGTCTGTATCTCCAGCCCAGTCCTACTACACCCAGCCTGTCTGTCTGTATCTCCAGCCCAGTACTACTACGCCCTGCCTGTCTGTCTGTATCTCCAGCCCAGTCCTACTACACCCAGGCTGTCTGTCTGTATCTCCAGCCCAGTCCTACTACACCCAGCCTGTCTGTCTGTATCTCTAGCCCAGTCCTACTACACCCAGCCTGTCTGTTTGTGTCTCCATCCCAGTCCTACTACACCCAGCCTGACTGTCTGTGTCTCCAGCCCAGTCCTACTACAACCAGCCTGTCTGTCTGTATCTCCAGCCCAGTCCTACTACACCCAGCCTGTCTGTCTGTGTCTCCAGCCCAGTCCTACTACACCCAGCCTGTCTGTCTGTATCTCCAGCCCAGTCGTACTACACCCGGCCTGCGCCAATTTGGGATGCATAGGTCTATGGAGAATAAGACTGCTGAAATATATATATGATCTTCTTCAAACATGTATTGTTCCGCGCGGCTGTTCCCTATCAGACTGGCGCTCCCCTGACATCTTCCAGGGGTGGCAGAGCGCAGCGTGACTTACAGGCTGGGGAGTGTGTGTGGGGGATGGGGGGGTGGAGGGTTTGGATGAAAGCAGGAGGAGACCTATAAGAATCTTGAATCTCTGCATGGTCCCTGATAAGGTGGCCTTTCTATGAGATGAGTCCACATTTTAAAATAAATATCTATAAGTGTATAACAATGTTTCGATGTATTAACCAATACCATTATGCATAAAGCATTATTCAGTCATTTCATTCTGGACCTAACCAAATTGCTGCAGGTCCCATTTCACTGTGCCCACCAGAATTCGTTTTTTGCTAATTTGTTCTAATAGCCTAAAGTTATATGTATTTATTTTGAAGTGAAATCCAAATGGTTTAATACATTTAGCTCATTGAATTACAAATAATTTCAATAATCAAAGTTGACAGAGCAGCTTGCTATAGAATAGACAACCTAGCAAGCGCTGGTTGACATGTTTGATTGACAGCCAAGTCTAGGGTGCAGGATACAACTGAAATTATGCAGACAGGGAGCGAGAGGGGCGGACGCGGAGACTTGAAGGCCCAGGCGTCAGAATGACATAACGTACATTACTGAATTACAATACCACCGTGGGCCACTCGGGACCATGCTGTTCAGGGTTAAGAGTATAACAAAAGTTTTACAACATTTACCCTTATGCCACAGATCTTTATGAAGAAATATGTCTTTATCTGGTAAACCCCAAGTGTTTTTTGTGGACTGGGGAATAAACACACATGTTAGTAGCAGGTTCGCATGCACATAAATATAAAAAAAAAAAAGCAATTTAATCATCAATACTCTTGTTCTTTGAGGTTTTCTGTTCCAGTCGCTGAAAGCTCCAACACAGTGGGCCATGACTGCAACATTAGGTTTGTGGATATGTTCTAAAGCAAAAAATTAAGATACCTGAACAGATCTTGCCACTTGCACATTAAACTATTTAATACTCCATTATGCTTTTAAAATATAAAAAAAAAGTATTATTCAATGCCTCATCAAGACTAACCGTTTCACAACTTTTACTGTAACCCTAACATCATTGTATCAATGAACCATTAAAATTCCTCCAACACTTTTGACAAGGCAAACAATGCTGCCCTCTGGCTGTGACAAACACAACTACCCAAAGGAAACATTGACAGATTCTTGAGAGCTATCTGGAAAAAGTAAGGTAGACTACTCTGGTCTCTGATGGGAGCAATGATTTGAGTGTCGGTGCCAAGACCAGGTAACAGGCATTTACCAACCAATGAGGCTTCTCGGTGTGCATACAAACACCTTTCATAAAAATTCACACAGAGGCAGGAGCAGTGGATATAATTTATTAAGCAGATTGACAAACCACACAGAGGGGAGAGAATGGGACTGAGGACAAGTCTCAATGATGATGGGTCTGCTTGAACTGCAGTCCACAGTAGCCACATGTTCCAACTTTGGTTTCTTTATCCTGGAGAAGCCGACAGACAGGAGAGAAGAAAACCATTAACGGAATCACAATCGCCTAGTTGACATTTAACATGACTCAGAATTCACCTGTGTACTAAAGATGCTGGTGGCAGACAAGGGGAAGACAGAATACACAACATCTGCAAAACATTGACCTAGAATGATATTCAATAGGTGGCGAGCTTATTAGTCCACCATAATATAGTCATGGTATGGTATATCTAAATGCCAAGGGATGAGTTGTGTGCAGTATCATGCAGCTTTGTCATTGACAGTATTGGACATCGGTTAATGAGGTGGTAGGAGCCTCGGCAGTCTCCGTGGGACGGGCGGCCATTGCCGAGGGCCACAGCCCGGGAAACAAACTGTCCGGGCGGTGGGACTTCTTTGGTCCTGTTTGGCCTGGATCACTTGGGGGTGTAGTGTGGTGAGTAACGGGGCTGGGAAGAGTCAACCAGGACTCCCCAATCGCCATTGCATGGGACCACTCTAACTAGCGAGGGGCATCATGCATAGCAAATGTACACTAGAGACGTGTACGCGCACTAGTGCACACTGACACCACACCTGCATGCAGACGACTAGCGCACACTACCGAGACATCATTACCAGGTTGATGTAGACTTTAGGGTGGCCCAGAGCCCCTCCACCCCCGTCACATGACACCACCCTGGCTTCAACCGCACTGACTGGCTCCTCAGCCACCAGCTGGATGGCAAAGTTCTTGTTCACCTGGGAATACACGACACAGAAGAAACCATCAGTAGCTTGCGGTCCGTGTGGTGGTCCACATACACTGATGTTCTGCATTTTATAAGTCGACAAAAACGCCAACTTTGCCTAGCATTGTGAAGTGACATGGGGGGGGGGGGGTATATGTTGGCCAACTCGAAGCTGGGGATGAATACAAAAAGAATAGGTGGCCTTGATTATATAACGTCTCTCAATACCTCTTTCTGTCGGCCTACAAACCTGGCCCGCCTTGGATCATTTTCATCAAACACCTGAAACAACATGCAGACACAAATTAGGAGCATAGATTATACAATCTTACTACAGAGATGTCGGGAGTCATGTCATAAGAATTTCATAGTGCAGGACGACGCTGTGTTATTCGGTACATTTGATAAATAAACTTGAACTTGAAACATATCGGTGGATACTATAAGTGATCACAGTAAAGCATTATCACAAGTATCTATTCATTTGGGTAGAGTAGGTACATATGTACACCCTTAACCTACGCCCCGATTAGCTTTGTGTTAGAATGCCTACATGGCTTCACCAAACAGCACACTTGTGTACAAGCAGCTGGAAGCTTACTTGTGTACTAGCTTCAAACGTAAATACCAAAATGTAAGATGAATCATATATTTCATGCTATGGATCTAATTCACAACTAGTATTGTGGCCATCTTCTGTGTCAACAGCAAGGGCCCAAAGGATTAGTTTTAACATTAAAATGAATTAAGTTCAAATTCGGGGACGAATCGGGGTAGCTACTAGTACTAACTAAATGATTGGTGACAAGACAAAAAAACTGGACAAGTAGCCAAGACCGTAATTATAAACACCAGCATCTGACAATTCCTGCAAGTGTACCAGTTGCTATTGAAAACATTAAAGCTCTGCCTTTCCACTCAGGTCTGGGAGCCTAAGTTTAAACTACCTGTCCGGTGTGGGTAATTTGCTCTCCAGTGCTCGATGTTTCTAGACTGTAGCGCTGCACAGCAACCAACGATGTCCTCAAAGGTGATACAAGCGCCTTAGCATTTCTACTGAAGGACAGAACTCTATACACAGCGGCCGCCATGTTTACAATGGATGCTTTACCCAGAATGCTTTAGAAAGAAAAGCGATCTCCCGAATCGCAAGTCGTCCGCATGGTCCTAGTCAGACGGCGGTCCGTTCAAAGCATCTCTTACGACTTAGCAGCCTCCTGTGAGCTTCAGAAAATATTTTTCTAACAAAAACTGTGAAAGACTCACAAAAAATGCCTTGATATTATATTAGTTTGAGACGACAATGGAATGACATTCGAACATAAAACGTGTGTATTTATCATTGTCAAATACAAAAACATTTCGTGCACTAGGGCCCAGGGTATGCTGCGTGACTTATCTCAAAGTCACTTACGTCAACGCATGAGCCGGGAAGCTGCGAGGGCTTCTGTGTAAAAGAAATAGTATTTTGGCACTGTGGTTAAGAGTAAACGGCTATTTGAGGGTTCCCACCCTGCTATTACTCGTTTGTACAGTTAAAAGGTTGGTACACATTCCTTAACATTATGATCACATGATTTTTTATGCGTTTTTCTTAATCGGACAGTAGAGCAGATCAGGTCACGTCTGGCTTTAAGAATCCATCGTGCTACATTTACTTAAAACTGATTTAGGCTACTGTCCTGGTTGTTTTCACTCCAACCCCGTGTATATGCAGGCCCATAACGCCTGTTATTAGAATCATATGTGCTAAGTTAGGGTTGGAGTGAAAACAACCAACCCCAGCTCTCCAGGAGGAAGGCTGGAGACCCTTGTTAGGGGTTGTGGCATCCTGTTGTTTTAAACTGTCATGTACCTTCAGATGGTCAGAGGAAGCGAATTAAACTGTTGAGATAGTCCAAAGCGACCAATATGTCTTCCCTCTCTCAGCCAGCAGGAGTTGGTGACACCATGGCTACCCACCTTTTGAACAACCTTGTCGGCTCAATAACACGCCATCTTACCCAGATGACCCGGCTCAGCCTCAGTCGAACTTACCCAAACACCACTGCAATCTCCCGCTGCCTCTCCACCCTGGCGTCCTACCCAACCAGAGTGCTCCTGGCCCCAGGTAGACTGGTCCAGCCCCTGGCTTTCTCTCATCGATCGTCACCCCGGTGTCAGGCCTCTCTCCTGGGACAGTGTCAGCACCTTGCCTGCCTGCAGCCCTCTGCTGGCATGAAAACCAAGAGCGCTCTGAAAAGGCGCTGTAAAGATTGCTTCTTCGTTGTGCGGCGAGGACATCTGTATGTGTTCTGCAAGACTCACCCCAGACATAAACAGAGGCAGGGCTGATGTGTTCTCCTCTGTGGTTTGTCACTTTAATTATATTACCTCAATAAAGTGTTGGACTGATTGACAGATTGGCGTCCTTTTCTCACGATCTCTCAGCACCACCTCAGTGGTGACAAACATTTCTGGTAAACATACTAGGAAAATCTGTCTGCCTGAATGAACCTTTGTCTCTAAGGATAAGACTTTGCAATTGCAGCTGGAAAGTAAGCTAAGCTAAGCTAGTAAAATACACCTGTTCATTACATAGGGGCTAAAATAATATGCTGATCCGGAAGAGCCATTTGATGTACTAAACCTCACTAATGTGATGTTGCATCCCGGTTGGATATACAGTTAAGCCCAAAATTATTAATACCCGTGCCAATTTTTTATTTGTAGAGAGCTTTTATATGGCCAATAGATTTAATCCAGCTGGAAATGACAAGTGACAAAGGACTGTAAGATGTGGTGTTACAGAGGTTAATGATGATGTACATGTTTACTGAAAATGCCATGTCCACAATTATTCACACTATTGATGGCCATTCAAGGCTTCATTACCATTCTAGCAGCCGGATATTATGCTAGCATCACTAACTCAGATTTTCTTTTTCAAAATCAATATAGTTAAAAATCTTGTCTGTACATTTTATGTTTGATGTCCTTTCCAATACTGTTCTTGTCTGTTCTTTTTTACAGACTAGATTGTTAACTATATTGCCTTATAAGGTTCAATGATGGCTTTTATTGTGATAAAGAAAATCTCAGTGCTGCCAGCATAATATCCTGCTGCTAAAATAACACTAATGAAGCCTCGTTTGGCCATCACTAATTCACACCCCTTGAAATTGTCACACACATTACAGAAAATGAACAGTTCTATACCATTCCAAATGGTCCTGGTAATTTCTACCGATCTAGAGCATTCTAATAAACTACAAATTGAGAACAGGTGACACAGTAGTTATTAGTCAGTACTAGTCAATTGCAAGTCATGGCTAAAACCAAATAGTTTAGTGAGGACCTCTGGTTGTGAATTGCGGCAGCTCACAAGAAAGGGAAAGGCTATAAAGCTATATCCAAGTGTTTTCAAGTGCCAGTGGCCACAGGTCAAAGCATAATCAAAAAGCACAAGGAGTTCAACACAGAAAAATCTCAAAAGTGTGTGGTAAGAAGCCAAAAATGACCCCTGCTTTTGCAAGAACGGCTGTGTGAGAGGCCAAGAGGAATCCAAGAATCACCACCAAGGCCATCCTGATGAATCTGAGTAATTCTGATATCGACATCAATCAATCAAATGTATTTATAAAGCCCTTTTACCTCAGCAGTTGTCACAAAGTGCCTTTACAAAACACCCACCCTTAAACCCCAAGGAGCAAACAAAAAGGGTGTTGAATTTCAGTAGCTAGGAAAAACTCACTAAGAAAGCCAAAATTTAGGAAGAAGCCTAGAGAGAACCCAGGATCAGAGGGGTGACCAGTCCTCTTCTGGCTGTGCCGGGTGAGATATTAAGAGTACAAATTGTAATAATTAATAAATGCATGTGGGTTGAGTCCAGAGTCTATTTAAACTTGTTCCAGGTCGAGAGCACGACCAGATGGACAAAGACAGGGAAAAAATAGGGGAGGGACAAAACAGTGGCAGCTGAAATCGTCAGGCATCGTCTTGATCTGCAACACAACCAGGAGGACTTTGAACATGGACAGCAACAGGTCTTTCAAGCCTGGTACTCCTCAGGTGTGGGCCAACATCTCAAGGTAGACACTCCAGCAAACACTGCACAAGGTTGGTCTCCATGGATGCCTACTAAGAAGGACTCCACTTCTTTAAGGCAGGCACAGAAAAGCTCACCTAGCCTTTGCAAAAGCGCACTTGGACAAAGAAGAAAGCTGTTGCTCATCACATTCTGTGGTCGGATGAGATGAAAATTGAGTTGTTTGGACACAGGGACATGGCTTTCGTTTGGCGAAAAAACGGAGAAGCATTCTACCCCAAGAACACCCTCCCCAGGGGCAAGCACGGTGGGTGGAATGCCATGCTTTGGGGGTGTTTTTCAGTCAGGATTATATAAAGATTCTGGAGGAAAACATCAGTGAGTGTACATATGTACCTACTGTACCCAATTGAATAGATACTTGTGATAATAACTTTGGACATGGTCGTAATAATGGATAAAATAGAAGAGAATGTTGATTTTGTTTCATTTATATCTCTATTGGCCATATAAAAGTTTCCTATAAATCCAAAATGTGTGCGGTTGTGAATAATCAGCTAAACCGTAGATATAGAAGTAGTTATGTTGGAACATTTATATTCACTGCGCAAGCGCTATCCGTCACCATACGATGGCGCCAAAATCTCGACATAGAACTCATAACAGAAATCCCATTGTCTTGGAACCAGATTGGCGAGTCATTGTTACATTTTGGCGTTAGGTGCAGCGTGCACTATATGGCTGCAATATGCAAAAGAAAAATGACGTTTTCTAAGAACAATTCAGATGTCCAAGTGCAATGATGGTCAAATAATGCCACTCTCTGACATTTCTACTGCTGTTATTTACACTAACCAGCAGCTCTGGGAGGAAAATGGAAGATGAATAAAAAGGATATGCTGAGGTTTCCAGGAAATATGATATTCGTCAATTCCATTTTCTTTTCCATCCTGTTTGGAGGGTAAGGAAATGGGTCATCTTGATTTACACAATGTTTTTCCAATAAAATCAATATTTTTAAATTATGAATCCAGGGTTGTTTTCTCATTCCGACAGACACAGTACAAATGTTAATGCACACAGCACAGTGCAAGCAGCTGCGCAGAGGAAACCAGTATGACAGCTTTGAGACGGTTTTGTCAATAAACAGGTAACCTGGCAACTGTTGCATCTCTTAATGTCGGACTCACAGTGCGCAAATCTCCTGGCATGCTATGCAGAACTGTGACCGCTTTTTGAGAGTGTGAGGCACATTGATTTTCTAAACTGGCAAGCAGTAAGTAGTATATTGGAGTATATTGACTTCATGTTTGAATTTATGGACGCGTCGTGTAAGTAAATCGGCCTAATGTTCCAACTGACACCAGGGCGGGACCCAGGTTTTCAGTGTGTTATGCACCGGTTTCTTTACTGCCTTTCATTCAAAATAAAGATTTGATTAACTTCTGATGAAGAAAATATTCCCATATTGGTATTGAATACTACATAATAAATTAACAACATGTTTGTAACTGTAATACACTGCGGGATGATAAACGTGGAGATGGGAGGTTTTTCTCTAGTCCATCTCCGGCCATTATTTTAGAGTGTAGCATCGTCGGTGTTCCCGGTGCTAACGTTGTTGTCCTGGGGCTAGAGTGAGTACTGCAATGATCCCCAAAAGCAAACACTCACCCATGTATTCTGTTGTCGTTCATGTGGGATACAACGACTCAGTGAAAGGCAGCTCAGAACAGTTGAAGCACTATTTTATGGAACCAATTCAGTCGCAGCTATAGCGGCATATTTCCGATAGATAGGCCTGTCAGCGACCATTGCCCGATTGTATGCATTAAATATGTTAGAATTCAGGTCAAACCATGTTTTATCACTAAAAATACATTTTTGAATTTTTAGTGAACAATCATTTTTACAAGACCTTTCCCGAAGTTATCTTGACTGTATTTCAGCCATTCCAGAGGTCGAACTAGCACACTAGTGTTAGCTACACTATATCTACCTGTAGTGGATCTTCGAAATTCTGGAAGACCGTTTAACCCTTAAAACGGTATTGTTACCACGCTGCCTCAACAGATAATGTTGGACTCTATACCTGTTACTGACCAAATTGCCGATGCCTTTAACTGACACTTAATTGCAGCAGGTTATCTTTTTGAGAAAGAAAAAACTCAATTCTTACCCCGAATGACAGAGGGGGAAATGACAGTTATCGACTAATAATGCAAGAACATGCTGATTTTTCCCTGAGTAAATGGCTCCTTTATTCATGGTCAGTTGCAGACACTAACACCACTGGGGCTGATATGTCAGGCTAGTGCTACTCCAATTATTTCTGGAGCTCTAATGCATATATCAAAATCTTGGAGGTATTGGTAACTTTTTTAGCGTGTTTCAGTCTGGATTTAGACCTGGGCACAGAACTGTCACAGCAGCTACACTGGTTGTAAATTATATTGTTGACCTGTTGAAGGCCTTCGATGCAGTATATCACTCAATCTTATTGAGTACTAAATCCAAATAAAACAAAGTACATGCTATTTTCTAGGTCACAGAACCTAGCTTTAGATTACCCTAAAATTACTACCCTGAATGGTTCTTATAGAATATTTTGCTTCTTACGAATACTTTGGGATTTCTTCAGATGAAAATCTGTCTTTTAAAACACATGTTAGTGAGTTGATGAAAAAGCAAAAGATTAATATAGGTTTCTTTAGTCGAACATTTTTTTGTCTGTCACAACTGCATAGAAAATATATTGTGCAAGCAACTGTTGTGTCACTACTAGATAATGGTGATATACTATATATGTATTCACTTCAATCTCTATATGTAATCTATGATCAGTGATAAACTGTTATCTTAAGTAAGTGTTTCAGTGCCTTTAAGAAATTTTACAATTCTTATAAAGGACATTTTTATTGTCAGTTGTCATTGATTTTTTTTAATGTATGTTTTATTTCCATTTTGTTGGTATTTAGTGTTGTAATACAGGGCTCAGCTCTAAAACAGACTATTCTATCAGTGGATAAAGGTAAATCAATAAAATATACAACTTAATGTATTTACATAGTACTGTACAGTTGTGGTTCGGATATCAGACTCAGACGCAAATTGAGGGGTGGATCAAGTTAGAGAGGAAGCGTTAAAGCCACGCACCACCACACTATCTTCTGAAACATAGGCAACCCATCTCTTTTAAACACACACAACGTTCCCTCAAAGGTATCTTGTAAATCTGAAAGACACGTTGCAGGAAAATGAGCTTGTCCCCATAAAACATCTATCAGATGTCTGTTTCGCAAGTGCGTTTGTGTGCGTGTGCGTGTGTGTGTGTGTACTTCCTGGTTCAAGAACTAGTATGATGAAAACCATTAGGCAAGGTTCATGTGGTGAAATGGTCCTCCACCTTTCAGAATAATTCCAGTGTTACAGATGGTCCCTTAACCACCTCACACACTGGAGTTGCAATGAGGTTGGAGACAGCATGAAAGGTGGTCCTGTGTGGTTGGTACAGGTGCACATGGACCTGTTTAAAACTAGACCACAGAAACATTTGCATATTTCCTAGAGCGGACCATGCAAAAAACCTTATGAGGACTAATTTGTTACGTTTTGCTATCTTTCTTACGGTCAGATATGGCCTGTGTTTTGTTTAGACTTACCCTGGCTTGGTGTTTTGATAACCTTTTAAATCTACAAAGGACAAAGTGACATTGGTCAAGATATTTGCATCAATTCACTCTACAACAACATGATTGGCTAAATAAAAGCAAAGATATTGATACAAGTTACCTTGTCCTATATATATTTACACAGTTATCAAACCATTAAGGTGGTGTAAGCCTAAACGAAACACAGACCTTATTTGACCTCAAAGAAATTAATGGTGTAATAAAGCAAAGAAAAGCATTTCAATGTTTTATTGATCTTGATTTTTTATTCATACTATTTCAGTCAATAAACCTGAATGACAAACAAACGTTTGATTTTCTATTCTTGTTGGGACGTAAGACCCAGAAATCAATTTTCTCTATTCCCTAGGCCTAAACTTACCCCTTACCAGAACATAATGGTAATGCCTAAACTTAAAAGTAATCCCAATTTTAACACTATGCCCAATTGTATGCTTTCACTACATCCAACCACTGAACCAGAAATAGTATTTTCCTCGTGGGGCCTTGTCCCAAAAACCTGGTGACCTATTTTTCAGGTTCCACTATCTTTGTAGGGACAGGTAAACACAGACGTGCACAACATACACGCACACACACACACACACACATGCACACACACACACACACACACACATACGCACACCCGCACACGCACACATTGGCTGTGTTCGAGAGCATCAAAACCTCAATGTATGTAATACTGATATACTGTTAAAAATCCAACGAAGCAGTCGCCGGCTTTGTTTTGATTCTCTCGAACACGGCCACATAGGGGGCTCGCCACTACGCATGCGTATTTACAGCAATGTGAAATTCTACCATACTGACTTCCCCGCCCTAGATCCCATCACTTCACTCACAGACGAGGAGCTGATTGATGTTCTCCGAGACAAATTAATCTACGTTTCTTTTTACCTGATATAAAGTCATTACTTGTTTCCTTTGGACGAAAAAATAATCATTCAATAGGATACGGCGTTGTTTATTTGTTTTTAATTATGAAGTTGTCAAATAATCAGCATCTTTCAGAGAACGGAGATGGGTCGGACTTGAATCCCCCTTTGAGAAATCCTTTCGTTCACGAGTTACGATTTACCCCCTTGGAGAAAATCAGGGTAAGAAACCCGGCCCTTAAATTGTTGGTGAAAATCTAATTTAATAAACATTCGAACTATTTGTGTGTTTTGCCAGTCAGCTAGCTTCAGTAACCAGTTAGCGAACCATCAACGGTACTAGTTTTGGGGTACTGTACAGTAGCTCATCACTAGCAGCTAACTATCAGAATTGGTAGCTAGGCTACTTGATGTTCTCCGCCCACCAAGTTTTCCGTGCTTTTCGCGAACGTGCTGCTATTATGGTCGAAACTGGAAGCTAGAATTATTACCTCGATCATTTCTCCTGTTTGTATGTGTAAGAGACCTATATCTAAACTTGTTATTGTATGGGGATTTTATTCCATACAGAATAATTTGCAAAATTTACATCAGAAAGCGTAACGTTTGTTTGTAGCTATTAAGACTAGCTGTAGAAATGAACTGATTATATTGGTTGTCATCATATGGAACTGATGGACTTTTGCGTTGGACATTTGCATTGGATTACCATATAAAATGGCAGTTAACTGTAAAACTGTCCTAATAACTGCCTTTATAGGTTTCAGAGATCTGGGTCACAGAAAGTATTTTTTTTCTCTCTAACACACACACACACGCACACAAGGGGGGAAAAAAGTAAATCCACATGCAATGTATGTCACACTAGGAGGTTAAGAACATTAAAAAAGTGATGTAATACTCATCTGGTGTATCTTCTCTGATAAACCATTGCTATCAGCCAATCAGAATTGATGCCGCGATTGGTCATGTCCAACCTGAAGCCATGCCTATATACCACACCCCCTTGTGGGAGGGTGGGGCACAGCCAGCAGAAAGAACTGCAACAAAATTATTTTTATTACTTCCTATAATTAATTATCTATGAATATAGCATCTTCCTAAAGTGCATGTCATTTGTGTTAGGATTTTATTTCATGTTCATTGGTCCCTGCCTTGCTGCTTCAGACTGCGTTCTGCCGATTCGAGTTCGCAGTAGTAGGCTATATGCTAAGTGTGAATTTGGGGCTACCCCCTCTCTCACAAAGCAATGTACATTGAATGTGTGAAAATATTAATATGCATGCTCGGAATGTTAGTGTGATCAATGTAGATCACACAGATTGTACGGGAAGTGGGGCTGACAGCCGGTAGCCCCACTAAAGCGTAATTTCGTATTTCAGACCTGATTGGCTGTCTATCTGTCTGGTGCCAACATTAGTCGGGAAGAAGTGCAAGGAGGGTAGATTGTCTTAGCTAGCTTGTTAGCTTCACAAACGCCTGCTAACTTGAGAAAATGAATAGTCGAGCACCGGTTTGAAACCCTTAATTTGGAGGAGAAACTTTAAGTAAAGCGACTTGGTGCCCATCAGTCAAGGGATATTGTCATCACTCAAACCACTGGTAAAAGTATCCGCGGGTTTAACATGGAGTGATTTTTGAAGAAAAAGTGGCTAACGGTTAGCATACAAAAGAAGGCACTCTTCTGTTTTCCATCTCTGCTATTTGGTGGAGATGGTACTTGGTCGAGGACTGGATACAAAGATTTAAAACATCTTTCTGAGAGGACTGCAAAACGAGAGCAGCCGGAGTCATCTGGACAATGCTGTGAAATTGGGCTTACTTGGAAGGGTAAATGTCACATCCCAAGTTGACAGTGCATACAGGCGCTCCATTAAGCAGCGTAACAGACAGGTGGAGGAAAACGGGTACGTTCTCAGTCAGATCATAACATGTATTAAACTGTGTGGAAAATGTGAAACCGCAGTGCGGGGGCACGACGAGTCGGTGGACTCCCTGAATCCTGGTATATTCAGATGCATTTTCAAGATTGTGTGAGGGCGATTCGAGACTTCAGAGGCACTATGACGCTCAGCCCATCTTCAAAGGGACATCTAGCACTGTACAAAACGAACCGTTAGACTGTATGTATGAAGTGTGCAGGTCGGAGATAGCCAAGCAAGTGGACGAGACATCATTTGTTGCCATTTAGGCAGATGAGACAACTGATGTCTCCTGTAAATCACAAATGGTGGTTGTGTCGCGATACATGTTGCCTGACAGTACAGTGGCCGAGAGGTTTTTGGAGTTTGTGGAAGTCAAAGATAAAACTGGACTCAACCTCTGGAACCACGGAAGCTGGGAGAAAAGCTGATTTAGGTTTGTAAATGTGACCGTGGTAATTTTACATGTGTGAGAGAGAAGGAGAGCAATTACATAAGAAGGTCGCTCTCTCTCGCTCGCTCGCTCCAGTATGTGTACTACAACACCTGGTAGAAGCAAGCCGCTGTTTGTTGATGTGTTAAATAATCACATCAGTAGCGAGAGAGAGTTTTGTAGCTTTACTGGTATGTATCCTATATTTTGTAATGGTTTGTGCCCCACCAATGTTTTGCATATAAAATGCCACTGATCACATGGAAGAACTTTTTTTTACTGCCCTAATTACATTAGTGACTTGGTAATAAGAGCAGTGAGGCGTCTCTGGGGTTCTACTTCGTGAAGCTTTGCCTCCTTCACTCTTATTGGTTTACCCCTCTGCCAATAGGCAGTCACTGAAAATGTAAGTATGCATATCACACCTCATGGCCATCTGCCCCATGGCTATAAAAGAGGTTCTCACACTTTGCTCAGTCTCCATTTTTTCTTCATGGGAAAAGTTTAAGTGATTTCTACTAAGCCAAGGATGGCTTCACCATCTTTGACCGCTGGAGCGGTCCCTGCTAGACCGGCGCCGCGGCCGCCGACTTCCTTGTCGGCATGCCGGTGTAGTGAGCTCGACGCAGCGGTCGACGCACACACACTTTGCTGTGCATGTTTGGGACCACTTCATGCTCTGCGTGCACTGCTTGCGCTGTCCTGCCTTTACAGGTGAGGATGGACGGGCTGGCATACTTTGCTGAGGAGGTCCCTCTCGCTGACGTCCTCTCTCTCTCCTCTCCGAGGAGGACTCCTTTCAGGAGGAGTCGGGGTCAGAGGATGAGGTGACCGGCCCGGCTACAGCTCCATCCACCTCCGGAACTATTCTCCCTGTTGAAACCTGATGCATTCTTACTGTTTAAAGGACTGAGTCCCATTGTTTGGATGTGAACATGAATGTGTTAGAGAGGGATCTGGTATTTGTCCTAGGGGGCATTCTTGATTGGTAAGAGTAGATGATAGGGTTAATCATAAATCTGCCTATCTGTAGGTTGTCCAGATGCTTTAAGTCCCCCTCAAGGGTTGAGAAGGTTACCCAGATGGGGGAGGACAACATGTGACTTGTTTGAAACCTAGGACATGTGATGGAACAAAAGGAATGTGTTTTATTGACAAGACAGATGGGCAACAACTTACCAAACCCCTTTTAACTGTAATAAATACGGATTGTGCATGTATTGAGTTAGAGACTCCTTGGACGATTATGTTTGTAAGCGTTTGACGCGTCTCTCTTATTTGCAAATAATATTAAGATGGCTAACTTGTGCCAAGAGAAGTTCGTCTCTGTTTCTCACTCCTTTAAGAGTGTCGATCGATGGAATTGCCATCACATCCCCCGCTTGCCTCTTCGGAGGATGAGGAGGAGGTCGCCTCCGCGAAGAACCGGAGCGTTGACCCTCTGGCGATAACGGAGGACTTCTTCGCTGCCATCTTCGATGCTAGAGCCCCGCCGGGGGAGGGGGGGGGGGGGTCTGTTTGAGGCTGCCCACTAGACGCAGGTGCGCGACGCCCGACGCTGTCTCCATCCGAGGTGAGTGAGCTGGCAAGGGCTTCAGCGTCCATCCTCAAGCTCACCCAGGCTAACTCTCTCTTGGCCGGCCAGGTGATGGCCATGTCAGTGGTTCAGGTCAGGCCCCTGTGGCTGGCGCTCGCCTCCTTGAAGGAGCCTGAGAAGATGCCTTTCCTCAACACTCCATTGCAGGAGGACACACTATTTGGCGCTAAGGTCACTGAGGCCCTGGTGCGTCAAAAGAAGGACTGAGAGTAGCGTATCCGGCTGGGTCCCCTTCTGCCGGTTCCTGCTTCCTCTTCGGCGTCCGCTGCCCCCCCCTGAGACTTCGGGTCCATGGAGACCTGGGGGTCGCCGTCCTCAGCATCACCGTGCCAGGTCTACGGGCGCATCGGAACCGGATGTGTCTCAACCGGTGGAGCGTGAGGTGAGGGAACCTCGTCCCCAGAGGTCGTCCCTCATCCTCCTTCCCGCCGGCAAAACAAGGGAGGACGGAAGGTTCCTCCGTTCAAGAGGCGCCGTACCTGACTCTTTGGGTGGGGGTGGGGGTTTGTCCCTCGGATGCTTCCCCACCCTGTGTGCGGGAGCCCGGGCATGGTTCTGTTGGGCGAGGAGGAGTTTTCCGCTATACTTGGCTCCGTCACCTGCTGGAGCCTCTATCTCCATGGTTTACGGCTGTAACCGATAGGGAGATGGACAGCTCGGCCCAGGTGGCACATGCGTCTTCCTCTCCCTTTCGGGTTGCCCCCATCTTGGGCGGGGTGGCTGTTTGCGGACGCTCTGGAGTCGGACCTAGCTAAGAGGGTCAGTGACCTTTGTGCGCTATCGACGAAGCCTGGCTGTCTCGCCATCTATGCCGATGGCAACAGGGCTGTGTTGCTCCCTAACCCGGCCTTTCTGCCTAAGGTGATCAAGTTGTCGTTTCGTTCCATGAAGATGGTGTTGTGGGCGTTTTCTCCCCCTCCCCATGCGGAATAGAGGGAGGAGAGGCTGCCTCTTCTGTGTCCGGTGTGTGCAGCGCACGGCCCACAGCTCTTTGTGTGTCATGGTGGCCCAAAGGTGGGCCAGCCGTTGTCGAAACAGCGTCTGTCTCACTGGTTGTGTGAGGCAGTTGATCTGGTCTCCAAGTCACGTGGCACTCCCACGCCCAGGGGTTTTGGAGGCGTGGGGGTGGACATTTTGCGCTGCGGCATCTTGAGGGACGCCATCGCCCTTTGTCCGGTTTTACTTGCGTGACATGGCTGCGGGTACGCTGGCTCACTCTGTGCTCAGTGTGGCTGAGGCTGGGGTGTGAGTTGGGTCAGTTGAGCAGCTGGGACGGTGCATTTGACATGGTTCCGTCCGATGCTCCGATTTGCCTGGGTGGTTTTTGGTCGGACGCTCCGGTGTGCTTGAGTGTCAGTTTGTGCGTCCAGGTCTCTGCGTGTTTTTTGGGCTGTCCTCGGATGCTCTGATTTACGTTTTTAATGATTGAGGAGGTGCCGGTTGGGTTGGTGCCGTGTGTGCATTTGTTTGGGGCTGTTTATCAGTACGCAGACGTATGTGCCAATGGTTGAGTGGGATGGAAGCGGTTCGGTGGCATGGTTGGTATTCTGTGCCTGAGGTGTCCTGTTGGGCACTTATCTCGTTGGTGAGGTGGGCGACCGACAGGGAGTACATCTTGGGCTCGCTCGCTTTGCCCTAAACCAATAAGAGCGAAGCCCCTATGGGCAAATCTTCACGATATCGATCGATAGTTACTTTCGTAATTCCAGTTCTATGAGTGGAGCGTCGTCCCCATAGGGTTCATGCCCTGACCGGTCTCTGCCTGCTTTTCTCGTGAAGAAAGGTATGTCAGGAGACTGAGCAGAGTGTGACCACCTCTTTTATAGCCATGGGGCAGATGGCCATGAGAGGTGTGATTTGCATTTTTAAATCTTCAGTGACTGCCTATTGGCAGATGGGTAAATCAATAGGAGCGAAGCCCTTATTGGCGACGCTCCACTCATAGAACTGGAGTTACGAAAGTAACTATCGTTTGTGATATATTGCTAATATACCACACCCCCTTGTGCCATATTGTTTACATATACCATGGCTTTTAGCCAATCAGCTTCCAGGATTTCAACAACCTGTTTATGAAGATACATTCTAAAATGTATGTTTTATTGTAGTGGTATTAGCCATTGGATCTCCAAGCCGGTTCTACCTAATTTTTTTAATTGCAACCCTCTAATCATGGATTTATTTAGACCTGGGACACCAGGTAGGTGATTGTTATGATGAGGT
This sequence comes from Esox lucius, assembly GCF_011004845.1. NCBI lineage: Eukaryota > Metazoa > Chordata > Actinopteri > Esociformes > Esocidae > Esox > Esox lucius. The sequence goes on along the minus strand of NC_047578.1, from coordinate 8,450,211 downwards.
AGAAGAGAGAACCAGCAGGATCTGGACCACGTAGGGTAAGATTTGAATACCCCTGCTTTATTGGGTAGAGGCAGTTTCCACCCAAAAAAAATAGATCTACTAATTAACTTGAACTACTATAGACACAGACATAGTTTATTTAGATGTTAACATTGTCATTTTGCATGTCATCCATCAACCACATAAAGTGCTTGTTAGGAGCTCACAAGCAGAAGTGCTGCCGTGATTTATTTAGTTACATCATCAATGCTGGCATTGAGAAATGCAAACCAGATGGACTACATCTCAGCCAGGCCTAAAAAATACATAATAATATAAAAAATACCTAATAATTACCACGCTAAATTACAATTGCAACGAGACTGGTTTGTGTCTGTCAGATACCTTCCTTTGTTTTGTTGCAGGCGGCAACATACTGTGCTGCAATTCACCTAAAAGGAGAGTTGTCTTATTCCCATTAGAGAGATCTGAAACCTTGTGATGGTTTAGCGTTTTGGAAAATGACAAATTGTTTAATAGTTTTTACATTTTGTCAGGAAATGCTGCTCTGACTCAGGTTTTGCTGTGGTGAAGTGGCTGCAGAGCCTTTCCTCGACCGGGAGCCAGGTTTTCCTGTGTCCTCCGGTTTCAGTGGCACGGCTGTGCTCACTGAGCCTGTATTTTGTCAAGGTTTTTCTAAGGTTTTGATCAGCTACCAGGGTCATATAGTTTGTCTGGGTGTACTGTCTGTTTAGGACCACTTTTCAAGTGGATTCTTGCTGTTTTGTTTACTGTTTGAGTAGTCGCAGACTGTTGGAGTTGTACATCTGCGGCCAGGAGGTTTTATCCTGCTCACGGTGTACCGGTCCAGTAGTGCCCGGCACCACAGAAGGGGGTCCAAATGGGTTCTGTACCCTCCAAAGTGGGTGGATAGTGTCCGGCAGAGTTGCCTTGGCTCATCGCACTCTAGCAACCCTTTGTGGTTGGTCAGGGAAGCAGTCAAGAGCATGTTTGTGTGTACTAGCGTGTGCATTAATACTTGTCGCACAAGCAGTTTGACAAGAAGCAGAGGACACGTGTATAGTCTTTGACTTGTATCAACGATGTAGAGGACTATATTGGCAAATTTGGCCAGATCAGATTGGAATCACCGTCACCACACGGGTACAGCGGCGATCCCATTTGCAAGCCGGCCAAAAAATCGGCCAAACTATAGGCCGGTTTTGTGATGTCAAATGAGATTGCCGACCCACCGCGGCAATACAGACTCCTCAGCGGTTCAGTCGGTGACATCGGTCCTTTGGGAGGCTCGGGTTTGTTGATTGTTCATATCGCGGCAACGTTGATTTGAGGAGTTTTTCTGGTTTAGCCGACTCCTCGAAACAGGCAGTCTGGAAGACGCGGGCATTGGGGAGGAATGCGTTCCACGTGTTTGCTGTGACCAACACACTCGGCCACCAGTCCCTGTCATGTGTTCCTGTTGCCAGCGGTGTGAAAAGACGTGGTGTTTGTGTTCCGGCAGAGAGTGTGGGTGTGTGCGTGTGCACGTGTGCTAGCAGCCTGTGCACGTGTATTAGCCTTCTTTGATTGGCCCAAGTATGTATGTTTGTGTGTTGAAACTGTGTGTGTTACTCCGTGTCTAAGTGACCTCCGTGAACTTCTACCTTCCAACTTACCTTCTAACTGATCACTTATTAGGGACGTGTCGCAGATGAAGTTTGTTACCTTTTCTAATATGGGTGTTTGTTAATGGATAAATGTGTACCTGCAACAGTCAATCTAGCGGCCATTTCATGGAATAGAATGAACTGTTTGTTGTGATGATTCGGTCAGTTTGTGATATGTCGTTTTTATACAGCTAGCCTGTCACTTCGGTCTGATATATAGATCTTTGACAGAAACATGCTAGAAACCACAGCAGGGCAATTGGATACAATGTGCCGGTTTTAACAAAGACCGTTTTAAAGGCCAACAGGCTCACATTACAATAGAAAACGTCACCATGGTGTTATTTAGAAATGCTCACATTTCCAGAGGCTTGGCCTAGATCTGGGACTGGAATAATTAGCACCACATTCAGCAGCCAAATGCTTTTGCTAAGTCTGTCCTTTCTGAATCTCCCCGTTCTTCCCGTTGTCTCAATCTCACACTCGGCCTCTGTCTCTGTCGGTCTCTGTGTCGGTCTCTGTGTCTGTGTGCCTTTTGCAGGAATTAACTTGTTTGCGGTGGTTCTCTTCCACTGCTGTCAGAATGTTATGTGCCAACATGGAGGCCGGTTTCACAACGCTGCAGGTAGATCTATGTCTCTGAGGGCAACTGGGACACACCCTAGTTGTGTGCTCCTCCAGGGAGGGCTAACATGTGGCACCCTCACTGATGAGGCAGAAGGCTATGTGGTGCTATTATGCTGAAATGATAGTTGGCTAGCCATAATGACACAATGCTGTCGCGTGGGTGATTGCAGTCGGCTCGTTTTAGCTGGTTGTAAATGCGAGATCAGTGCAATTTGTTTCACACATAATTGGCCTGAAGTGCATGGGAATGGATTTTGCTGTGCCAAACGGTACTCCAGTATGTCAGAATGTATTTCTCAGGGGCTAGTGACATCTGACATTGAAATGCAGTCATGCTTTGATTCGTTTTGTGAAGCCTCCATGTTAGACCAGTGACGCCACAAGTTGTTTTGTGTGTAACTGCAGTAGTTCTTGTTTATTAGAGCCAGTGGAGCACCTTCAGTGATGTGCCTATCAGCAGAGATGTTGGTAAATATACAACATCTTTTCATTAAAAGACTCCCAATCTGTAGGGATGGTGCTTCCTACTCTGACTCCTGTCTTAAGGTGACGTGGTTCATTTGACTCAGTCCTGCCCTAAGGTGACGTGGTTCATTTGACTCAGTCCTGCCCTAAGGTGACGTGGTTCATTTGACTCAGTCCTGCCCTAAGGTGACGTGGTTCATTTGACTCAGTCCTGCCCTAAGGTGACGTGGTTCATTTGACTCAGTCCTGCCTTAAGGTGACGTGGTTAATTTGACTCAGTCCTGCCCTAAGGTGACGTGGTTCATTTGACTCAGTCCTGCCCTAAGGTGACGTGGTTCATTTGACTCAGTCCTGCCCTAAGGTGACGTGGTTAATTTGACTCAGTCCTGCCCTAAGGTGACGTGGTTAATTTGACTCAGTCCTGTCTTAAGGTGACGTGGTTCATTTGACTCAGTCCTGCCCTAAGGTGACGTGGTTCATTTGACTCAGTCCTGCCCTAAGGTGACGTGGTTCATTTGACTCAGTCCTGCCCTAAGGTGACGTGGTTCATTTGACTCAGTCCTGTCTTAAGGTGACGTGGTTCATTTGACTCAGTCCTGCCCTAAGGTGACGTGGTTCATTTGACTCAGTCCTGTCTTAAGGTGACATGGTTCATTTGAGTCAGTCCTGTCTTAAGGTGACGTGGTTCATTTGACTCAGTCCTGCCCTAAGGTGACGTGGTTCATTTGACTCAGTGCTGGGGTCAGATGGAGGTGGAGTGGTGCTGGGGTCAGATGGAGGTGGAGTGGTGCTGGGGTCAGATGGAGGTGGAGTGGTGCTGGGGTCAGATGGAGGCGTTGGGCTGGGAGACACTGCCGGGAACACCGCTATGTAACATAACCCTTTCAAATAGGAAATGCAGGATTGTTGCTTTATTTATTAATATACAGTTCTGAAATGTTTATATTGCTCCCCTTTATAAGATAGACATTTACTTCAATGTTGGCAACATGCACGTTTTATAAAGACATTGCGGCAGACAGAATTTCTGAAAGGCTGGAGTGGTATACCATGATCTATTTATGTGGGATTCAGTTTTGGGACAATTTAACAGGCTGAAAGAACCCAAATCTAAAACAATACATTTGTAAATATTATTTTGTTGAAATGTTGAGTGCTTCTTCTCAGATAGCGTAATCAAAAAGCAAACCCTAGCCTGGATAGTTACAGAAGAAGCAGTGTATGTAAAATGAATTATTACAAAAAATATGCAAATGATCGATTTTCAGCAGAGCAGGGAAATGAGTGAATGGGAGTACAGACTGTTTACCTTCTCTCACATTCTCTGGCCTGGGCTTTGGGTGGCAGGACAACTGTGGCCAGTCGGCACAGAATAATGCAACAAGCCATTACATTCTATTCACTGGAGGTAATAAACCAGTAAGCCTCAATCTTGACAATACAAAAGTATTTCCTAATGGAAATGTGCTAATATTATTCCCAATGCAAAAATAAATGATTAGGTTCAACACACATGTTGGAATGCAGTCAGTCATGCAGTTATCAAGTTGGCCAACGTAACTGTTGCAAAAAACGTCTGGAGCAGATTCTCAAGCCTGTGTACTCGAGAAGGGGGCCCGTGGTCTATGCTGGTGATTCGCTCTCAGTGACGTTTTCGGCCCACCTAGAAGGCATAACACATCAATTGTCTCAGTCCCACACATTCCAAGACGAACTGTGATAGGTTGATTCTACTGTCATGCTCTAATCGAATTGAATGACGGATACAATGATGTAGACCGGTGCCTTCATTCCGGGCCTAGCTAGATTCTGTCTACCCTCAGGCCACCAAATATTTTTTTTCTTTCTCTTTGGTATTAAAATATATCTTTCCAACACAAACTCCCAAAATGTAATATGAAAACCATTAAAATTGATGGATTGTTTTGCCCCTAATGTTCTAAAAATGAGGTGCAAATCGATAGGAAAGCAAAGAAATAACCCAAAAGGATATATTTTTTAAAAACCTGAAGATTTGTACAGATGTTTAGGCCTTCTCTGAAGATACAGATGGTCCTGATGGTTCCCCACTGGCACATTCATTACAGATTTAATGCTTGATTAGCACCCTTTTTTTCTTAGTTACATTTATATGGTGATTATTTCCTTCACATTCTAGAGCTCATGTCAGTCCCTCATGTCTAGGGAGGGCGAGACTCCAGCGCATGGGCGCGTGCGTGCGAGAGTGACACTTAAAACAGAGGAAGTATGTGGGGGACCAGAAAGCCCACTCTTAATGACTTTAGTGAACCCTGTATGATGGGAGGAAGTGTATGTTTGTGATTCCAGTGATTGAGTGTGTTTTTCAGGAAACAAACAACAAGGATATAATGTCTCTGTTACACACACACACAGACACACACACAGACACACAGACACAGACACACACACACACACACACAGACACAGACAGACACACACACACACACAGAGACAGCGCCACAGAATCTCCAGTCACACACCCAATTCATTTGTAGCTGTTTTGTGTATTTCCTACAACATTTTTGAATACGCACTTTCCCTTTTGGTTGACCATCTCACAAAAGCTATGATAACAATATTTCTTGGATATAATAAAGTGATTTAGGTGGCACAATCCATATACAGTTCAGTTTTAGCAATCCGGAAAGGACGGAGGGATTTCACTTGTGGCTCTGCTGATTTGAGGAGAGGATCATATTATTGAAGTTGAAGAGATGTAGGCTTCCACATTTCCATTTGCCAACAGGTCATCCTCCTTCCATTGGCCAACAGGTCATCCTCCTTCCACTGGCCAAAATAAATTCAGAATTTTAGGATGTGCTTTTGTATGCCCTCAAACTATTTCTGGTGAGGAAATGAGATGAATCACAATCATTCCACTGTGACTGTAGATATTCTAGGGAAAGGTTCTGATGTTGCGATGCAAAAAATTCAACATAATGTCGTTTTTTGATTGTCTTGATTTGTTGAGCATAGTGATTTGTTGAGTTTCTTTGGAGCATGCTGCCGGTTGCTGTGGGCCACTAAACGAGGAAAGGAACTGTTTGGGTGGTGAGATTCTTTGGTCATTATTAACCAGGACCGTGTGCCAGCCCTCAACCTGCTGAACGGTCCTTTATTTAACACCAGTGAGCGATGTGAGAGGCACAGCCTTGCCGGCAGGATTTCTCCACCTACGGTCATTTCTCGGTGGAGGAGAAGTAGCATCCAGTGACCTTCTCTCTGAACTGTACAGTGCATTGCAGTTCTCCTCAGCATTATGCAGACCACAGTCTCCCACGGGCAGTCTGTGAAATACAGAACATCACGGGGTTGTTGGTCAGTAGGTGGTAATATCGCCCTATTCGTGTTAATTTATTTATCTGACCGTGCTGTCTCCACCTGGTGCTCACACAGATCGATGGAAGAGGAATTAAAGTGGGTAGAGGGAGGAGTAGAGAGGGAATATGAGTCCCAAAGGACGGGAGAGAGACCGCATGTCTCCCATTATGTAGGGAGGCAGAGCAATAGAGCGATGGAGAGAAGGGGGGGAGGGAGAGAGGAAGAGGGAGGTGTAGGGACGAGGGGGGAGGGAGAGAGGAAGAGGGAGGTGAAGGGAGTGAGATGTAGGGACGGGGGGGGAGGGAGAGAGTAAGAGGGAGGTGAAGGGAGTGAGATGTGGGGGAGTGGGGGGGGGGGGACAAAATAAGGACATATTTGTCATGAGGATCTGTCTACTGACACTGCCCAGAATGGCAGTAAGGGCTTCTCACAGCAACCTTTGAACATTTTCTGGTGGTGGTCTTCGATGTTGTTTCTGCGGTCACACAAAGCAAAACCAACATTACACGAGCCAAATTAAATGTAAAAGGCTTTGGAAGGGGAGAGAGGGCGGGAGCGAGACAGGAGTTGGGGGAGGAGAGGGGGAGCAGGAAGGAGAGCAACGGAGTTCTTAAAGGAAACGGAGACGATGATGGAACAGTGGAGAGGAAGCAAGACGGAGAGGCATCAGATCAGAAATGTCACGACTGACACTGTGGCCCAGAGATTAGGATCAGTCGGGTTACTGTCTGGGGACCAGCGCCATTCTGGAGAGACTACAGTCAGAAAAATGCATGAAGGGCAAAGTTATACTAGTTGTACTTGTTTTCTAAAAATGAGAAACATTTCTTGACCTTTGTAGGGTGTGGGCCAATCACTTCGTTTAGACTGCACCTCCTCTGCCTCGGGGCAGTTGAACAGAATAATGCAGAGACTTGTCCTATCTTATACAAATGAAAAGCATAGAAAAATACTTTTTAACAGTAGTCCTTGTGTGGCTGTGTTATGTATGTGATGTGTTGTATGGCATATCCAACTTATAATTATTAATAATTGTTTTTTGTTTGACATTTTGGTGGCATTCATAAAGTGCCCCTGTAGATGATACATTCTGCTCCATCATAACTACTGCCAATACTCCACCTTCCTTTCCTATTTTATTAAATAGTCTTTATATATGGTGAGCTGTGCAATTGGCAAACATTTTCAGGGGGTTAGTGAATACATTTACAGTGGATCCCTTGCACTCTAGTAATTCCTTGTGGTGGTTTGAGTGCCTGTGAGCTCGACCAAAGTAGAAGGCCAGAGAGTGCATTCCTTTCCGCGCATAAGGATTACGGTCTAGACTTCTTAGTTGAGCTGTCAGCATGATAAGATGCAAAACCACATGGTTGTGCTTTGAAAGACACATGTTGAAATCAACTATACTGAGTCGGCTGGGTGTTTCTTCAATGAAACAAGGCCTTAAAAACAAAAATGAGATACCATTAAATGATGGGGGGAAATAAGGTAAACAAAAATTATGATAATTTAAGAAAAGTGTCTGGGGAAACAGATGTTGTATAGTCATAGTGCATATTGTCTTCTACATTCATACTTGAACAAAAATATAAAGACAGCATGTATACATTTAAAAGATTTTACTGTGCTCATATAAGCCAATCAGTCAGTTGGAATTAAGTAATTAGGCCCGAACTTAAGGATTTCACATGGCTACAAAAACTCCTGGTCTTCCCAATTCCCAAACATGCTCAGTGAGTGACATGTCTCGTGAACATGCAGGCCCTGGAACCACTGGGACAATTTCAGTTTCCAGGAATTGTGCACATGTCCTTGGAACACAAGGACATATATTATCATGTTCAAACATGAATTCATAGCGACGGAAGTTGATGTCCCATGCTGGAGTGCTTGCACCTGGTCTGTTGTCAGACCGGTCGGACAAACGACATAAGAAGCGGTTTATGGTAGCAAGATGGAAATTAAAGTGTCTGTTAAAAATGCTGGTGGACATTCCTGCTGTCAGCATGCACATTACCTGCTCCCACAAAACCTGAGACATCTGTGGCATTGGGTTGTATGACAAAACTGCACATTTTACATTGGCCTTTTTTTTGTCCCCCAGCACAATAAACACCTGTTTAATGATCATGCAGATGAATCGCATTCCTTATTTGCCATAGCTTAGAAAAATAAGCATATGGAGAGTGTCTGAGATCATTTAATTCGGCGACCAACCCTTCACATGTTGCGTGTATATTTTCATTAATTGATCCCATGTTTCCCTGGTTATTTTCAAGGAAGGGTGCTCTAACGTTACTTCGTCGTGGCACCCAGGCGTGGGACATTACGGAACTGCTGTGGCTCACAGCACACGTTGCAAAACGTTTTCCAGAGAACGGCCAAGCAAGGCCTCCGACTCTTGCAGACAGGTTATTAGTAAAGTACATTCATTTGATTCCCCAGGGATTGGTATGCATCTTCACCTCTATATTTATCAGAGATGGCTTCAGAAATATGTTTGTGAATGTTTGACTGGACCATTTAATGTTTAAATGACAAACATGGGCAGTGAAAATGTGCCCTAACCGAACCTGTGGTGTGGGGTTTTCTGTCAGGCCTTCCCACCTGATTCCCGCCTCGCCCTCAACCGCGTAAACCGTCTCGAAACGGTCCCGGAGGCGGGGTCGCAAAAAAACCCAGCGCCGCTAGCAACACATGAACTGCCGACACAGATTCCGTCACCGGTTGTGTTTTCGGGAAATAAACGCCGTGACCGTTTGCCTTTTGGTCCTCTCCCCGTCAGATCGGCGTCATGACCGTGACGGTCTTCCCAGTCCGGCTGCTGTTTGCGGCGTTCCTCATGTTGCTAGCTTGGCCCTTTGCCTTCGCCGCCACCCTAGGACGATCTGAGCTGGCCGTGGAGGAGCAGACCTGGTGGAGGAGGTGAGTAAGAGGGAGGGCATCCCGCGCCGGGATAACATTTGTGCGAACGAAGGTTAATTGCCCCCGCCCCCCTGTGACGCAGGCTCTGTGACACGGCCCTGAGGGTGATCATGCGCGCCATGTGGTTCTGTGGAGGATTCCACTGGGTGACGGTGAAGGGTCGGCCGGCCCCGCCCTCGCAGGCCCCCATCCTCACCCTGGCCCCCCACTCGTCCTACTTCGACGCCATCCCCATAACCATGACCATGGCCTCCATCGTCATGAAGACCGAGAGCAAGAACATCCCCCTCTGGGGCAGTGAGTAGTCTTCGTTTTCTCCCGGTCATCTTCATTAAATACAGTAGTCTCCCGCCAGCTCCCCCCCCAACCCCTCCCCCATCCATGTTTTATAATATGTTGAAGTTATTCCCTGTGTGGGAGGGGCAGAAGTGGGAAGGGAGACCAGGCATCAAAGATGTCCCATAACATCATTAGTTAAAGGTTTATGACCAACGTTCCCCCCCCCCCCGCTCCACACCAGCTCTGATAAAGTTCATCAGGCCAGTGTTCGTGTCGCGGTCGGACCAGGATTCCCGTAGGAAGACCGTGGAAGAGATTAAACGCAGAGCCCACGGTGTAGGGGAGTGGCCTCAGGTAAACACACCCACAAACCCGCTCACACACACACACACACACACACACACACACACGTGCTGCTTCACAGTCAGACTCCCTCAGTTGTGTACATAATACAGTGTGCTTGAATCTAATATCGTTTTGCGTTCTGTGGTTGCCACGTGACGGGATCCAGATCATGATATTTCCGGAGGGGACGTGCACAAACAGATCCTGCCTCATCACATTCAAGCCTGGTACGTTGCTCTTTACGCTGACTGAGCAAAGCTCTCCGTTTCTCTCTTTCTCACCCGTTTGTCACTCGCTCTGGCTCCCCTCCCACCGCGCTGAAGCGCAGCCGCCGTCGAGGCTCACGGCAGTTGTGACCCTGTTCTTTGTGACAGTCCGGGCAGAGTAATGCCTTCCGGCCCGGCCCAGCGTCAGCATCCTGTCCCCCCTAAGCCTGGTTTGTATAGCCGGGTCCTGCTCCTCGTTGTCCCTTTAAAACCCCGGCAGGCTTTGTGTTTGGATAGCACTGGTGGCTCGTCCAGCGTGTCGCCTCCTGTTCAGTCCTCTCCCCGTCAGAAAACAGCCCCCCGTCAGAAAACAGCCCCCTGTCAGAAAACAGCCCCCTGTCAGAAAACAGCCCCCTGTCAGAAAACAGCCCCCCGTCAGAAAACAGCCCCCGTCAGATCCATCCCATTTCCCTTTCACTTTGTGCATGTGGCTTTGTCTTCTCCCTCTCATTTCTACCTCCCTGTTACTCTATAATACCCCTCTCGCAAAACCGCACCTGGCCCTCTTTCTCTTTCGCCCCGTGGTCCTTCCTCTCTCCCTGCCCATACATAATGATTCAGTCATCACTCCTATGTGGTCCTGGTGGTAACGGTCCCATTGGGTCGGAGCGGTGTGGCGGCCAGGCTACATTAGTCCTCAATACTGTATCCATTATGACAAGTGTGTCCATATGGATCTGATTTGTAGCTCCCCCAAGGGGAAGGTTGTAACATCAGTCACACGCAAGCCTTCTCCTGGAACACACAGACAGACCGAAAACAGCGTGCAGACCAGACTGTGATGGTTGTACGGATGTCAGTTATTCTTGGTGTGAATATGGTTGCTTAGAAACCAGACGGTAACCGTTTCCTCTCCTGTCTTCAGGAGCCTTCATTCCAGCAGTTCCGGTTCAACCAGTAGTTCTGCGATACCCCAACAAAATGGTAAAGGCACGACTCTTCCTCCTGACCTTGGCTCTCTCTCTCTCTCTCTTCACTGTTTCCCTTTACATATTTTATAACTTTCCTCCCTCCCTCCCTTGGTTGTCAGTTCCACTCTCCTCAGCGTGAGACCGTCCCGCCTGTGTTTACTGACTTCATGCTCGTATGTTATCCCCTCTATCTCTATTTTTCCCCCCTCCTTGCCTCTTCCTGTCTCTAAGGTTTAATGCCCTTCTCACCGCAGCTTCTGCTTTCTCTTATGAGCTGTAACCATGTGTGTTGGAGAGATATACATTATCCTGCCTTATCTCCTGCTTTCCTGCACCCGTTGAAAATACATTAAAATCAAGCAAAGAATGTGAGATGTGTTCCTTAGGACACGTCTTGATCTTTGACTCTCCCGAGCCTGCTGTACGTTGTAACGACGAGGCAAAGCCGTGAAATGGGAATGGAGGAAAAAACGGGGTGAAATTGGAAAATAACAATCTGTTGATTTAGAGGACAGCCGAGTATTGAGTCCGCCTTGTTGCATCTCGGCGTATCTCTGGCCGTGGTTGAAGGGGGGGGGGGTGCAGTATCTGTGAAGGCCCTGGTCCCGTTGTGTGAAACTGATTTCCCCTTCCTCTCCCGACAGGATACCATAACGTGGACTTGGCAAGGCCCTGGAGCGTGAGTATCTCTCTCGCTTTCTCTCCCTCTGAAATGCACACTCACCCTTCCTGCCTCTCGTCTCGCTATTCCTCTCTTTAGCGCCCCCTGGCTGTTGTTTGCGGAAACCGCTGGCAATGTGTTTTAGATCAGAGGGGAATGTGGTTGTTTTTGTTTAGGCCTGAGTTGACATTCAAAGTATCTTCCCGCACAATGTCCCCGTCTTTTTCTCTGTCCCTCTCGTCCTTTCTCTCTCGTTCTCTCCCGCTCTGTCTCTTCCCTGTCGTCACCCTTTTGCACCCCCCCCCCTTTCTTTCCCAGTGAGCTGAATGAAATTAACCAGATGACAGTTTCTCTGAAACCATCTGACATCAAGCTGAAGAACAGTAATACAGCCACAGTGAACTTGCCATTCTAACGCTGATCTCTTGACTTTCTTTTTCTCAGTTTTGAGATACTATGGCTGACATTGTGCCAGTTCCACAACCCCATAGAGATTGAGGTATGGGATCTTTTTTATTTTTAAAGGAACTCAGCAACATGATGGCATCATTACACGGTGGTGACAACCTGGGGATTGTTTAGCAGAAGTTTGCATTGCTGGTGAGGGCGTATTTGAAAGTAGTCAAGTGGGCGGGACAGCTTTTACAGGCAAATCCCTCCCGATGACCCTTTTGGGAGTCATGTCCGACCGGGTCATCTGAAGGCATCAGCCAGTCCTTTTAAATAAAAACGAACTACTACATAATGGTGACAATGCTAATGTAAAGACAGAGATGAACCTCTTTCCATGTCAGTGGGCTAATTTCTGTGCTGTATATTATTTGTCCCCGAAAATATTTTCACAAAGTTGTAACAATTCAAGGTAGGTCAAACAACCAAGTGGAGGGCCTGAATTTGTCCATAGATCCCCAACAACTACAATATTGTTTGGTGGACTGAATTCACCACTGGCTACAGATTATCAACAAGTCAAATTTCTCATGAAGAATGTCTGGTAATAGAAATGGAAGATGGACAAGTGATGTTTATTTCCCTTCCTGTAGTATCTGCCTCTCTACACTCCTTCAGAGGAGGAGAAGAACAACCCTGCTCTCTTCGCGAACAATGTCCGAAGCATCATGGCCAAGTTAGTGCCTCTCTGCCTCCTCCTCTTCTGGTTTACGCCAAGCTTTCACGTGGAGTTGTTTTGAGTTCATCTAAATGCGCATCATATATACCCTATATCTGACAGAGGGTTGGTCTTCACTGCTCTCTCCTCTCTGATAGGGCACTGGAGCTGCCTGTCACAGATCTGTCGTTTGACGACTGCCAGCTGAGCCTGGCAACAGGCCCGCTGCGTGTCCCTAGCAACAGCAGCCTACTTCAGTTCAACAGACTAGCCAGAAGACTTGGGTAATTTTGTCATTTAAAACAGCTACAACTCTTTAAAACAATTATTTTGCCATTATAATAAAACCAAAATGTTAAATGCTAGGAGATTTCAAAGTGCTACACATGAAAATGCTAAAACCTTTCGGTTGTTAGAAGACTAAATGGATATGTAGGATAGGGGTGATTTTCTGTACCTCGGGCCACAGTAAGGTTGGCCAGTTTGACTAACTGGAAAAATACTACTGGTTGAACTGAGAAATACACTGAAGTACACCTGGGTTTACTGGACAAACTGGTAAATATTACTGACATTTTACTGGGATTGCTGGTCAAACCGGAAAATGTTACTGATAGTCTACTGGTTTTATTACTGGTTGTAATGGGAAACCATATCAAGTAAATAGATATGTTAAATACTTTGATTACTTTAAATGATTTGTGTCGCTTGAGTGGTCTTTAGACATTGTTTTCCTGTTGTTTTGTTAGGCAGCTTTTCGTCTGTCTGATGGCTAAGTTTAGATTGTCCTGTGTTTCTCTGCTTGCTCACATTGCCTGTCTGTACTGGCACAAAACCACATGTTTTAACCTGACCAGGGAGTGTAATTGATAATTAATCTGCATGCTCAAACAAGTACTTTCTACAAACATTGATTTAATGCACTCTGTCCCTGTAGAGATAAATTAATGCGTAAAGTGTTTTATATGTTCTTGATTTGGCCATTAGATTGACTAAAAGCTTCTGGACACACGCCTGGACTGAAGTATGAAATTCTTAGCCTATTTCTTAGCCTGGTATTCTCTGCATGCAGGCTGAGAACAAGTACTACAGATGCCATGTTACAGCTGGCAGCTAACAGAGCCAGGAAGCTTTGGGGAGACCGGCTGGGATTGGAGGACTTTGCTCAGTACCTGGATCTGCCAGTGACAGACATGCTGACGGAGTTACACGGCCTCTTCAACCGGGTAGGAGTCTAAAACACACACACACACCCTCACACAAGTCAATTACCCAAATTAATGGAAATAATGGTATGTGTTCTTTTGGTCGTCTGTTGTCCCTCTTCCTTGAAGCATGGAGATGGCCTGATCGACGTCCGGGAGTATGTTATAGCCCTGTCTGTGGTGTGTCGGCCTTCTAAAGCCATGGACACCCTCAGGCTGGCCTTTGGGGTGAGTGAAATTTAACCGTTCTTATGAAGCATTATAATAGGAATATTCCTGTTTCTATGAAACATTTAAGTGGGGGGGTCTATGTCAATGAAGTGTTTTATAACTGGCCTATGGCTTGTCTCTGGTCAGATGTATGGGGCAGAGGAGGATGGGGCCATCATGGAAAAGGAGCTGGCGTCCATTTTGAGAATGGCCTTGGGAGTACCAGAGGTTGATGTCACAGAGCTGTTTACAGCCATTGACACACACAACACTGGCAAGATCACATATGGTAAGGGGTGTGTGTGTGTGTGTGTGTGTGTGTGTGTGTGTGTGTGTGTGTGTGTGTGTGTGTGTGTGTGTGTGTGTGTGTGTGTGTGTGTGTGTGTGTGTGTGTGTGTGTGTGTGTGTGTGTGTGTGTGTGTGTGTGTGTGTGTGTGTGTGTGTGTGTGTGTGTGTGTGTGTGTGTGTGTGTGTGTGTGTGTGTGTGTGTGTGTGTGTGTCGGTCGTTATGCTACAACTCGTGATGTGACTCCTAAGTTGTCGGCTGTTGTTTAACCCCACACTCAAAAGATTAAATTTACTTTTTATGTTCGAGAATCTGTAATCCATTTTTCAGTCATTACAAACATCATCTAACTTTAGCTACCACAAGATACACTATGGAAATAATGCATGCTTAAGAAAATGACTTGCATGCACCCCTGATTACTGGGATTGATGTTTTGGCTGAAGTAAAGATAAAATTCTCCTGACCTTCAGAGTGAAGAACCGTCTAACATACATTTGAAATAGTTGCATTCACCTTTAATGCTGACCTCTCTCTGTTTGTCTGTAGATGAGATCCATCGGTTTGTGGAGCAGCACCCAGACTTTTCTCATGAGTACCTGCTCCCATCTCGGGCCACACCCTCTATCCCCCACACAGCCGCCCTGGTCAACGGGTTCAGTGGGGACAGCCGTGACACAGAGGACCAGACCTGTAGCCTCCCTGGACAAAAGAGGAAGGAAGACTGAGAGACACTCCTATGGACTTGAGGCTGTCTTCTGCAACAGTGGGCAGGAAGAAAACAAGTGATGAACTGAGAGTCCTCTGTCAAACTCAACTTCTGCAAATACTATACCTTCTGTGTCACTGTGGCCTGTATGTTCTACCAGAGAGGAGCGCAGGGAGGAGGTGCTGAGGATATACTGGGATAAGGACGGATGGACTGAGAGGAGACTGACACTGGAAGGGAGAGATGGAGGTAGAGAAGGGTTGGAATGTCAAAGGAGGATGTGAAGGGAGTCATCCAAGGAGACGTTTCGGTCCGTGAGAGGTTATGAGGGAGGGCGGGGAACATCCAGTCCTCCGGACACCATCTCACACCAATACTCCGTCTTCGGTTCTGTCTCTTACTGTTTACACGGACTTTCTGATTGGGCGGCGTAACGTGGAACTGCACATCGTGGCCCTAAAGTGTTTAGGAATTTGCCAAACACTTTGGCTTTTATCATTTTCTAAAGGCTTTTGTTTTTTTTAATGTACTACCGCTCTGTAGGTACTTTCTCTGATTTGTTTTTGTCATATTATTGATATCTGTTGTTATGATCATTAAAGGCACACTTCAGGAACGTTTAGGGTTATCGTTGTCCACTGGGATTCCAGACTGACTGAGCTCCATTGCATCTAGCCAATCCAGGCTAATAGCCATGGCAACCCAAGACATAAAACCCTTAAAACCGACGAATACGGGACCAAAATTAGACCTAAAACATAGGACTCCTTATCACATTTCCATTAAGCTCCATGTTGCCTTTCAAATCATTTTTTAAAATGTCATGGCTGTTTTAATGTTGCCTGAGCTTAAGTAAAACATCTCACAGCTTACGTGTCTTTCTTTTTTCATCTTGCTGTGAGGCAATATGCAGACCCGAGCTGCGTTCAATGCACTTTTTCTGGAAAATTGACACATGGTGGAGGAAAAATATACCTCTGACATGTAGAATGATTTCATATATGTAATTACTTTTTTAATGTTTATACCCATGTTCTTCCAGAATTGTATCCCCTTCTAATTTCATGATGTCATGACCTTCTCGCACTGCTCCCTGGACCTGGAAAGTGTTGCTGGTACACGGAAGCTGAGGAGAACACATTCCCAGCCAAAAGCCACCATGGACCTAGCAGGCACCTGACATGCCATAAGGGCAACATGTTCAAGTGGATGTCCTAAGGACTTCCCGTGTCCATAAGGAGGGCAACATGTTCAAGTGGATGTCCTAAGGACTTCCCGTGTCCATAAGGAGGGCAACATGTTCAAGTGGATGTCCTAAGGACTTCCCGTGTCCATAAGGAGGGCAACATGTTCAAGTGGATGTCCTAAGGACTTCCCGTGTCCATAAGGAGGGCAACATGTTCAAGTGGATGTCCTAAGGACTTCCCGTGTCCATAAGGAGGGCAACATGTTCAAGTGGATGTCCTAAGGACTTCCCGTGTCCATAAGGAGGGCAACATGTTCAAGTGGATGTCCTAAGGACTTCCCGTGTCCATAAGGAGGGCAACATGTTCAAGTGGATGTCCTAAGGACTTCCCGTGTCAGGGAACTGCCTAGAAAAAATGCTCTTTTTATTTAATTTTTATTGGGACGTGTGTATTTCTCCATCTCAGTGGTCTGCTGTGGGTTACAGGTGAAAACATGATATGCCTTCTCTATGAAAATGTTCCTTTCCGATAAGTACCCCTTTCCTCTAACCCTCTTCTTACACAAGCTGAACATTGTCTCATGAAGGTTAGGTTAACATTACCCAATGGACACACCCTGGCTTTTGCTAAGAATAGCTAATTAAGCTCAAGCTGAGATAAGAGGTGAAACAGAGCGTGATGAATAACGGGAACGCTGCGCCAAATATATCATTATAGGGTGAAGGGTTGTTTTAACAGTCCGAACATACATTAATACTTTATACATACATCAGCAAATAACATCACATTAATAAAAGATTAGTTGCAAAGGTGTTTGACATCATGACAAAGTTTCTGGTATTGTCTAGTCAAGCATCATGGTATTGTCTAGTCAAAAAAGGTCCCTAAGAATTGTGCACAATGTCATGTATGACGATTTGTGCATACATGACATAAAGTTAATTTTGTAAAGCCCTTTTTACATCAGCAGTTGTCACAAAGTACTTTTACAGATACCCAGTTTGAAATCCAGAAGAAGAATTGACAACAAGAACTGATGCACAGTGGCTAGGAAAAACTCCTTAGAAGGGTCAAAACGTAGGAAGAAACCTAGAGAGGAACCAGACTGGGGGGTGGCCAGTTCTCTTTGGGCTGTGTCAGGTGAAGATAAGAGTATGTGACATTTTGGGCCTCATTAATACTTATGCATGGCCTTTCCTCTGTTAAAACTAAAGGTCCCAGGCTGCATTTTTAAGGGTACCAAAAATCTTCTCCAGGTAGCTGAGCTAAGACAAATCAGCCCTGTTATCTGGAGGCCAATTATATTATAGGCCTACATGGCCAAGACTGAAAATGAAGGCCACTATACTACACCTGTTTCCCAGACTGTCTAGTTTGAGCTTGTCACACACACTCAGTGATGTAGGATTTACTGTTAAGATGGGGACAGCCAATTTAGTACCATTAAAAGTGATTATTTTATCCAACATTGATGCATATCCTTAACCTAACATCTAAACCTTAATGCCTAAACCACCTAATTCTAACATGAATTAACTCTAAACCTCCAAGTCAGATGCAGCTTCTTGTTGAATTGAGGACTGGCCGAATCTCCTACTTCACAGGATTTTCCTTGTTTCATACAGAGGGGCGACTGGTCATTAGCGGCAGGTGGGGCACAACTGCCAAAAAAATATTTTTATTTCTCTAAGATTACTTCCTAATATGTATTATCTATGAATATAGCATCTTCCAAAATTGCTAGGATTGTTAGGATTTTATTTCATGTTCATTGGTCCCTGCCTTGCTGCTTCAGACTGCGTTCTGCCGATTCAAGTTTGCAAATAGTAGGCCATAGGCTAAGCGTGAATGTGGGTTTAGCCCCTCTCTTACAATGCAATGTACATTGTACGCGTGAAAATATTAATACGCATGCTCAGAATGTTAGTGTGATCAATGTAGAATACACAAATTTGATGCGAAGTGGGTCTGACAGCTACCGGCTGTCAGCCCCACGTTTGTTGATGTGTTAAATAAACACATCAATAACAAGAGGGAGTTTTGTAGCTTTACTGGTATGTATCCTATATTTTGAAATGGTTTGTGCCCCACCATTTCTTTTACATATTAAAACGCCACTGTTCATACACAGACTCGCGCAGACAAACCAATGAAAACCGGCATTTTAAATGGACACTCGCAGTTTGTGTATTAGAGGGGTCCTTACATGATTTTCGGGTGTCGCACTTTTTTTTTGTTGCAACCATTCAATGGAATATGAACTGTAAATATTTGAAGGATAAACATTAATTGCTCCAACAATACCACTGCCATTGCATGGGTAGCGTTTTCCGTTAGATACCGAAAACGTAATTGAATTGCACTGCTTTGACGTTGAACGACGACAGAAGTTCTCCTCCGGGAGATTAGCTGGTGTTAGCTGGCTAGCTGCTTATTTAAATTGGGATTTGTTAGCGTGCTAACGTTAGCTAGCTAGCAAACAAACCAATTCAAGCGAGATAATTCAAAACAGGTACTGTACTAAGCACTATTTATAAATAATATTTTGATATGTAGCGGTTTGCTAGCGCGTTAACGGATTGTATTTATATTGCACGTAGTTAGTTAATTTTCCACAATTAATAGTTATAATATAGCCGGCTTTCCCTAGAATGATAGTGTCACTTTGTCAACAAGAGTTTTAGTAATGCACTGCACGTTATTTGCTAATTGAGTAACGTAACGTTATTCGGAAGAGAAAACGAAGTGGTGTTCCTCTACTGTAGTCCTTTACTTACTTGTCCTCTGATATCTGCAGAGAACCATGGAGGAGTCGGCATGCACCATAGAGGTCACTGTAAAGACCCTGGACTCCCAGAGCCGAAGCTACACCGTCCGCGGCGGGGTATGTTATGGCTTTCTGTGGTTATTATTGTTGGCATGTTTTCAACCACTGTTTTAGCCTGCAACCCAAAATAGCATATCAGTCCCGTCCCGTCCCCCCCAATAATGTGTTCCAGGATACGCCTGTATGGTTTTCATCCTATCCTTGTGAATGGTAGTAGCATCTGGCTCGAAAGAACAGGGTTGCATCTCATGTTTCAGTACAGTCAGGCACACGTATGCCCCCTGGACAGAACTAGTCCACTGCAGGGCCCAGTTGTGTACTAACAATGCACTCAGCCTGTTGTTTCCCCCTCAGTTAACAGTGAAGGAGTTCAAAGAACACATAGCTGCATCCGTGGAGATCCCAGTGGACAAGCAGAGACTGATCTACCAGGGCAGAGTGCTACAAGACCAGAGGACACTAAACGAGTACAGTGAGTAGAAAAGCCAGTGACCACTGTGTTATTCTATTTGAAGGTCTCTAAGTTATACACTACAGACATACATATATTATTTATATATTTGTAAAATAGCAAAACATTGTTAACATATGGCTGGAAATACCACAAACTGTGACTTTAGAAGTTATAGTTCTTTTTGGTGTTAATAAGAGTGCACATGTGACAGCATAGTTCTCCAGTATTCTCTGTTCCTCTTCGCTCTCTCCACCCCCTGTCCTCATCTCAGATGTGGCTGGTAAAGTGATCCACCTGGTGGAGCGTGCTCCTCCTCAGGCCTCCCAGTCTGGTGGCGGGGGAGGAGGGGTTTCTTCAGGAGGCGCAGAGGGAGGCGCCACCTCCACATCCCAGGGTGGCCCCCAGGACCGTAATGGGAATAGCTATGTCATGCTGGGAACCTTCAACCTGCCTGTCAACATGCTGGACCCGCAGCAGATACAGGTGAGAGAAATGTCTGTCGTTTGGGCAGCTTTCCTGGACTTAGAGTTTCAGGTTTTAATATGAACAGGAAACACAGGGTACGGGCCAATAAGATTCATGTCTGAGCCTTAATGATTAGCAGAAAGGAATCTGGTATCAGGAGTAAAGAAGTGTGCGTGCATAATTGTGTGTATGAATGAGTATGGTCAGTCAATCCAGTTCAACCTTTGGACATTTAAAATTGAATTTCCCTGAGCTAGTTTGTAATGGATCCCCTGGACTAATGGATCCATTAGTCTTCTGTTAGATGGATAGTGTTTGGCTGGTGGGGGTGTGGTCCTTCATAATTCTGCCGGCTTTTGTCAGACACCGCTTTGGACCAGGGTGTTGGGGGGGATTGGCCCATATTGATTTGAGATGTAGTATTTATAGAGGTTGCATGGTGACACGCCAAACTCGTTTAATCCCTTTAAGGAGTGGAGCATCTGTCACTCCCTCTTGACAGTAATGGTGGTGTTGATAGTACATGAGGAGTCTTTTGCCTTTTTGAAGTCTCTCTACTGCAGCTCTGTTGGTGTCAGTTGGTGTGTGTTCTCTGCTTTCTTTAATGGAGAGGTTACCCTGGCAACACAATTCCTTTTTTAACTTCAACCTGTAGCTGGGGTTAAAAAAAGTAATCGTTGCTTGTTTTCTGTCATTGTGGTGTCATCTGGAAACATTATAACTGTGTGGGTGTCATGTAGACCCTCAATGTCATGGCTGAAAAGAGAGTAGGGCTGAGGACTAAGGAAACCTTGGAGGAACCCTGGTGTTTTGAGTCAGGGGTCCTCATTGTCTTTATTGTGAAAGTAACACGCACTTTAAGAAAGTAGTCAAAAGGTTTTATTGGGTTCCGGATGCGTCTCTAGATTTGGTTGTGTGCAAATTAGTTTAGTTCATTAACAAAGTTCCATCAGTGTAGTGATTAAAGTGTATGAACTGAATGAATTGGCAGATGCAAGTGCAGCAGATGATGGCGGGTGTTGGTGAAGCAGGACGGAGTACCAGGGTCAGCACCACCACTGGAGTAGGTCTTTATTACTTAAAATATGAATGCTACCACTTATACTGCTATAGAGTATCGCATTAGGGTATGTTCATGCTGATCATCTGTTTTGTTTTTAGAGCAGCGGCTCAGTGGATGTGCATATCAACACGGACCAATCAGTGCAGAGCGAGCCCAGAATGAGGCTGCAGTTGGCTGAGAACTTGCTAAGAGATATCCAATCTATAATCCACAGACTGGAGGTCTGTATGCTATTTTATTCTATGCTAAAAGGAATACTCTTTCTAGCACAGAGGTCACCTTGTAGGTGTGTTTCGCAGGGTCAGTCCAGTGAGGTGCCGTCTCAAGCTGAGCCAGATGCGTTTCAGTCCTCGTCCTCCACGCCTGCTACTACAGGAGCTGCACAACCTATGGACACCTCCCCTTCCGCCCCTGCTCCCCCAATTCCCCCTCCCGCCTCCTCCACACAGACAGAGGGGGCACCCCACGCCGGGCCTAAGTAAGTCCCCCCACCCCCAGGGTGGTGTGTTGGACGGACCACTGTAGCCAAGTATTTGAAACTTCAATTCAAGTTCAAGGAAAAACAAAAGGCTTTCTCCTGTTGTGGGCTTACTGAACACCTTTCCCTTGTCTCCTGCTCTCCCTCGACCTCCTCCCTCAGCCACCCCAGCCCAGCGGAGCTAGTGGAGGTGTTGTCAGAGGTGAGGAGGGTGGAAGAGAGGCTTCGTCCGTTCATAGAGAGGACTCACTCCATCTTGGGAGCTGCCACCTCTGCAGACTACAACAACAATGTGAGGAAGCTTTTCCAGTCACTCCTGTCCCAGTATACAACAAGCAGCTAATCCACCAAATGCAAGACATTATTACTCAGTTTTCACTTCAAACCTAAACTCCTGTAACATACATGGCTGTTTTTACTTTAATAGTAATCATCTTTTTGATTGACAGTTTTGCATGAAGTCAGTTTTGCCCCTTTTTCTTCAGACCCAGGGCAGAGAGGAGGACCAGCGGGTGCTGAACCTGGTTGGGGAGTCTCTACGTCTCCTTGGAAACACCCTGGTCACCCTTAGTGACCTGCGTTGTAACCTGGCGTCTCCTCCCCGCCGCCACCTCCACGTGGTTCGACCCATATCCCACTACAGCTCCCCCATCCTGCTCCAGGGTGGTACGCCCCACCACGGCCCCATTCCAGTAGGTCCCTGTGCGGGCACTCACTAACAATCCCTCAGCATAGCAGCTGAACCCCACCGACAGCATTTGATCTGGTGAAAATCTAAGGGCCCGGTTTGTTACCGCCATTTTCCTGGGACGTTATTAACATGACTTGTGTCTTCAGATAAACCTTGGAAACCTAGGGAATCTTGGAAATCTGGCCAACCTTGGGAACATGGGGACCACGGTGACCGTGACATCCAACGGGAGGCAGGCAGCCGAGGGCCAGCCTCAACCCTCTCAGTCTCCTGGCCAATCAGAGGGCCAGGCGCCGCCTACGCATTTCAATGGAGCCAATCAGCAGTCGGGCCAGGGGGCTCCTCGTGTGATCCGAATCACCCATCAGACCATGGAGCCTATGGTCATGATGCAAATGAACCTGGACGGTGAGGGAGGGGCCACTTTACGTATCAGTACATTCTGTCCTCAGTCCAAACCCTGGAACTAATAGTGAACCTTCCAGATGTGATGTAGCAGGGTGGGAGTGGAGTTTAGTGAGTATACAGAGTGGTCAGTCAATGTTTTGAACCTGTGTCTCTTTTAGATTCAGGCAGCAGTGCTCAGGTCCAAGGACAACAGATTTCTACGGGCACAGCACATCCTGGTGAGGGATCTAATCTCCTAGGGTTATCACTAACAGTGTTCACTGTCCTGGTATATACCGGAGCGGGGCCGTTCTGACACACATCAACATAGCAATACATTTACCCAATTGATGTGCCAGACACAAATGGAAGAATTCGTTGCTTCATTAACAATCACCTGTATTAACTAAGTTATACATTTCAGACTTTGCATTTCTCTAGTATGGGCTAGCTATCTCAATAAACAATACCAGCAAATTGATGGCGATGACTGGTTGTTTTGTTCGGGGTTCATTTTTGTTGTTATCGCCCTAACCCTCGGATGAACCCCAGAACAGTTTTAATGACACCCGAACCGCATTTCCTTTTTTTTTTTTTTTTTTGCTGTTGAAGGTGCGACCCCAGTCCACATCCCAGGCCTTCCTCCAGAGTTCATGCAGGCCATCGTCCACCAGATCTCCCAGCAGGCTGCAGCCATGGCCGCCGCTGCCGCCGCTGGCCAGCCAGGGGTGGGAACCACCCCGGGCTCGGACCCCTCTGCCCCCCCTCACAGCACACTGCCCCCGGGGGCCAGGGTGGTGATCACGAGGCCCTCGTTTTCTCCCCAAGTCCCCCAACCCGTCGGCACCAGGGGTACCAGTGTAAACCTCGGAGCTTCGGTGCCCCCTGCTGGCGGAGAGCCCAACCTACAGGTGAGCAGAGGCAGAGGTTAATTAAGATGTCTGTGAGGAAGGAACCACGTGTGTGTGCGCTTGTGCGTTTGCCCCATGCATGTGTTCTTGTTTTCCAGGGCATGCCCCCGGCGCCCTCTCCCCTGACTCAGATGATCAGTGGCCTGGTCGGACAGCTCCTGATGCCTGGCCAACAAATGCAGGGCCAGGTGCCAGGACCAATGCCAGGGCAGGTACCAGGGCAGCAAGGTGAATTGTACTGGGATTGTTAAATTGGTTTGATTGGTGGATTATTGTATTGGGTAAATTATGGCTTTTATTTTGTTGAGTTAAGTTTAATGGCTTTTTCTGTATCACTTTGGTTTATTGAAGCTATAAGGCACAAGGGGGTGTGGTATATGGCCAATATACCATGGCTGGATGTGTCGGGAAGTGCCTGGTATATTGGCTGTATAGCACAGCCCCAGAGATGAGCTGTAACTGTTGTAAACAACACAGTTAAAACAGTGCAAAGTGATGTGATATAATACCATGGCATAGAGTCTCTTATATACCAGATGGTCTGAATGTTGATTGGTTGATTGCTGTGGTGTATGAGGCCATATATCACGGGTATGGTCATATCCCACCCTGTCTAAGTGCCTTTAAAAATTGTTTTTTCGTTCGTTCAAAATATATTCTGCGTAATAAAAAAAAAAGATTAAATAACATATTGGTCTTCTTCCCAGTTCCTCCAGATGACCAGACCTCCACTCCTCCTTCACACTCCTTCTCTTTCTCCACCTCGTCCTCTTCATCCTCTTCTGCCTCCTCCTCCTTCTCCTCCTCGTCTACCTCCTCCTCCTCCAATCCTCTCCCTCCCCACCAACCCTGTGGGGCAAATACCTCTGGCCAGACGTCCACCCATACTACAAGCACAACCTCCATGGGCCAGCCACCGGATGGGGTCCCAGAGGCCAACATAGCCCAGATCCTTGGCTCCCTGCTCAGGGGAGGTGGTCTACAGGGGGCCCCTGGTTCTGGATCCAACCCACACATTACTGTGACTGTACCCGGAGTCCCAGGGTTCTTCCAGGGCATGTCTGACTTCATTCAGGTGAGAAATAAACGTATTAAACTTAATGATATCTTATGATCAGTGTGACTGAAAGGTAACTTTTAGGTTATAAGCATGTCATTAAACTGTTATTACGCTTAAATAGACGTATCTACTTCAAGTAGTTGTATCCAGTAGAGGTTGAAGTCATCGTCACTGGCTAAGTCTCACCCAGTAGTTACCCAGTAGTTACCCAGTAGTTACCCAGTAGTTACCCAGTAGTTACCCTGTAGTTCGTCTCCCATTTCCAGGCTAACCAACCCATCTTCTCTCGACCCTCATCTGCACCCCCACCCGGCCAGGACCCTCCCTCAGGCCAAGGCCCTGGCGCCCCTCCCCCTCACACCACCCCCAGAGGTGGAGAGGACCCCTCCCTGAGCCCGGAGCTGTTCACGGGTATTGTCCAGGGGGTCCTCTCCACCATGATGGGCTCTCTGGGGGCTCCGCAGGGAAACGGGGAGAGCATTGCTCAGTTCATCCAGAGGCTGTCTCAGACCACCAATCTCTTCACCCCAGGATCTGGGGATGCTGTCGGTGAGTCCGCTGCAAATAAATTAGCTGGCGTGTGTCTCACCAGCTGGGGGTCCATGGGAAAGTATAAGATGGCCAGTGTTTTATTTTTCCTGCTGAACATGATCTCTGAGCTCCTCTGTGTGCAGGGTTCTTCGGGGACCTGTTGTCCCTGGTGTGCCAGAGTTTGTCCATGGTGGACATGGTGTTGCTACTTCATGGTAACGCCCAGCCACTCAGCCGGATCCAGCCTCAGCTCACTGACTTCTTCAGCCAGCACTATCTGCAGGGTGGAGAGCCTACGGACGCCAGTATCAGCGTGAGTGCTTCTGCTGTCTGCCTCGGGCACTACTGCCCCCTGCTGCTTTTATTGGAACATCACAACGCATGTAGCATCTCACTGCAAGGTTAGGCACGTCTTTGACGACTATGGGGTTGTTTTTGCAGGCAGCCTCCGAGGAGCTCATCAATGGTTTGGAGGAGTACATAGCAGAGAGCTTTGTAAGTCTGGCTCTTAAACTGTCAGTGTGATTTTGATAGTGTTGTAATAAACCTATCCTGCCTCTGTCTGTCTCACGATTTGATAATGTTGTAAGGCGGGTTCTGTCTCTCTCAGGCTACGGTGACCGTGAGGGAAGGAGTGGACATCATTCAGACCAACATCTCTTTCCTTAGACAGCAGTTCACACACATGGCCGCCCACATTCTTCGCTGCACAGGTGAAACACTGCTTCACCATTCCGAGTCGGAACCAGAATCTGTGCGGGTGAATAACAGTGTTCTCTGAACCCAGTACCATTCAAGTGACAGTCCCTTTAGCCAAGCGGTGGAATGCCCCAGGAAAGTTTGAGGAAGTACAGAATGTGCAGAATTATGATAGTTGCTCAGTGGTACTCTGTTTTACAGTAACCAATGTATCTTCACAATTACGTTTGGACTGATGACCAATAAAGGGTTTTCAGCTGAAGGAGACTGGGCCCAGAGGAGCCTGTTATTCATATTGTCCCCACCCACACGGTTTGTCGGTCTGCTGGCAACCTTACTGCAGTACCCGACGACAGCAGGGCTACCTAAATCAGTTGCTCATTGTGTGTGTGTGTGTGTGTGTGTGTTTCCCTGCAGACCACACATTTGGACCCCGCCTGCTGTTACTCTGCACCCAGGGTCTGTTTGAATGTCTGGCTCTCAACCTGTACTGTCTCCGAGGGGAACAGAGAGCTCTCACCCAAGTCATCAACCAGCGCATTGTGAGTTCACTCGTCCACACCGCCCTGGACACTGTTATTCCATAAGCTATCTCCAAATCGCCGCGAGTTGAATGCAGATTCTTTTCAGTTGCAGTACGATCTGGTTGCCGAACTCGTCACTGAGTCGTTTCAGTCACCTGTTATCCAGCAATGCACTGACCCACCCACGCACTGTTCCCACAGAGGAGGATGTCCGCAGAGGTCAACCCCAGCCTGGTCAACTGGCTGACCAGTATGATGTCCATGAGACTTCAGGTCATCCTGGAGCACAACCCGGTCACCCAGAACCAGATCCAGCACTACGTCATCCACACACGTCCAGCGGGGCCTGGGGCTGGGCAGCACACTGACAACCACAACGTGGAGGTGAGGGACTGCGTGCTGGGTGCAGACGGCGAACACAGCCTGGCCATATTGACCGGTCGTCGCAGACGGGTGTGGCAGGCCAGAGATGCCAGGTTGTGTTTACTCTGCCCACAGAAGGGAGTTGAAACCGAAACACACTTTCTCCTAAAGTGTGATAACTATGCAGACCTGCGGGATATATATATATTAAAATATCATATTCACAGCTTAGGTCTTCATGTCTTCATACAGTACGGCTGTCTTCTCTCTTTGTGTTTCAAAACATCACAGCCACCCGGTTTTCTCTCTTCCTGTCGTAGATGGAGGAAGGTCTGTCCCCGGCACCAGCCACCACGGCAGAGGAGGCCATGGCTTCGTCAGGGGACAGGCAGGAGGTCGGTGGAGCGCCCCCCGGGGAGACCACCCCTCTGCGGAGAGCGTCATCAGGGGAGACTAGAGGAAGTGTTGCCATGGCGGCAGGGGGAAGGGAGGAGTCGGGAGGAGACGTGGAGTCCTGGGCAGCTGTGGTACCCCCCGTAAGAGCTTCTGCTGAACTGTTCAGGGCAGCGTCTCCCGAAACCTGGGGTCAAACGCACAGCTGATTAGAATGCCCAACTCACCATTGACCAACACGCCACGTGTACCCTGAGAGTCCCCCAGGACCGAGTTTGAAAAACGCTAGTTTAGGGGGTCAGTGCCTCGACTGAAGGATGGATGATGTCACCTAGAATACCTAGAATCACACAAGGTTTTTCCCCAGTTTGAAATTTCAACTTGTGACCCCAGGTTTGAGGATCTCCTGTTAATGTGTCTGTGTGTGTCTGTGTGTGTCTGTGTGTGTCTGTGTGTGTCTGTGTGTGTCTGTGTGTGTCTGTGTGTGTCTGTGTGTGTCTGTGTGTGTCTGTGTGTGTCTGTCTGTCTGTGTGTGTCTGTCTGTGTGTGTCTGTCTGTGTGTGTCTGTCTGTGTGTGTGTGTCTGTCTGTGTGTGTGTGTCTGTGTGTGTGTGTGTGTCAGGAGTGGGTTCCCATCATCAGACATGACATGCTGTCTCAGAGGAAGATGAAGGCCCAACCCCCTCTGTCTGACGCCTATCTCCACGGAATGCCTGCTAAGAGGAGGAAGGTGAGTTGTCCATCTAGGGACCCAATGGGACCCAGCTTAAATTAGATCTCCAGATGATATCTGACCCCGACCTGGGGCCCCTCTGGTAACTGTTAACGGATGTGGCGTCATCCATTCCAGACCCACCAGGGGGATGAGCCTCACCTGTCCCTGTCTGAGGCAGTGAGCCGGGCTGCCAGGACAGCAGGAGTCAGACCCGTCAGTACCCC
The DNA here is from genome assembly GCF_011004845.1 of Esox lucius. Lineage (NCBI taxonomy): Eukaryota > Metazoa > Chordata > Actinopteri > Esociformes > Esocidae > Esox > Esox lucius. Next base: position 8,422,255 of record NC_047578.1, on the reverse strand, counting down.
AGGCAGCCTCCAGGAGGAGCTAGAGGATCCGGAGCTACAGGAGGCCTACCAACAACAGGTACGTCATGGGGCCTGCAACATCTATCCTAAGGCTATCACATACTAATATGCAGTTACCGGTGAGTGAAAGCATTGTGAGTGTTTATGGCCTCAGTTCACCCTAAAGCGCAAATATGTTTGGAGGTTGGAATATAAATCTGAGTCTTTACTCGTGTTTCAGGTGAAGAGCGACATCAAGGATAGAGTGAGGGATGACCCAGACTTCAGCTCCCAACGTTTCCCCAACACACACCGCGCTTTCCCTCTAGATGACTCCTAAATCTCATTGGTCCTCAGACCTGTTAGCTGCCCCATCTAGTCAATTCTCTCCTGGAATACTTGTGACCTGATTGGTCACCGCACCTGTCTGTAACCCCATCTAGTCTAGACATTTCTGTCCTCATCATCCTGTAAAATGTATCTCTCCTGGCTGTTGGATTATTGTTGTAAGCTTTCTCAAAAAGCAAAGAAAACACACGTCTTACACTTCAGCTCTGCTACATAAGTTGCCGTTAACATTGTGTCAATGTGGCGTTCGACCTGCGACTGCAGAATTATTATTTTTATCATATCAATTTACCGGACAACCTCAGTCATCAAGAGTAAAAGCGTGGCGATTCTTGAGCCTGACTTTTAGACACGACTCACCACAGACTGTGTGGAAACTAAACACTCTCTCAGTGGGTGATGGCGATGTCTGACCCCCTAACGGCTGTTGGCAGTTAGGCCCTTCTTTCTCATTGAGCTGCCAAGGAAAAAGACAATCATTGCTAAACGGGAGCTTAACCTGTCTGTCACTTATTAATGGAAAATGTTATTCTCCCAGAGTGGTACTTCCCACAATGCACCACATTTCTTTCCCATCAAGCTCATTCCTTACTGGTTGTCATGTTTGTTGGTCCCTATGAGCTTGTTGTAACTTGTAAATTAGCACAAATTGTACATTGTATTAATAAGCTGATGTAATAATGTTGTGGTGATAATGCAACAGATATTCCTTAGTAAGAAACTAAGTTTCCATAGACAGTTTTTTGTATGTTTAGATCCTGACTAGAGATGAACTTGAGACCGATTCTACCTGTATGCTAGGCTTGTTCAAACCATTGTACTGCTTGCAAGTGAAATGGGTATGCTGGTCCAACAAGACCAGCATGCTTTCAGACTAGAGGTTGGGAAAGGTCAAGAGGGTAGGAGTCACTTTTTGTGTTCAGCTATTGAGTACAGAGCTCAATGGTGTTTTAACCATAATTGCTAAGTTGTAAGATTAACTGCCATAATCAAAACAATAAAAGAAATGTGTCATTGCATATGAAAAAATTTCTCTCCAGGTAACCACAGCTCTGATTTCTAGAACCTGATAGTTGTAAAATGTTGAATGCTCTGTAACTTGTGAACTTAACTTTGAAATAAATATTACTTCTGGATGCCATGAGGAAATCCCATTTAAGAAACCTTACTATTACACAGTAGGGTTAACCTTGTTATATAGATTTTAGAATTGTATTTGTTTTACACAAATAGCCTGAAGTATTGGCATCCTTGACCTTTCTTCAAATAACAATTGTCTTGTAAGTTGCTGTTGACTGTTGAAGTATTTGGTCACCACTTTTTATTTCATGGTTACATAACTTTCGTTGTTGATTCAGAACCTATAATACCTTTTATCTATGTGCAGGCAGTTTGCCTATGGCCAAAAAAGAACTGCAATCAAGCATGAACGTTCTGCACCTATGTACAGGCAGTTTGGCTCTGTTGTCCAAACTGCTCCATATGTCCTAGATTTTGAACAGACACACAGGTTTTCAGTACGATTCAGCTCTGGACTTATTGCTGGCCACTTGAATGGTTCAGCGTTTTGTCCTAAAACATTCATGAGTGCTTTTGGTAGCGTGGGTTTGTTGTCCTGCTGAAAGACTCCGGACCAAAGACAGACCCAGCTTTCTGATACCGGGTTTGAAATTGCGCTCCAAAATGTCTTTGTATTCTTTTACTTTTATAGATCTCCAGGTGAGGCAGAGGCAGGAAAGCAACCACTGAAACATCACTGAACCTCCTCCATGTTTGACTGGGAAGTTCAGTTTTTTGTTCTAAAAGTATCATTTTGTTTTCTGTAAACAAAGATTTAGTGTGCTTTACCAGAAAACCTGAATCAGTCCACAGGAGATAGTCCAAGAAGGATTTTGGCATGTTCAGGTGTGTTTTGGCAAATTGCAGTCAGGCTCTCCCTGCAATACCTGCGTTTGAGTTCCAATTCCCATGGGGAAAATGTATGCTACCACTACTGCACTTCAATCTGAATAATGGTGTCTGCAAAGAAAAAAATACAACTTTAAATGTAAAAACTTAGAAAGGTGCTAACGTAGGTCAGGATGATACGACTTAGTCAGCAAAAATCACTAGATTGTTTTATTCACATAAATAGCCAGGTTTCATACCACAGGTTGTAATTAAACCCAATACGTTTTCAGAAATGAACATAACTAGTATCATACACAGCAGGACGGGGCGTATGGGATGAATCTGGCCCTTAGAGCCAGGTCTCGGCACAGTAAAACATTAAATACATATGAAGTCTTAAACGACACAGAAGGTATGTATAATTAGAATTATTTTCTTTTTCCTTTACTTGAAGGCCTTGCCCTTTCAAGTAAAGGTATTGCTGAATGTTAACATTAGGGCTGGATAAGGAAGTGCCAATATTTGATTTAACCAGTCAGAAAGAGCAGGTGTGTTGAATTTAATTAAATAACTGATAGATTGGCTCAGAGTCACAGCTTCACGGTGAACTAAATTTAACACACACAGTCTTCCAGGATTGTAAAGCCAAATGTTCTATATCTCGTGGTTCTGCCTACACATATATGCTAGGTCTAACACATGGCACGCTCTGTAACCCAATTTGTAAAAACAAATACAAGTCGTCAGCTGAAACATACTGTAGAAATACAGTGGAAGGTAACATTCTGGTTATACATACAGGTCCTTAATAAGTATATACTGTTACAACTGAAAGTCTTCAAATTCAATCAAGTCACTTGTTTTCTTATCAGAAAATAAGGAAGCGTTAGTCCCAAACAGTCAATTCCAAATATGTTCCACACACTGAATCCTGAATCCTATTGGTTCAACAAATCTGTTGCACTCTCAGAGACATAAGAGGATGATGTGTTAAACATTTACTGCAGGCTGGGCAGTCTGCAGCTTCTTCCTCCACTTCCTGACAGCCAGTTTGCCATCCAAAATGGACCCGTGTTCAATCAGGGCAGGACGAAGGTTGTAATGAAGCTAAGGTGTTACATCTCCACAATGAAGAAACTTGATTTAAGACACTTAAAAATAAGTATTGCGAGATCCACGTGCACACTTTAAAATAAATGTATTTTAGTGGTTTGTACAGAGATAGGCAGACAAACAACGTCACGCATCCGTATTGTCATCTGTATGGCATGAAGTTATCCCATTGAATGGATTTGCCCCTTCTACACAGGCACAGGCAGAGATCCAAGAGTCTCTCAAACAAGATCCACAAAAAGACATGGCCAGTGGTGATGGATAACAGCCCCTCAACCAGTTACAAACATGTGCCCATTAAACCCTAGTTCCCAAGCAAACTCACACAAATGAATTATTTCCCATAATGCTCAAACTATTGAACTTTAAAATGAAATTTGAAGTGAACATCAATTATTATTTTTTTACAATGTTTGTTTTAAGCATTTGACGGTGTCTTCTCAGAGCAAAGTGAAGATAATATATGCCATTCATCTGATATTTTATAAGCAGTGGGCTATGCACAGTAGGAACCTCCAGCCCCAGGAAGTGGTTAAACATCACAAGTAGACAAGCAGTCACTCAGTGCATTCATTTGTTTGTGCGTAGACTAACTCAAGGTACTGACAAGACTTGCTGGATTGCATAACTAAAGCAGTAGTTTCTACTCTACTGTTTTGGAGGTCCAGAGAGTTAATGACTTCAAATGAAAAGCTGTGGAGGTGAAACATTTCAATGGATTTTATATTTATTTTCTGAGGTGTACAAGAGAGAGAGCCCACTGTGATAAGGGTCAGGGAGAACCGCATTACAGCTCCGTACCAACTGATCTGTGTTTCTGTTAGTCTGTCTGTGTCCGTCTGACTGTCTGTCTCTCTATGTGTCCGTCTGTCTCTCTATGTGTCTGTCTGGCAGTCGGTCAATGTGTCTGTCTGTGTATGCGTCTGTCTGCCATGTATGTTCCGGCGTGTCTGACTGTCCCGCTGTCTCCTTCCCATTGTCAACCCCCCCCGCACTCCCTTCTCCCTGCATCACTCAGTCCCTGCCTTGTCGGAGGGAAGAGAGCAGGGGGGGTAGGAGGTTGAGGGCCGGCCTGTGCTCCTGGACACCCAGAGCCACTAGTGCCCCCGCTAACAGGGTGGTCACTCTAGGCAGGATGGGAGGCTGGGCCTTCATCACCTGGAGGGGGACAGGAAAACAACACTCAGCAGGTTTTAAGGGTTTGGTTTTGACAAGACGAAAAGCCAGGAGACAACAGACCACAGGACCACTCACTTTCTCCACTTTGTGGCAGTGTATGAGTCCATCATGACCAATGTAGAAGGTAGAGAAAGCATCGTATGACCTACGAAAAACAAAAGTGTTCACTTGAGTATGTAGGAAGTAGACCACATATTTAAAACACAACACTTACCACACACTACATTAAGTGAACACTGGGTAAAAAATTAAGAATTTAAAAGTCCCAGACGGGTTTACGTACCTGTAGAGGTCAGTTTTGTCCTTGCGGTAGAACCTCAGCAGCAGAGACAGAAAGGGCAATCCTCGGACCCTCCACCTGGCCTTGATGCTCCTGTCCTCTGGGTGCTTGGTCAACTTGAGCACCTCTAACCGGGCATCAGCATAGTAACACTGACACATTAGCCTCCACAGGGACAGGCTCAGCTGGTACACAATTCTGCCCCTGGAGGTCAGATAGACACAGCAACGCTGTAACACACCGTCTGCAACCTTGACCGGTATAAATACCAGGGCTCCGGTCAACATCCTTTTACAACCCCGTTTCCAAACAAGTTGGGACGCTGCGTGAAATGCAAATCAAAACAGAATGCAATGATGTGCAAATCATGTATCCCTATGTTTAATTGAAAATAGTACAACAACAACATACAAATGTTGAATCTGAGACATTTTATTGTTTTTGGAAAAATACATGCCCATTTTGAAATTTGAATGCCGGCAACACATTTCAAAAAAATTGGGACAGGGGCATGTTTACCACTGTGTTGCACCCCAATACCATCATGGATGCTGACTTTTGAACTGTGCGCTGATAAGCCTGATGGTCCCTCTCCTCTTTAGCCTGGAGGACAGGGCATCCAAAATTCTCAAAAATAATGTACGATTTAGACAGACCACAGGACAATTTTCCACATATGGTTTCTTCTTTGCATAGTAGAGTTTTAACTTGTATTTGTGGATGCAGCGACATACTGTGTTCACAGACCGTGATTTTCAGAAATCTTCCTGAGCCCATGCAGTGATTTCCACTACAGAATCGTGTCGGTGTTTAATGCAGTGTCAGGTGGAGGACCCGAAGATCACGGCCATCCAATATTGGTTTTCGGTCTTGTCCCTTGCATACAGAGATTTCTCTTGAATCTTTTAATGATATCATGTACCGTAGATGATGAGATCCCCCAACTCTGCAATATTACGTTGAGAAACGTTATTCTTAAATTGTTGCACTATTTGCCCCCGCGCAGTTTTTCACAGAGTGGTGAACCCGTCCCCATCCTCACTTCTGACAGACCCATCCTCTATGGAATGATCTTTAAATACCAAATCATGTTACTGACCTGTTGCAAACTGATGTAATTAGTTGTGTGATATTCCACCAGGTATAGTTTTTTAGTACTACACAACTTTTCCATTCTTCTGTTGCTTCTGTCCAAACCTTTTTAAACATGTTGCTGGCATCAAATTGAAAGTGGGCATATATTTTTCAAGAAACAATGAAATGTCTCAGTTTCAACATTTGATATGTGTTCTTTGTAATATTTTCTATTGAACACAGGGTATAAATGATTCGTACATCACGGCATTTTGTTTCCACGTTACACAGCATCCCGTTTTGGAAACGAAAGGAATCTACTGCCGAGTAGTCAGAAAGAAGCCTTTACCTGGTTTTGGTATTTATAATGCAGTTGACGAACTCAATATCATTTGTGTACATGGTGTAGTCATGACTCTGTATGAAGAAACTTGGAAGCTGCAAATCAAACAAATTATTATTAATACTAATCGCTAAATATTAGTGTGTACTACCCCCTAACAATGAATACCCCCCTCCTTTTTTTTTTTTTTTTACCTCAATCCTCAGCTTTTCGTACATCAAGGCCAGTTTCTCCTCATCCTCCATCTCCTTGTCACTGTGACTCCCCTCCATTGTCTTTCTCTCTGCATAGCTATACAGAGAGTTGGGGAGAAACAGCGACAGCTCCTTATCTAGTCCATTCACATGGCCTAATTTGTCCCCGTAACCAGGGTTAGGCTCCATCCCAGGACAGTGGAAGCAGTAGAATCTAGATCCGTACATGAATGGAGCGGGGCAGCCTTCTGCCTCGAATAGGCTCCGGAACGATCCTCTCTCCCTCTTTTCTGTTTCAGTCCCTCCCTTGTTTATCGTTGTTTCTGCACCTCCCACTTGAACCGTCTTCGTTCCAACGCTGATGTCATCTTCTCGGCTCCCGTCCACCGTGGTCAGGGGAAAAAGGAACTCCACAGGCCTACTGAGTCCTACTGGAGCCAAGAGCTCACCTAATTTAGTCTGCCCAAACAGAGGCACCTCCACCAGGGTGTGCTGGCCATCACACTCCCCAAGTCCTGGTCGCACCAGCACGCACAGGCTGACGGTCTCTTCCCAGTCCTCGTCAAGGACTGGGGGTCTTTGGCTTTGGGGCTGGCCCTGGCTGGCATGGTGGAAGGGGTGCGACAAGGCCGGCTGCTTGATGTTCTGGTACCTAAGACCGTTGGGGGGAACCAGGGCCCATGATGTGCTGCTCAAAGACCGGTTCTGGGCATGCCACTGCAAATCCAATGCCTACAAACGTCCACAAGACAGGGAAAGATTTGATTTTCAATCAATTTAATTTCAATATAGGGTTATATGAAAACAACACTGACATATTGAAGCAGAACAATTCAAAGTCTTACTAATATATATAATTTAGATCAGTACATTACCTGTGCGAGACTCCAGCACTGCAACCACTTAAACGGTGGTCTGTTGCCATGGTTTCTCAAACACCCCACCCACAGACCAATGCCTCCTCTACATGCAGCCATTCAAAGCCGGGGGGCTGGGGTAACCCCGGTCACCAGAGGGGCAGAAGACACCCTTATCACCAAGGGACGGGGGTTGGGGACAACTCTGACAGTCACAAGATCAGCACCATCCCACTCTCAGAGAAAAAAACAACTCTTTATCTTGAAGTTTTTCTCTAAATCCCAAACCGGACATCCAGTACTTCCCTTTCCCCCGGCGCTCTGTATCTATAACTTGAAATAGAAGAGAGGAGGGGGCAGTTTTTGTATCTTAATTACATGCCTATATGATCACAGACCATGCATCAGGGTCCTTCATTCATAGGTTGTTGTAAGTCATACACTAATATACAGTTTATTTATTATCTGCATGTCAGGCTACTCTACTATTCATAACACATACTGACATCTATCATGACAGGACAGACATGTGGTGACCAGGGTGACCCTGTACATTTCACAAACAGCTAAATAAAATGAAAACAAACCCTTTAAATTTCAGATAATATTGGCACATAGCACAAAACTTCAAATCAGTGGGAATGATTGGAGGCAGAGAGTTTAAACATTATTCAGTTTCCTAATTCACTTTTATCAGAAAAAAACTAAGTATTATAAGTACTCATCTATAAGCAGTATATAAAGTTTCTTGGAGAGCAAAAAAGCAACAGCAGTAGCACATGACTTGCAGAGCATGAGGGGGAAAGCAAACCACAAGATCCTAATTTCTACCCGGACGTCTCGTCCATCCAATAAGATGCTGTCCTCTGGTACATCTGTTGTCAACCACCCCATTATTACAGTTGTAAGCATGATGTTACTTCAAAAACATTAGAACAATAATCTGGATACATTACATCCCATGCATTAATTAACCCCGGGTACTGCTATGTACCGTACCGTTAACCGGTATGTGTTGACTCATTGGCATACTGTTATAGACAACCAACAATATTCTCTAATATTGTATAAGTTGGAAGCACACTACCTTTTTGCAGTTTAAAGAGATATTTCAATATAAAATTATGGTGCACCAAAACCCCTCCCTCCCGTAATAACGTTAACTGAACACTTACAAGAGAAGATATGCGGTTCGGCTCTTGCAAATACCAGCGGTAAATTAACTGAAAGAGTTTTTAACGGTACTGTAATACCGTAGTCTGCCTGAAATACACACAGCAGTTCAATGATTCAATGCTACCCCTCAGTTATACAACGCAAATTAACGTTAGTTCCTTAGCTCGTTACTTAGCTACAGAGTTACATTAATAGGATAGCAGCTTGTTATATCCACTCCCACGGTTAGCTCATATACGTCGTTAGATAACGTTGACTAGCTACAAGCTAGCAGGCATACCTGAGTCAGAAGCCAATTGGATCGAAATTGCATTGAGCCAGTTTAGCAACGACCAAATACTATGATGGCAATCCACGAGTCCGGAGTTTTAATTTGGATGTATTTAATGTTTTTGAAATGTGAAGTAATCTAATGTAATGTGACTCAAATGTCATTCTATCTTCCAATGCCCTTGTCGCGCAGAACGCATCACGCAAGCGTAGGAACGTTTCTAGAAGTCACACCCACCACGTCATACACCGGCGTAGCGCTGATTGGTGGAGAATGTATTGTTCTGGTTGCTTAGATGTACAATTAATATTTACTGTACATCAACTATTATTCAAAATGAACAATAAATAAATAAAAATACAAAGGTTACAAGACTTAGTAATGTACTTTTTGAAACAAATCTTCACTAGCTCCTATTGAGGAAACATTGAGTAGAACACTAGTCATCACACCAAAACAGAGACGTTCAAAGGAATGTTGTGACATTCTGTGAACTCTATGTATTACTCAAAAGAGCGATGTGTATGCAATATTAACTAAATATGCTGATGTAAACGTTTCCTTGTTCTTCAATGGGTCTGTTTGGCATACTCTTATGGTACAGACTTGCAATTCCGTGGCTGCCCTATCAGTGCAGTGGCGCTGTGAAAATCTGTTTCACTGTCAGTTTTCAACCGGCGACTGAAACTCAGTGGTGCTCGCTCTCGCTAAATCATCGAGTAGGAAAGTCTCAGGCCGCATGTGTGTTGTGATAAAACTCTTACCCATCGCTGACAGACATATTTACCACCGGTTTTAAGGTGTTTCGAGAAAAGTCGAGGGTTTATTGTTAATAACCGAAGAAGTAAATAACAGAAGATGCCCAAGAAAGCCAAAGAAGACCCAGAATGGGAAGGAGAAGAGGGAGCAGCACCAGCAGCGGCGGCAGGTAGCTCAATTGCTAGCTAAGCTCACGGTTAGCTACAACGTTAACATTGCAAGCCACTGCACCTGAAGTTAGCCTAGCTAGCTAACTAACATTTTTAAAAGTTGTAAGCTACCTAATGTGTGTCATCTGTTGTTGTTGCTGCAGCGTTTCTGTATTGGCTATATGTTGTGTGACCGCTCTCAATCGACCGTAGATGTCATTGGCACAATAATATTGTAAAATGATGCAATGCCCTATTCATGCTTTGCAATTGTGTCGGGAAAATGATTAATTGTTCTCTGTACTTGTAAATCAGGGAGTCACGCGTCAACATACAACATATTAAAAGGGTTTGTGTAGAAATACCTAAGGTTAACAAGTATAATAAATGTATAATGAAAGTCATTAATGCTAACTGGCTAATCTCATAACTAGAATGTTAGAGAACTGCTGTGCCAAAAGGCATTACGAATATGAGGCCTCCATGCTGCCCCTTGTATGAACTTAGCCTCCCCTCTGGCTCATTCAGCCCTACTCTTTTGTGTTCCCATATGTTGATGATGAACTAATTTTTCTTCATACATTGTCTCTCCCCCTCTCTTCAGAAAAATCTGTAAAGAAAGGAAAGAAGGATAAGAAAGGGAAGAAAAGTGTGAGTATTTTTAGCTCATTTGTGGAATTAAATTTGAGTTAAAAGCAATTGAGAAATCCAAAATGTAAACAGCAAACAATATGTATTACCATCCCGTTGACTGTCACACTCCCACAGTTCTTTGAGGAGCTGGCCACAGATAACAAAACTGAGAAGGATGATGAACCTGTGGTAAAGGACACTCAAGGAAATAAGGTAATGGTTTCATACATTGTATAGGGACTTCAGAAAGTGTTACTTGTGTTGCAGTTATCTATCAATGTTTTGTGATTTATTAAAATTATCTGCTATTATATAATCAATTTCTTCCCTTCCCACCAAATTTGCTCTCTCGAAAGACTGACGATGAGCTTGAAGTGGTTGGGGAGGTTGGTTTCACATAGCCACCACTAGCCTGAGTAGTAGCTAGCTTGCTCTATCGTGATGATATTTTATTCATTAAACAATAAATACAAGCATCAGGTCATACTCTGCCCTCGGAAAGTAGTCAACCCCCTTCGCTTTCCCTACATTTTGTTGTGTTTTAGACTGAATTTGTAATTGATTAAGTATTTGTTTTGGCATCAATCTACACACACTACCTGATAATGTCAAAGCAGAAACACGATATAAGAAATGAGTGTGACTATTGAGAAGAATAAAAAATGAAATATCTCATCTACATAAGTATACCATCACTTTGTTCCATACTTTGTGGAAGCACCTTTGGTAGCAATCCCAGCTTCGATTCTCCTTTGGTATTCCTCTGTCAGCTTTGCATACTTGGATTTGGGCGGTTTCTCCCATTCTCCCTTGCAGATCCTCTCAAGTTCTGTCAGAGTGGATGGGGAGCGTCAGTGATTTCTAGGTCTCGTCACATATGTTCAGTGGCAGGTAGCTTCAGGGGAGGTCTTAAAGAAACAGGAAAGCGGTGATCTCTTCTTTTTTAAATATTTTACAACAAGTCTGACTGTTCTCTAATAATGAATACAGTCTTGTGAAGTAGTAAGTACACCCCCTAAAAAGCTGTATTTTATTTGAACATATTTGGACAAATTTAGTCTAAATATCAATGAATTGATAAAGATAACCCAATTTAACAAATAACACCAACATTTTTAACAATACAACAGTTTATGCAATTAAAATGAACATAAAAGTGTTTTCATTCAAAAAAAAAAAAAAAAAAAAAAAAGAATACTTCCCTAGCTTCATTAGCTTGTCTAAAACACAACAAAATGTGGAAATGCTCTCCAAAAGCGCTTTATGTATTGTGATACTGCGCGGCCCTGCCTGCCAACAACTAGCAATATCCCACGTAGAAACACGCTGCGGCACACAGACTGAAGGGCATTTGAAATAGTAGTGCAAAGTAGTGTTTTGGAGTCTGAAATAGGACACACCTGGCTTACCTAATCCCTTTCGCTCCCAGAGTCAGAAAAAGAAGAAAGACCGGCGAAAAGGTAGGGGCGGAGACGCCACTGATGACAATGAGGAGGATATGATGGAGAAACTGAAGAAGCTGTCTGTGCAAGCCAGCGACGAAGAGGAGGAGGAGGAAGAACAGGGTAGGTTGTCTAAGGAACATTTGCATTAATTTCCTGGAAGTTAATAGCCTAGCTAGCCTTTCATCAACTTCTTTTCTCCCCACCCATGTCCCAGTTGTGGCCCCCAGAAAAGGCAAAGGAAATAAGGTTAGCATGTTGTCCATATAACAGTCTCAATCAACCACTATATTTACAGTCTCAACAGTGTTCAGTCTCGTTCCGTTTTCTGTCCTCCAGTTTTGGGGGTGAGTGGACTATAGTCCATTTTGAAATAGCCTTTGTTGGGTTCCAGGGCGGGAACATCTTTGCAGCTCTCATTCAGGGAGACAGTGATGATGGAGGGGACGATGATGAGGACGAAGACGAGATCCTAAAGAGGGTGCGTTGGGTTACTTATGTTAATGTGTTGTTCTTTTAAAACTGAACGTTGATGCAGTTGATATCAACATTGTGTATTTAATCTACCCTTCCTCGTAGTTTCTATTGCATACCTGTTCCTTATCTTAAGTCTTCTCTGTTGTATTTCATAGCACACAATAATTGTCGTTCACATACATAATCTGTGATCCCTCCATTCATTTCAGTCTGCATGCGTTGCTTGCAAAGCATAGGACACATTATTCTCCTTCCCAACTGTATTGTATCTTTGTGTGAAGACCTCTGTAATCTGAAGGAACTGCTGTGTCTGTGTGTCTGTGATACGTTAACACAGGAGGTTGAGAAGGTGCTTAAGGGCAAGAAAAAAGATAAACCTAAGCCAAGCGCTAAGGTGGGTGGTGGAATGTGCTTCGACTATGCTCTCTCTCTCTTATTGCTCTCCCTTTCATTCGTTCTTCATCCCATGCCCCAGAAGGATTCATATCTCAGTTTACTAACACTAACACTCTACGATTATTTCCTTTCGTTTCATTCTGCCCTTTTTTCTTGTACTGTTTTCGTTCCCTCACACGCCTCATCCGCTGATCTAACTCAATGTCCCAACCAAATACCGCTATACGTCCATATAGACCCTTGCTTTCTTTTCCTACATGAACTCAGACTCCCTCCGACGATGAGGCTGGGGAAGAGAAGAAAGATGAGGATGAGAAGAGAGCTGTGAAAAAGGGCAAGAAACCAGAAGCTAAAGCAGCCGTGACTAAGGTGAGACTTCTGATAGGTTTGGCCAACATACCGACGATCCCAACGAACCTGTCAAATCATGACGGATGTACTGGAGCCTCTAGGGAGTAAAGCATAGGGCCTAGGGATTGGTTGATTTAGGATTCAGTGATGTCTTGAGGACTAAATGAAAGAGTAATAGTTTCTTCTCCTTTGAAGGCACCAGAAGAGGATGAAACGGACAAGCCTCAGCAGAAGAAAGGCAAGAAGGATCAGCCCAAGGTGAGTATCTGTTAACTTATGGTACAACCTCAGTGTGGAACATTTCTTTCCTTATCTGTTGGGGAGGGCATTTAATGGGGAAAAGGGTTAGTGACATGATTCACAACCATGTCCAGATAACACATCTGTAGTATGCAGTATATGTCACACTAACCTGTGTAGAAGGTGTAAGAGAAATGCCTGAGTGGCTTACACACAACTGTTTTTCAGGGGAAAATAAATCTAGGTTGACTGCACTGTATCCCTGAAAAACGCCTTCCTTTATCTGCTAACCCTGCTAAGGGTGGGCTCACAAAATAGTTTCCCGCTAGTTTGGCCAAACCACAATGTTGTGTCCTGTCCAAATTAGAGGATGAATAAACCAGCTCGCCCGCCTCGCAGCGAAGATGAGGAAGAGGGAGAAGATGACGAGAACGACACAATGAAGGTGCGTGTTTCCCGTCTGATCTGGGTTATATGGAAGGCCACTAATAGCGTGGGGGTCGGCCAGATTGCCAGACTCACCGTCAGTCTTTCCCCAATGTCTGCCCGTTAGTCTGCCGAAGACGTGATCGCAGCGCAGGAGCTGGATAAAGACGACCCCTTCGCCAACATGAGCAAGAAGGAGAAGAAAAAGAAGAAAAAATTGGTAAACAGCAGTTGGTACTTCCTGTGTACCTCATTAATAGCCTCGGGCCAAACCTGACCGAGAACGATGTGTCTGTGTTTTGCAGTTGGAGTATGAGAAGCAGGTGGCCAGTGTCCGCGCTGCCAACGCCATGGAGGGAGACTTCTCTGTGTCCCAGGCCGAGTTGTCTTCCAGACAGGCCATGCTGGAGAACGCATCCGATATCAAGGTGAGCTGACCACCTCAACTCTTCCACCTCTTGTTTTTCTTTGCCCCCTGGAGCACATGGTAAATGTTCTACCACGTTAGTCATTCCCACTGGGGAAAAACTTAATGGGCCTAATTAACATTTACCCACATCTGAAGTAACCCCATCTTAGCGGAAGAATGGTGGTTCGGGATTCCAGCGATTGAGCTGTGTATCTGAAACATTGCTATGTGTTTATGAAATGTTTTGAGTTGATCCCTTCAACCTGTCCATTCTAAATATCACCTGGGAATCCCTGGATGTCTGTGAGTAGTTCTCCTAGCACTGTTTTAACATGCTGCTCTTTGTCTCCCCCAGCTGGAGCGGTTCAGTATATCAGCCCACGGGAAGGAGCTCTTTGTCAACGCAGATCTCCTGATTGTGGCGGGGAGGCGCTACGGTCTGGTGGGACCTAACGGGAAGGGGAAGACCACACTCCTGAAACACATCGCCAACAGAGCTCTCAGTATCCCCCCCAACATCGATGTGCTTCTCTGTGAACAAGGTACCGGGCCTGAAGGAAACCTCCCTACCGCCATCTTATCATTCGGTTCCCCTCCTATCCTCCCTACCTCGGTCTCCCTCCTGTCCTCTATGTCCTCCAATGCCCCTGTGTCTCTCTCCGTGTCCCCCTAGAGGTGATAGCCGACGACACCCCGGCAGTCCAGGCTGTGTTGAAGGCAGACACCAGGCGTCTGAAGCTGCTGGAGGAGGAGAGACAACTCCAGGCTCTGCTGGAGAAGGGAGAAGACAGCGTGGCTGAGAGACTGGAGAAGGTATGTGGAAGCATCCCACCTGATCCCAGTCAAATTAGATATCCATTCCCAAGACATAAACAAGCTATACTTAGTGTGTCGTTTAGGAACCACTTCAGTACACTAAATGGTATTTAAATAGTAATAAGTATACTTATGTTAAAATGGACGTATTGATGTCACACTCTGCATACCTTATAATACATGATTGGAAATAAGTATACTATACTTAGTGTGTCCATTTTAGTACACGTATTCTTATTAACATGTAAATAGTACTTAAATAAAATGTTAATGCTATTTACTGAACTGAATTACAACATAAGTGGTTTCAAAATAATACATTTTAAGTATAGTGTTTTTTCTGCTTGTGTTTCTATCGAGGCTGGAGTCAGGGTTAATACTGTGTTTACTGGAATTTGGTTATGGTGTCTCATACTTGAAGTTGCATTCAGACGTAGATGTAATGTCCACCAACGATGGACTTCGTTGCTCTGCGTTAACCTACGGTGTGTCTGTGTCCACCAGGTATACGAGGAGTTGAGGATCATCGGGGCGGCTGCAGCCGAGGCTAAAGCCCGTCGGATCCTGGCTGGTCTGTCCTTCACCCCGGAAATGCAGAACAGAGCCACCAAGAAGTTCTCTGGAGGTTGGAGGATGAGAGTCTCATTAGCCAGGTACAAAACTTCTGTAGATCCAAAAGGAGTTCCTATGGTACAATTGCTTGATAAGAATTTGTTCAACTGGTTCTGTAAGTGCATAAGTCAAATGGGGGGGTGAACAATGGACAAATTGACTTTCTTTTGTCAATTTGTTCATAGTTCACAATGTGGGATTTTGGGAATATCGGAACTCAGTGTGTGTAAATGGGTTCAATGGTGTAAATTTGACCTCTTCAAAAGCCTGCATTTTCCAAAACGCAGACTCTCAAAAAAATGCTTTACTTTCAGTCTTTTTATTAACCACATTATCAGTATCATTGCAATTGTTGACTGAACTAAGCCCATCGGTGCATACTCAGAAAGACTATTAGTGCATACTCAAAGCTGATCTGAACAATCAAAAATGTATGGCGCAGTGCTCTGACCGGCCAATCATCTCAAGGTCTGTTCAGACAAATGCATATATTTTCACAGGGTTTTTACACTTAATAGAACAGGAAGGTGAAGATTCAGGATTAATAGTAGGTTGGACTCAAACCCCTGCAGGAGTATCTGCTGCTTTTGACAGTTGTAAATGAAGATTCTAATTAAATCCTAAACTCATTTCCTGTTCCTTGCCCCCCCCCCCCCCCCCCCCCCCCCAGAGCTCTGTTTATGGAGCCCACCCTTCTGATGTTGGATGAACCCACCAACCACCTGGACCTCAACGCTGTCATCTGGCTCAACAAGTAAGGACATGTGACACACAAGCTGCTCACTAAATAGGCCTCCTTTCAGTCCTGTGTCTGTGACTGATCCCACTGCAGTGTCTAACACAGTGGTTGTCAGACCTCAGGTGGGCCCCTGGACATGTCACCGTTCTGCTGAAGCCCTGAACAGGCTCACTTGAACCAAATAGTCTGAGGCTTGATCATTAGTTGGCCAGTTGATTCGGGTATGCTAGCTCTGGAATATGAACATCGACTACATGGAATGGTTCGGGGTCCCTGGGAGTGTTTTGTGAACTGTTTTTCTAATTTGTGCCTCCTCTCAGCTACCTGCAGGGTTGGAAGAAGACTCTCCTCATCGTGTCTCACGACCAGAGTTTCCTGGATGACGTGTGTACTGACATCATTCATCTGGACAACCAGAAACTCTACTACTACAGAGGAAACTACTGTGAGTGTTTTTTAGCGAAGAGGCAGATTTTTCTTTTCCCACCAACTCCTGACCTAGGAATCCGAAATTAAACGAAAACTAAGGATTAACAAAAAGAAGGTTCACACACTCACTGATCACAGCTAGAGAGCTTATTTCCAGGAGTAGTAGGGAATATTGTCTTCAATCCGGTGTAGTCCTTATCACAGTGCATTTAACCACTGGCACTGACTTTACTATGGCTGGAATCCTGTTGTCCCACCTAGCTAGCCTATATTAACAAAGTCTGTCTGAATGACCTACTAAAATCTGTTTCTTACTCTGTCTCCCTCCAGTGACATTTAAGAAGATGTATGTGCAGAAACAGAAGGAGCTCCAGAAACAGTATGATAAACAAGAGAAGAAGCTCAAGGATCTCAAGGCTGGAGGAAAGTCCACCAAACAAGCTGTGAGTCCAGTCCCCCTACCACGGTTGAGATGTTACTGTACTTGGATCTGTGTCTCCTAGGACCCCCTCCCCCGCCCGTCAGCCGCTGTTCTGTGTCCGTTTGTAGGAGAAGCAGACCAAGGAGGCCTTGACCAGGAAGCAGGCAAAGGGAAAGAAGAAGGGAGGAGTGGAGGAGGAGAGCCAGGAGGCCACAGAGCTACTGAAACGGCCCAAGGAGTACACTGTCAAATTCACCTTCCCCAACCCCCCTCCCCTGTCCCCGCCCATCCTCGGGTTGCATAGTAAGTCTGTTTCTTCTCCGTCCCTCCCCCTTTCAAACTTCCTGTGTCCCCGTTAACTTGGCTGTTTGTCTCAGGTGTGGACTTCGCCTTTGAGGGACACAAACCCCTCTTTAAGAACGTGGACTTTGGTATCGACATGGACACAAGAAGTACGTTGAAATTGTTTCGGCTTGCAGCAGTGTACATGAGGCATATTGGTCTTCCCAGTCAATTTCTCACAGGTCTTTTCTTTTCATTTAGTTTGTATAGTTGGACCCAATGG
Organism: Esox lucius; assembly: GCF_011004845.1. Classification (NCBI taxonomy): domain Eukaryota; kingdom Metazoa; phylum Chordata; class Actinopteri; order Esociformes; family Esocidae; genus Esox; species Esox lucius. The sequence goes on along the minus strand of NC_047578.1, from coordinate 8,404,687 downwards.
AGTAGGAAAGAGTACCCTGTTACTGCTGCTTACTGGCAGGTTAACCCCGGTAGGTGCTCCTAACAAAATCACGTCCATACATCATTTATATGCGTGTGCAACTGTCCCACCTGAGTGCGTCCATATGCCTTTCAGAACAAGGGGGAGATGAGGAAGAACCATCGTCTGAAGGTGGGCTTCTTCAACCAGCAGTATGCTGACCAGCTGAACATGGAAGAGGCACCGACGGAATACCTGCAGAGGAACTTCAACCTCCCCTACCAGGACAGCAGGAAATGTCTGGGACGCTTCGGACTGGAGAGCCACGCGCACACTATCCAGATCTCCAAGCTGTCAGGTGAAGACCCCCACATTCCAATGTGTCTCGGCTATTAAATGCGTAGCTAGGCAGAAGGGGAATGTTTTCCACAACGATGTTGCTCTCCATGCAGGTGGTCAGAAGGCCAGAGTGGTGTTCGCTGAGCTGGCGTGTCGGCAACCGGACGTTCTCATTCTGGATGAGCCTACTAACAACTTGGACATCGAGTCCATTGATGCCTTATCGGAAGCCATCAATGAGTACAAAGGGGGTATGTACACAGTATCACAGGCTGTTCCATGCCGGTCAGTCGGTTGGTCGGTAGGGTTTTTGGTCTACAAGGTTTCTACTTGAGACACCTGTCCCAGGACTGATTTGAGTGTTGGATATATACTGGTGTATGCCAGGCCTATTTACTGTGATATTATTTTTCAAGTTTTACATTTTTAAATGTTAAAAATGTGTGTACAGCTGCAGGATAATTACTGAAACAACTCTATAACTTTATATTTGATGTAGGGCAAAGTACTTTTCTACATCCTAAAGGCTTATTCTTTTTGTAAATTATTTAGAGGGTCTTTGAACATAGACTTTTTTTTTTAAAGCTATCCAAACCCTGTTGTTATTAGTGAGACACACAGCCTTAAGTTTGTCAAAGGATCACAAAGTCCCTCAGGCTCTCAGTTGGCTCTGCATCACGAGCCGCACCTGCCCCTCTGAGCCTCATGGGTTGGTGCCTATACTGGCCCGTAAGACGGAACAAATCGTCTCGAGCAGTACAGCTACATAAGTACGCTGGTTGACATCAACAGTTTGCTGCCGACCGTGCCCTTGGGTAAAATCTGACCGTAACTTTGCCCTGTTCCTCCACACAGCGGTGATCATCGTGAGCCACGACGCCCGGCTGATCACAGAGACATCCTGTCAGCTGTGGGTGGTGGAGGACCGCTCCGTCAACCAGATCGACGGGGACTTTGAGGACTACAAACGGGAGGTCCTGGAATCACTGGGGGAGACCCTGGTCCATAAGGTCAAGGAATGAACCACCCACCTGCCAGAGAACCAGGGCTGACCCCAAATGGCACCCCTTTCCCTACATACTTTGACCGGCACTAATTATGGGCCCCTGGTCTTATGGGCAATTGGAGGCCATTTCAAGTGGACCCAATGAGGACATGACAATGCAATATATCCTAACGCTGAAACCACGCCATGTCATCTGCTCCTGGGGTACATCTCTATGCTAAAGTGGCTTCCCTTCCTTCCTTCATTTTATTGGAGGAGGCATGGACAAAGGAAGCCACGTTTGACAACCGAGACACACCCTGGTCAATTTTAGTATCCTCTCGGCCTATAAGACGCATACATTTCCAATACAAGTCCAAATCCCCCCCCTTGTCCTAAAACACACCTTTAGATCTGATCAGATCCAAGAGAGTCTTTGTCTTTGAGGCAACTGGGTGAATTGGACATTTAGATTTGCCAAGCTGGCATGTTTCACCAATGTAACATGGGACAGTGTGACAGGAGAAACATTTTAAAGGATTAAAGAATGGCTAAACCTTAACACCTGTGGCTCCTTACAGGACAGAAGCTCCAACTGACTGGGAATAAACCAGTTCATAGCTGTAAAATCAAGTATTTACTACAAGCAAAAATGAAAATAAAATGATTTTGCATCTTAAGTGGTTTTATTGTACAGCTTTCTCTAAATGCAAAACAATATAATTAGACAATTATTACAGATGGGAGAAAGGACTGGAATGAATCAGTGATCCGGGTTAACATTTCATAGGACAAGCCATTTGTGAACACTGACAGTCACCTAAACCAATCACTTTTATACTTATGAGTTGTTTCTATACAAAATAAACAAACTTGCTCAGAGTCCAGAGCTCAAATTTTCATGATAACTTTGAAAGACCCTCCTAGTCTATTTCAAATATGCCTTGTAGGTCTTCCTGACTTTAGCCACCTCAGTCTCATCTGGTTGTATGGTGTCGTACCACCAGTACCAAGGGTTGCTAGAATTTACAGTGGGGGGAGCTGGGGTCAAGCCCACTGCATCATGGGAATTGGAGTAGTCCTCGCCCGCGAAGTCTACATGAGGAATTTGGAAAGCCAGCAGCCCTGGAAGAAATAGGAAAATTCAGTGGAAACCCTAAGCACTGGGCTGACTATCATTAATGAACTATAGCATTCTGCTCCTTAGTCCCAGGGGAGGAACTTACCATGGTCTCTTGCAGCACCAATAGCCTTGTTAAGTTGCTTTTGTTGCTTCTCACACACTCCTGGATACAAACGGAGTATTAGGTTATGAATGTGTGTTGAAAAGGGTATGCAGAGAAGTTCCATGGTAAAACACCCATTTATTTGTTTAAACACCACTTGCTACATTAGGCACGTTAGGTAAAGAGACATAATTGCGTTAGCATATCTTACCTGTTCGTGTTCCATCATAAACCATGCCTGTATACGGACTGATGAACTGCTGCAACAGCTTCACATTCTGCAGGATCAACAGTCCAATGATTTACAAAAATTACACTGAATAATGTTAAATCTAATGAAACCATGCCAAAGGTAATAGCATCTTAACATCCATATCTCAACGTGTGTATTACATAGTTAAGAACAGACCTGATGGTGAATAATTATGTTGGGGTCTCGGCAGATTGGACAGGGGTTCCCACATATCTTGTCACCTCGCTGACAAAAACAAAACAGGAACTGTTCAGAGGTTTGCAGTCACAGCTCTGTCTGGTGGAGAACATGGAGTTCCACAGCAAGAAGATAGCTTCATGGTAGACATTCTCTGAACATTGGTGCACTCCCCAAAGCTTACAGGCAACAGCTTGGAGAGCTGCCACATGACAGGCACAGTTACAGAACCACCACTGTTGAACCTACAATGCAAGTCTTGCGTGTTTTCTGGGGGGGAATCCCTCCTTTGTGGTTCCTCCTGTAGTCAGACCACACCGGACTGTTTCCGTATCGCGCTATGTACTCTGGAGATATAAGAGGCAGACGGACAGAAAGTAAATGGTACCTTTTTCTGAATTTTTATTTCTAATATATTTGGATAGACCAAAGTATCAGCATCACAACACTTAGAAATATGATTGCCAGGTTGTCTCTATGCATAAATTGTCATTAACTAGGTAGATAAACTCCATTAGACAACATAAATCTGCCTTTTACCTTTATATTCCAGAGGTGCTTAAATGGCTTTATGTAATTTCAGTCATTTTGATTTTAGTTATATTTGAAAGAACTATATAATGATCCGGGACTTCCGTCCTGATTTTGTTTGTTTCTTCCTCCTCTGTATTTGCATTTGGGGGAACATTGTGTGTTATTTCTAAAAGTTACAGTGTTGTTCAATAAATACATTTTACACAAAAAACTACCTGCATCCACCAAATTCATTACTTTCATCCTTCAATGAGTTGTTGGTTGAACCCTAGTGTGGTGTTATAACCACACTGGTGACATAACAGGAACCTCTGTTGTAACACAAACCCATTCACTGTTGGAGTGTCATTATTTAACCCAATCTCCAACACTTTGTCCTCAGATAAACTAATATTTACCATTGATTTACAATGGTATTGTGGAGGAGTAAATTTAATCAAGCATAAACGGGCCTCTGTTGATACAACTGAGTAACTGGGCCAACAGGGCTTTGTTAATCTGCTAAAGAGATAGGCTATTGGTGTGACCTGATCAATGACGTTATCTGTTCTTTTAAGATGCAATCGTACAGCTCCCCGTCTTGAAAAGACAAACGACAAGGACATTTAGAGCACTGGGGGCGGGGTGACTTCCATCCTCAGGATCCTATTTAACCATGGGAGGAATGTTTGGAGTGCAAGTAGCCAGTAGCGTTCAATTACAATGGGTTCCTCCTGCATCTATGTTGTGTTAAGAAAGGTTCCATTTGGGTATTCAGTTCACTTCTTCATTTGTGGCAATTTCCAACAACGGTATTTTGCGACACATGCCTACATTTGTTTAATGCACTGTTCTCTCATCCATTTCCTTGAACATAGTGTTTTGACTACATATGTGTAGCTGTGTGTAGTCGAGTGTTATCTCGCAATCTTTACGTCTCCAGCAAGGTTATCATTCTCAATTGTCTAATATTATTTCATAAAATGAAAGGTGACAAAGCATGTTTTTATAATTTTGCTTTTCTAAACTTTTCTATATAATATCTTAAATGGATGCAAAGTACCTGGCTGGATGTGTCAGTTGTTTAATACTGTGTACCAAATCATGACCTGATGCCATGATGTTGATACATCAAAATATTTTTTTACCAACTGATTAATATAGTACACAGCATTGCTGTTAAACCCTTTTACGTCAAATGATGCTGGTACATTTTGTTTTATGAGTCAATATGCCCCATGTATTGTTTTCAACTGGTAGCAGAGAGTTTATTCTACTTTTCTATAGTGGATACTTTTGAATATAAACGCTTTAATTGCTAGTGATATTACTTTACCATCCTGATTTACAATGTAATTCATAGACATGGTGCCTAGACCATCAATTTCAGTCAATTCTTGTGGATTTGAATTTTAACCAACTCCATCCCATCCTTTTCATCTGTTTTGATCCACTAGTAGTATTTATTCCAATTATCTTTTTGACCTTGTCCAAATATGCTGGGTAAGTGCCATACCTTCGCTTTCCAGGTAGTCCCATGGACTGTCCTTGTAGCGGGCTGAAGCCTCCGCGGCATCACTCGGGATCTCAAGTGAGGCTGCCGTGCACAGAGAGACGCTGTACTGCATACCTGGAAACACATCCTTTGTCCATAGCCTAACAAATAACCTCTTTGGATAACAGAAACAAACAGGTGACTTAATGAAGTCAACAATTGTGACCGCTTGTATAAATCTAGAGTAATGTTCAAAATATAAAATAACTAAAAAAAATGTATAGAAAGTCTCTACTAATCTGAAACATTTCGGGAGTTACATTGTAAAGGGTGCGTAAATGGAATATGCACAATGTTAACGTCCCCTATACGACGGCCGAGTTAGTATGTAGTTACCCAGATCTGCAAGGTTTAACTAGCTAGCACTACAGTACTGTAACTGGCTGGTGTTTATAATCCGACCTTAGCACCGTCCCTGTTTCGTGATTGTACTTCATCTGCAAACGTAATTGTGAGAATTCTAGCTTTTACTTGACGCGTAATACACCGTACCTTATTCTGACGAATATTTTGTAGAAGTAAGGGCGAAACACGACATAAAATCTTTCCAATGCCTGGTATGAACGCTGCCATTTTGCTTTTCACAACTGTGGAGTTGAAAGGTTACAGGTGAAAGGGTAAGTAGCGCATGTATTCATTACATTTATGTGCATGACTACAACTCACATTTATTCTTTTAATGCATTCATTTTTATGATTTTCACTTTATTATTAATTTCGGCATAAAATTCGGGCTGGTGAAATTATGTTTATTATTAACGTGCGAATGGGTGTGACGGACATGCTTCAGTGAATCGCAGCCATTTTGTACAAGTATTAAAATCGATTTTATACCTAAGTTTGTCATTAAAACTCAGTGTACACATGATATTTTGCAAGTTAGCACTGGCACTGATACAAATTTGGTTAGATAACCAACATCACAATTGAAATGTGAGAGCTAAAACAGAGTGTGCGAAATGTATACACGGCCATGTTTCTGTCCTTGACGGACAATAAAGGTCGTTGTGAAACAAGAGCGCGTGACTAACACCGCCATTTTGTTAACATGAAAAGCCCCAAAAGCGCATGCTCGAACACGCTTACGACTACGAAAACGTCATAGGGTATAAATATCAAGTCCCTCCCCTTCTAGCTCATTCCTGGATTTGTTCTGAGGTGAGTAACGTGTAAAGAAATGCTGCTATTTTGAACAAAAACGACTGCGCATGTACTAGTTTTTAAACATAATCCATCATAAGAAAAACTTCAAAGATGCAGGTGTGTATGAACACACTAAGAGAAAATCCTTAGTGAATGTTTTTTTTAAGTGTTTTTCGTTCTGTGTGCTCTTTTTTCCAGGTCTTTGTCTGAAGAGTGGCCGTCGAGGACTTTGAACAACCTAACTCATATCTTAAATTTTTTTCTTCAAGTAATGGACATTTGATACTATTTTTGCCTCCAGTTTGTTCCAGAGGGAAAAGCTAGCTTTTAGCTGCCACAACCCCGCCCATAAAAGCAGTTCAGCCATAAGATTGTTAACGTTATAAAACCATGAAGGTTAACGATATAAAACTGATGTAACAAGAGATCTGTTGCTGTAAAGCACACTATAAGAGTATATATAGCAACCCGAGACGCTGAGGAGAGGTATTTATAGTAAGTGTTGATTTTCAAACCAATCTGAAACTAAATTAAAATTGTCATTGTTTAGTCTAACGCTGCTAGCTGGCCTCCGTACGGGCTAACTAGCTATCGTAGCTAGCCATTTGAAGCTAAAATACAGGAAATGCTAACCGTAAAAGTAGTTTATGAGCTCACACATGAAAGTCAACGGGGTGGTAACGCTCCGTTTCTTTGTGTGTGAGACGGAAAAATAAATTAGATAGTAAATGTTTAAATTAATCATAAGCAATCTATTCATAAAGATTGCCGCAGGCTCAGCTAGGAAATGTTCATTTTTTATTTTTTTTTGCTTAATCTGATTTTTTTCCCTCTGCTAAATTCATAGGGGAGAGCTCATTGGAACTAACACCCACCGCAATCTACACATAAAGATTGCTTAGTTTGAGGATTACTGTACGGACTGCACTGGAAAATTTGGTCATTTGTGGTAGTTTTTTTGCTACTTTTATTGTTATGGTCGATAACGTTAGAGCAGAAAATAAATTTCCCCAGGTGTCCGACATTTATACGGCAATCTGAGGATAAAGATTGCAGGATTGAAAACGGGGAAATGTTGAGGCATTACAGTATACAAGATAGGTTTTGTTGGAATAACATCAAAATGGCGGACTGGTTGTCGTTTTGTCCTTTGAACACTCGAGGCAATAATGGCTACAGTGTCTGGAGCGACCGGAGTTGACTTCCCAGAGACGAGTAACGATTTCTTCTCGCTGTGTCCGTGTCGCATTTGTAGCCGTTGTAACTAGCTTTCAACCTGGTTTGTAGGTAGTAAATGATCCTCCGGTCGTGCTATGTGATGAGAGGCTACTGTAGGTATGTTGTTGTGACCGGCTTCGCTGGAAAACATTGTTCTTATGTTCTAGAGGCTGTGGCAGCCACGAAACTGTTAACAAAAGAGGGCAGGGCTTAGATGTATTTCGGTGGAGCACGGGTTAGATTTTTTTTTAAGCTAACAACACCCTCCCCCTAGCTGGAACTCAGATAATGAACGGGATCATTCTATAGGGTAGGGCGCGCGTTACGGTGTCATGCGTAGTGCAATAGTTCTTGATATTACTTTGTATTAACTCTTATTAATATGTGGCGTGTTTCAGAAAGACATTCAGTTGTATGGCTTTTCAACCCTCGTTTTATTTCCATTCATTCCAGTATGTTAATGGATTTTTTTGGTGGAGCTGTCTGATTTAGACAAAAAGCTAAATAACAAATGCAGCTTATAATGTTCATATGAATGTATGTTATTTACCCAAGTAGAAAATTATATTCATGTAACCATGATTGTCAGCCACAGATAACTCCATTATGTAAACAAAAAAAACTTGATGTAGGCAGATTATTGAAGCTGTATTGTGACAAGTATTTGTTACACTGTAATATAATAGATTTTACTAATCTAGGATGAGATTTTCTACTGCACTGAAAATGTTTGCTGCACCAATGCCTTTGTGAGTTTATGATGATTTACTTCTTGTCCACTATGGTTGAATAGGCTCCTGTCTTAACAATAACTTTCTGTTGACCTTCTGCGTATGTAACAGTTGTGACATTTTCAGGAATTGTGTGTTGTGGAGTTCTGAGACTATATAAAACTTCTACTACAACAGTTAAACGGGTAAGACCAAACTGATTTCCTCACATCATGACATTGCAAAATTAAATACTTGAATATTATCCATGTAATACTTGGATACAGTAATTCAAAGTATATAATAATGAACAGTCATAATTATATTACAATGACCTTTAAAAAAATCAGATAACGTTCAGTTATGCATTCAAGTAATCAAAATGCATGCATATAGAGTAAGTCCGGTCCCTACTTTTGTGCGTGTTATCAATTTATAATTTACTCCGTTGTATGCAAGGCTAAGCATAAACAGAAGGCTATTTCACAGCAATAATTGAATAGCCTCTTGAAAAGAACTCCGTATGGAGGATCCATTCATTGTCACTGGATCGGACACTGAGGCTGGTCTACCAGTGTTGCCTTTATATGGCAGTGCAATGACATTGGTAGCTCAGGTTAACTCCCGGGTTTTATTTTTTTGCTGCCCCAGTTGAACTTGATATAATCAATTACTCTTACAAACATTTCATTTATTAATAGCAAACCAATGGTTGTTTTGTGAATTCGTGAAACTACAACAGCCCTGCAACTGAATTTACACAATTTATGAATTGTATTTTAGTATTCATGTTCTTTGATCCTTGAATTATTTAATTAAAGCAGCAAATTAAGTCGTTTAAAATGTGAGTTTCAGTGCAGATGTGCTTATTGTATATTTTATATAGTTTATATAATTCCATACGAAGCTGAAGGGGGCAGAGAAAGCTAAAAAATACAAAGGCGTTTACCTCCTTTTGATTTCAGTTGGAATTGTTTTGAAATGTATTCTAAGCGAGAACAAGTGGTAATCATTGATAATTCTTCAGTTCAAACATAACCCTGTCTTGCTCTTTTAATCGTAATCAATTGACATACTGATCACACCACTCACACACTAAGGGGTTTACCGCATAAGATCAATCATGTAAAAAATACCAATACTTACAGCAATTCAAGTAACGTCCTTTAGATAACTGAAATGTGTAGCGCTGTGAAGAATAGAGTTCTTCTGTTGAACCAGCTGCACTTCATGGAGTTCCTGTGCTACCTGAGACTACTGGTGCTATGACTGCACCTTTCTCCGTCCGTGAGGGAGCTGGTCAGTCATTCCAACCACCAGTTTCAGTGCACCGGCGAGCCTGAAACTGAATGCCGATTGCCTTTCAGTTGGAGGGCCTTCTGTGTGTTTCTGAGTGTCTGTTTAGCTATGAATATGTATTACAGTTTTTGTGAAGCAGATGCGTTTATGCATTTTCATGCTGCCTTCACGTCCTGTGGGAAGTGAACCCACAACCCTGGTGTGGCGAGAGCCTGCTTTACCAGCTGGCCTACATGAAACCACAGTTTTTTTTTCCTTCTAATTATTAGATCTGCAATCTACCCAAAGGACAGCATTTCTCTGCCTACATCTACAAACACATAACTTGTAACATCCTCCCAGTAACCAGGGTTGCAGTGTTCTAGTGTCCAGAACTTATGTCATGCTTTATGTCATATGAAAAAGAGTAGAGTGTTCAAAAGGTTCCTCAATGGGGTTCTTTTTCAGAGAGTAGAACAGTACAGGTTAAGTATGGTCTAACCTGACCAGCACCTAACTTTCAACCCCCACCACAGTTTAGCCCAACTGGTTGTCTTGCTCATACCCGGGCCTAATCACCCATGTTTATTTTTTTTTGTGCACTTTCATAAACCTGTTTAGGTTGTACTTGTTAAGGCAATCACATGAATGGGAGGTTTTGTTGAAACTGGTTTGTAATGTTTTATCAATCTGTTGAATAAAGCATAGCTGATGGAGTTTATTGCTGCCCTCAAGGACATTCTGCATTAAGCTATTCTAAAACACAGCCCAACATGCCATTTCCTCATACTAATGTGTTGAATTGTCTCTTTGTATATTTTCTCCTTTTCTGTGTTTTATTGACATTGAAAGAGAATATGAACTAGCAGCATGACCTTTATAAGCAGGTTTTGTGATAGGTCTCTCAGTAGATAGAAGGACACAGCCTGAAACAGTGTGTTCTTGGTTTTTCCCACTTCTCCCTCATCAATGGGGATCAAACACACAACTGACATGTGCCATCGTCAGAGAAATGTAAATGCAAGTATTTGTAGTATGAGGCAACAGATCATACAGGGATTGGCTCATGGTATTCACAGTACACGCATGTAATGCGAACGATATGTAGTCGGTTTGAAGTTAGTTTGGAATGTCACTGGCCCCATATGTCTTGTTTTGGCAGATTTCAGAGCTAGAATTTGATTGTGGGTGTTTTGACACATGCCTTTCTGCAGTCACTCTGGGCTTTTGTGGCAGGTTATTAAATGATTCATACCGTGCCTCATGGATTTTAGTAGTGGTTGGTTGTATGGTTGATATGAGTCTGGAAGTGTTTTTTGGCGCAGTACCTGTCACCTTGTAAGCTGCTGATTTGTATAGGATCTGGTGGCAAACATATTTTCTAAGTTCCAAAGAGCTCTCCCAAAACAAAGTTGCATCTGACATGCCTGGAAAAACTATGCCGTGCAAACAACCCTTCCATTGCATATTAAAATGAACAGTGTTTAGTAATCATGCATTTTGAGGTAGTATCCTGTTAAGTGTTTATATGTCTTCCTTTTTCAGAGCAGAAATGGCCGTGGGCCCAGTGGACCCCAGAGAGGTCCTGAAGGGAGTAGAGAACCTACTGGGGAAAGATGGAGAGCTCCGTAGCCTGGAGGGGGTACCCAAAGTCTTCAGGTAATCAACAACAACAAAATCTACTTTTGTCTTTTCTGTTCTATTTTAGTTTTTATACCATTCCTGACCTCATTTACTTACCCTTAAAAACAAGTGTTTGCCTTTTATATAAAAATACCAGTAGTTTATGCTGTTGTTTTTGGCTGTGTATTTCAAAGCCCTTCAATACACAGGCAAAAACCTGTTTGACATCCTGTAATACCCAAGAATTTGTACCCCAGTCTAACCTCTCTACTGCTGTTCATGTACAGTACCAGTCACAAGACATACCTGTTCTGACTGCTACTGTACATATTGTTTTTTTATCATTTAAAAACCTCTTGATAGCCAGCCTAGGCTAATGGTAGTGTTTTCAGTTCTTTCTTTCTGACCATCAATTTCTTTCTTGGATGTTTTTTCTGCAGTCTCATGAAGGCATCTAACAAGATGGTGAGCCGGTGCATGTACCTGAACATCCTACTGCAGACCAAGTCCCATGATATTCTCAATCGGTAAGGTCTTCTGCCATATTATTTGGTTAATTGATGACCATATATTTTTTATGGTCTCATTGTTTTAATAACGTCACTAAGGACTCTGAAAAAATTGGCAAGTTCAAATCTTGATTTTTCTTGATGGGTGGATTGTCTTCCTTTTGTTCAGGTTTATCCGGGTGGGAGGCTACAAGTTGCTGAACGCGTGGCTCACCTACTCCAAGACGAGCACCAACACCCCTCTGCTGCAGCTCATCCTGCTGACACTGCAGAAACTCCCCCTCACCGTAGACCACCTGAAGCAGAACAACACTGCCAAGCTGGTCAAGCAGCTCAGCAAGAGCGGAGAGACTGAGGGTGTGTTTCTGACAAAACTTCCTGTTCGTGGTTGGTTCTGCCCGATCTATTGCAATGGGCTGACCTCACTTTAAGCCAGGTCTCCGTAGTGGCGTGTGTGCCGTAGGCATCAGTGGCCTGAGGTTGATGTTTACCTGTCATCTCTCTGTTCCAGAGCTGAGGAAGCTGGCCGCTGTGCTGGTGGACGGCTGGATGGCCATCATCCGCTCCCAGAGTGTCTCGGCCAGCTCGCCTTCAGGTAACCACTGCTCCCTTTTCCCACGCTCTCTCCATCAGCTTCTCCTCCCTCCCTCGTCCCCTGTGCTCTCTCATCTCTACATCTGCGTGACGCCCTTCCGCTCTCTCTCCTCCTCCCCAGATAAAAAGCGAAAGAAGGAGGAAGGGAAAGTGCCTGTCCGAGATGTGAAGGCTGCTGATGGGGGGAAGGCGGCTGCGGCGGCTGAGGAGGAGAAGAAGAGGGACAAGCCCAAAGCTCACGCCCCTAGTCACGCTAAGATTCGCTCCATAGGTACGCCTTGTTTCTCTGCTCTTCGCAGCCATCTATCCTCAGTCGTCACGTTTGGTCCCACAGTGGGCTGTCTGATTAGCAGAACACTACTCAGTGTGTGAAGGTTGCTGCCCGTACCCACTCACTGACAGACAGGCCACAGTGTATTGAGGAAATATGCTTACATTATAGGGAGGCCGCTCCTGTGGTTCTAGAGGTGGTTCTGTGTTATGTCCTGACCCGGTCCTGTGTGCTGTCTTTCAGGCCTGGAGATGGACACTCCTGCCCCTGCCCCAGTTAAGAAGCCCCCAGTGGCCCTCCAGTTGGGGGACAAGTACAACATCAAACCAGCCCAGGTCATCAAGAGACCCAGGTAAACTACAACTACTTGGAGTGCGATAACAGTAGAGTGTTCGCTGCCCTCCTACGGCGCACCAGCGAATAGCAGGGTTTAGATTGCATAACTGTCAACTCAGTGCTGCCCCTAGTGTTTGAAGTTAATACCCCTTAACCTAGCACTGGCTTCCTGTTTCAAACTGTCCTGTCTGTTGACTACTAATAGAACATATTTGGAACTATTAAGCACTGCCCCTCAGAGAAACCTCAACATTTTATGGTCTTTCTCTCCAACAGTTTGGGTCCTCTGGATGCCCCCCCTGTGGAGAAGAAGTATAAACCGCTCAACACCACACCCAACCAGACCAAGGAGATCAAGGTGAAGATCATCCCGGCACAACGTAAGTCCTCCACAGATACAAGTATGTACCCATCTTTTTGGACCCTTCACTGCCTGTATTACATTAGAGCACACTCAACAACATGTAATAGATCTAACTCTCCGCCCAAATCACAAATGATCTCTTAAAGTCCTTCACAGTTCAGCCAGTCTGTGTTCTCTGTACTTCTCTACAAGGGCTATTTTCTGTTAGATAGCCAGACCCTGCTATGAATATATTCCTGTACATTGAGTTGCTTTTTAAAATTGAATTGGAAGATTTTCTGAAATGAGTCCTTGCCGTGAACCGTTAGATGAGACAGCTCCATGACATTATTGGGATGTAATTCACCCCCTTTTGCACACATCTCAGTATGTAGACTGTTGGTGATGTCACTAATCTCCAACCTCCACTCTGCAGCTCTTGAGGGAACAGGCTTCCTGGATGCCCTGAACTCTGCTCCAGTGCCGGGCATCAAGATCAAGAAAAAGAAGGGGAGGGAAGGCCGAGACCCCAAAGCTGTTTCTCCCACCTCAAACAAGGTAAACCCAGGCAGACCGACAGCTACTCCGTCTCTACACATCTGTAGGAAGGCTCGTGCAAACAGGAATGCGGTATTGACACTCCTTTTTCTCCTTCCCTCGTCGTCCCAGCCTTGTCCGTTTGACAGTAAACCCTCCTACCCGTCGTCGCAGGGTGGGGCCAAGCCCACCTCCCCGGAGACCCAGACTGCCTCCACCACCCCTCCCCACGAGGTCCCGGTGGACCTGGATCAGCCCGGAACCCCGGTGCCAGCGGATGACCCGGAGGCCATGGACACGAGCTGCGAGAAGCCCAACGCCCTGGCCGAGCCCCGCGGCGACGACGAGTCTCAGTTGACCAAGAAAGGCAAGAAGAAGAAGAGCGTGCGCTGGGCCGAGGAGGAGCAGCTCAAAGAGTACTTCTACTTCGACCTCGACGAGACCGAGAGAGGTGAGAGAACGAAAAACAACGGTAACTTCATTTAAGTTTGGTTTGGTGTGTGTTGTGTGTGTTTTGCACGTCAACCTGTGGTTGTGTAGTCAAGACCACTAAGGTAGCTGACCGTTTGGTTTAGGTTTGGCTTATTCTCCAATAGCTCTGTGTCCTAGTAAGACCTGTTAACGAGGTTGGTCCGGTCAGACGTCTAACGCCCCTCTGTCTCCCAACCCTCCAGTCAACGTCAACAAGGTGAAGGACTTCGGCGAGGCGGCCAAACGCGAGATGATGATGGACCGACAGACGTTTGAGATGGCGCGGCGCCTGTCCCACGACTCCATGGAGGAGCGCGTGCCCTGGAGTCCCCCACGGCCCCTGGCCCTCACGGGCACCCTGGTCAACGTCGGGGCCAACAGCACGGAGAGGCTCACGCAGAGGGACCGCGAGACGGGCATCCTGCAGGAGATCTTCCTCACCAAGGAGAGGTAGGGAGGCGCGCGCGCGCGCACACACTGCTTAGAATGACTTGATATGATGTGTCCTAGTGGGTTGCTAGATGCTGTGTGTTCTCCAGTGTCTAAGAGAACCTCCTCTCTTCCCTTCAGTGTTCCAGACAGTCCCCACGAACCCGATCCGGAACCTTATGAGCCCATGCCTCCCCGCCTCATACCCCTGGATGAGGTGAGAGGCCCTTTGGTGCAGTATTGTCAAGGACCAATCCAAACTAGACGATTGGCTCGTATTTCCAAGTGACGTGATAACCGTGTGTTCAATACGCCCACGCGGTGTCCCTGCTGTTGTCTGACCCGTGCCCTGACCCGTCTCTCCCTCCAGGACTCCACCATGATGGACGACGGCTACATGGAGCCCATGGACACATCGTCCCAGCCCGGCTCCAGCGTGGGGCCCGTGGGGGCGGAGGGCTCCAAGCTGCCCCCCATCCTGGCCAACCTGATGGGCAACCTGGGGGCCAACAATCTGCTGGGAAACCTGGGTAACCTGGGCAACAGCGGGCCTAGCCCCCAAGCCCAGGGCGCCCCCAGCGCGCCGGCCACCCCCTCTGTCAACGTGCAGGAGCTGCTCACCTCCATCATGGTACGACACCACCTCCTCTGTCACTCGGCTGGATGTTTCCATACTTCGCCTCCACATATTATAGTAGAGTGTATAGAACTGTATTATGGTAGAGTGTATAGAACTGTATTATGGTAGAGTGTATAGAACTGTATTATAGTAGAGTGTATAGAACTGTATTATAGTAGAGTGTATAGAACTGTATTATGGTAGAGTGTATAGAACTGTATTATGGTAGAGTGTATAGAACTGTATTATGGTAGAGTGTATAGAACTGTATTATGGTAGAGTGTATAGAACTGTATTATGGTAGAGTGTATAGAACTGTATTATGGTAGAGTGTATAGAACTGTATTATGGTAGAGTGTATAGAACTGTATTATGGTAGAGTGTATAGAACTGTATTATGGTAGAGTGTATAGAACTGTATTATGGTAGAGTGTATAGAACTGTATTATGGTAGAGTGTATAGAACTGTATTATGGTAGAGTGTATAGAACTGTATTATGGTAGAGTGTATAGAACTGTATTATGGTAGAGTGTATAGAACTGTATTATGGTAGAGTGTATAGAACTGTATTATGGTAGAGTGTATAGAACTGTATTATGGTAGAGTGTATAGAACTGTATTATGGTAGAGTGTATAGAACTGTATTATGGTAGAGTGTATAGAACTGTATTATGGTAGAGTGTATAGAACTGTATTATGGTAGAGTGTATAGAACTGTATTATAGTAGAGTGTATAGAACTGTATTATAGTAGAGTGTATAGAACTGTATTATAGTAGAGTGTATAGGACCCTGGTCTGTTCTCATGTCTATATGACTGTTAACTGATATCCTCTCTCCTGTAGGGGGCCACTGGGGGCCAGTCTACTGAGGACCTGATCAAACAGCCTGACTTCTCTGATAAGATCAAACAGCTGCTGGGCTCTTTACAGCAGACCCAGAACCAGGGCTCCTCTGCTGGACCTCCGCCAGGAGGTACGCCTCTCTTTACGTGTCAGACACCTACTTAAGCAGCCAAACCTGTGTGTTATTTGCATAGCGGTGTGTTTCTGTGTTATTAACAGGCTGTTTGTCTCCAGTCAATCAGGGGCTGCTGGGTCACGGTCCAGGCATGAACAACATGAACAACATGAACAACATGAACATGGGCATGCCCATGAACGGAGGGGGGTACCCCCCGGCCGGCAAACCCCCAGGCCCCGGGGGCCCCCACTACAACCACCCCCCGCCCCCACATAACCACGGCCCCCCCGGCTTCAACGCCAATCCCCGAATGATGGGCCCGCCGCCTCCCCAGGGCCGCGGCGGAGAGAACGGAGGCAACTACTGGGGGGAGGACTCCATGAGGGGAGGCCCACACCGGGGCGGAGGGGGCCACTTCCACCGCGGGGGCCGAGGGAGAGGCGGGGAACAGGGGGGCTTCAGGGCCAGAGGGCGGGGGGGGCCCCAGAGGAGGACATAACAACATGGGAGGTGAGTGGAGTTCAGGTGTCGGTCTCACAGGGAAACGTCTTTAGGCCTGTGTGTTGTTCTAACGGTTCTACCTCGTCCCCTCCCAGATATGTCCAAGAGGCCGGTGTGTCGCCACTTCATGATGAAGGGAAACTGCCGCTACGAGAGCAACTGTGCTTTTTACCACCCGGGCATCAACGGTCCCCCACTTCCCCCCAACCACCCGGCCCACAACCAGTACAACGACCACGGGCCCCAACACGGCCACTAGGCCCAGCCTGGAGAAACTGCGTGGGCACTGACGCGACCACTACCCTCTATCCACCACTACGCGGCAGGACTCTGAGTTCATGAGCTGCTGGTTTGGATTCACTACTGGAACTGAGACAGGCAGGCCAGAGGGGCCTTGTGAAGGACCCGGCTGTCTAACGGACGTGAGAGGCTTGGGACTTGTTCTGCCTCGCCAGCTGCTCTGCTCCGGTCATCTCGGTGGGATGCTTTTGCAGGCCTGTTGGAAGAAACAGGTGGTGTTTTCTTTGCTGTCCTCCCCCTCTGTGGCCAGGACCTTAATAAGAAAACTGACCAGTAGGAGAGGACACAGGAGGTGGAGGGCGGGGAGTAACACCTGTCATTCATTTCTCTACTACTACTTCGTCTCTAACCCAAGATGTCCGTCAAGAATTTCTTGACCTCCTGCAACAAAACTAAAATCTCAACCTGTGCGTTTAAACTCCTCTGTCAGGGATGGAGGAATAATTTTTACGCGAGAGTAAACGAACACACCCGTCTGTGAGCGCACTCATTTCCTGGATGTGCTGAAGTCGACGGACTGCTCTAGCTGTTAGATGATCACTAATATGTTTATATAGATGTTTTATTGTGATCATTTTAAACCCAGTGACTTCAGGTTGATGAAAATATACAGTAACACCCCCCCATGACCACTAGGACACACTGTTGATGTCCCGAATCAGTCCTGTCCAACACTTATCTCAGTCCACCCAGCTCATATTTATCCCATAATTCAACAGCACTAACCTATGAATCTGTGGAAACATCTCCAGAATGTCTCAGTATTAAGTCAGACTTGTTTAAGCTAAGTAGTCATCCTTCCTTCCATCATTCTAATCTGTAGTTGTATAGAGTCACTCCAGGCCGACATTGGCCTATTTCACCATGTTCCCCTGACAGACAGGATCTGTAGCCAACTGTCAGCTAAGCACCGTCTTTCCCTTCTAAATGAATGTTGCTCTGTGTACAACTGTGGTTCCTTGGGTGTTCCAACTGTAGTCACAAATACTTGGCTGAGTTCCAATGTTCACTACACTGTTTTAAGACCTATGACCAGGTGGCGCCTGCCACTTTCTACAGTTAAACCAGAAAAAAATGAATGTGAAGTTGACCAAATATTAGCGTATTGTCATTTTAGACAGTTTTTGTTTAACAAGTTCCCAATAGGCAAGAGTTCAGAAGCACTTTACACCAAAAAGTAAATAATTAGGACCAAATCCCAGTTTTGGGCAGACAGGCCCTGATTGGAACCCTGACCTGCAGCATTTCCCCTTAAGAACAAATGAATAAACTACTATTAGAATGAGATTGGAACCAAACTGTCCCTTTAAAAATGATGACTAGGTACTGAGCAATGCTACTTGAATGCTACGTGTTGTTTCCAACCAGTTGACATCAATCTGTCTTTTACAGGAAAAAACAATAGGAGAAAGCTTTGCTTGACTTGACTGAGGCTTTTACTAAGAAAGTTCCGTTATAGTGAGAGTTTTCCTATCTGAAGTTCAGGCCTAGTGAAAGCCTGTATACCCGTGATACAGTTCCACCATGTAAAAGGTCCCACCTAATATAGCTAGGTGGATTTTATCTTCCCATGTGACAATCATGTCTTTCAAATGTCCCCCCAGAGGCCCAATGACAAAATTACACAGTCCCCTCGTAGTAGCTTCTTCTGCACATGTCGGACAGTTAGAGATACACACACACACACACACACACACACACACACACGCCTTTGTATTATCTTGTGTGTGTGGTTCATGTAGGTGATTTGTGTTCAGTCAGTGTTAAGTCCAAAAGGTATAAAACTAAGAATCTTTCTCTGGGTAAACTATTTCAGATTGTTTTCTGTGAAAACAGTGGCCTTTGTGTCTCTTGTGGGACTGTCATTATGTCAAATTGTTTGCGGTTGGATTTATTATTTAGCCTTTTTATTTTGATACAATATTGAGTTGGATCTCTACAAATTGAGGTCGACATTTCTGTTAGGTGTTTGTTTTTGTGTGTCTGTGTACACAAACGCAAACATACTCACATTCATACGCATATACATATCAGTATGAGGTTTTTGTACATGTATTAATAAATGTCCTTAAATAAATGTTTCTGTCTTGATATTTATTTCCGGCGTGGATTTAATGTCATCTTTTATCCGGGTGGTTTTTAAAGTCATACCAAGATAACCGTCATTTTAACTTCAACATCCGCATTCAGATTAGTTTAATCAGAAAAACCATGCTAACCCAGGCAGCGCAGTTGCTAGCAAAACATTAAAATTGTCAGTATGCCCCTCTGACGCACTTCATAACCCTACATCCTATTAGGTCCTATCAGCCAATCAGTGAGTGACTGTCTCAGCCAATAGTGATGTTAGTTACAGCCTGGTGTGGTGAATGGAAGATCCGTGTTCTCAGGGCGAGGCCAGAAACAGGTGGCAGCAGACGCAATGTATGTTTAGGAGTGGCTTCAACCCTGCCCTCCACTGCAAATATTGACCTGATGACTGATGGAGCTGTGGAAGTTAAGGACACCTCAGCACTTCGGGAGTTAAGGACACCTCAGCGCTTTGGGAGTTAAGGACACCTAAGCATTCTGACAGATGGAAAGAAGAACATTCTAGTACAAAGCTTTAGTCAAGGACACAAGGCATTTTGGCTGTGAGAGAAATAGACTATGGAAATAAAAGGCAGGGTGTTGGTCAGAGGTCTACTAGGTCTTGCTGGCGGTCAGTTGTCCTGCCTGACTGGTCAAGGAGTTGGAAAGTAATTATAATTGTGCATTACCAACTGAGCACAACTAAGCCCAAAAAGACAACGTATTTCAAAATATGTCTTACAGTGAAAATATTTAATACAATCACAAAAGTCTTGTGTTTTACTTCTGGGAAAATATTTTTGAAATTAATTCTGGCGATTTGGAAAATCTGCTAAACAATCAGTAGAAAAAGCCCTAAGTACACCTCAGCATTTATCCCCTAAATGATAGAATTTCTGATGCCATGGATTCTGGTTGAACTATTCTGATTTTATTAGTGTATAGTCTGACTCAAGGCAATCTCTACATCTCTATGGCTTTATTTTGCTCTTCTATTTAGATGCTACAAAAGCCATTTGCAATCAAATGCTGTCTTTGTTATTATACTATAGATGAATCTGGTCCTTTGATGAATACGGCCTAAACTCTAACTAGTATACTCACGGATAGGGCAACCATCCAGGCTTTTTATTAATTCCATCAGTGTCAGTGTTAAAAGTACATGTCAACAAAGAGCTGTTTCCTGGGTCAGCTTGAGTTCCTATCAGGTAGACTACATTTCCCTACAGACTCCATTTCACCAATGCTGCTATCCATAGCAACCTCCAGTATGAGCGCAATCTGAGAACTTATTAAGGACTATCTGAAAATGTTCCTCAGAAATAGCCTTGTTTTTATGCCATGTATAAGTGAACTGATCGCGACCATAGAAAAAGACTGATTCATTCATCCATTAACTCCAGAGGTGTATTGGTGGCTGTAGAGACCCTGAGTCTTGAACAAAGGCCCTCATTGATCCGTTGCTATCGCATTAGTCCTGGTCTGTAGAGGCTGTGGGTAGTGGGGTAGTCTGTTGAAACTTATATCTCAAAGGAGATACTGTGTTCTATGGAATCCCAATGACTGACTGAATTCAAACAACTTCTCCACCATTTCTGTGTTATGAAGTGTTTAGAAAAAAATGAAAAATCTCACAAACAACCAAATGTATCTATGTCTCAGTGTTGTCAGAATGCTTACACCTGTGATATGGGTCTGTTAGGACACTGGAATAACACTGTCAAGTGTTTTCCTCCCTTTTTGTCAGATGGCGTTCCATCCATGTGGTCAGAGAATAGAGCATACAAGAGTAAGATCTTTGTCTGGGCAGATCCTGGTTCCCTAAACAAGCCCAGCTGATTCCTCATGAGATTAACACAAAAAGTAATCAGTGTGGTGGAGTTTCTTCCTCCACTTTCTTCTGTTTGGGCCCTCAGGCCAGGCACACACGAAGAAAACAACCGACACAAAGACTGCAAACAACCATGTGGGCACAGTAGTTAGTTAACTCTCCAATCGTGACAAGTTTCCTCATTTTTTACCGGGCTTTGTGTTCAGTTGGATAACTGGACAGCACCTCAGGTAACTTAAGTAAAATGAGAGCTGTAATGGGTAGTAGATCAGTAGTTCCTCTGGTGTAGATAGAGGGAAAAAAACACACTGTACCCCTCAGAACCCTGGGCCTCTGGCTGTGGGCAGAAACGCTTTTTCACTGCCCAATGCTGATTTCTACATGTGTATGATACACTACATCCACAAGAAACAGCGTGTCTTTAAGAAAATAAGTATTTTGTTAATATTATTAACAAAATACTTATATAAGTATTTTGTTAATAATATGATTATTGTGCAGTACTTAACCAATTAATAATCATCTAGGGACATTGTGTTAGCATATATAGCATCACTAAATATCCCTACCAATTGTCAATTTAAAAAGTAGAAGTAAAAACAATGCCTGTTATTCTCCTTTAACCCTCCTAAAACACTTTGTTTATTTTATGAAAGGTCAATTAATGTGAAACCTGTCAGTCATATGGATCTGATCTGAACCAATCATGAACTGACTAATATCCCTCTTATCAAATCGGATTCCTAGATTTAATGCTGACCTGTCCTTTGACTTCTATTGGAATTGACCGGTCCTGTTGCATATTCATTGCGTTAAACTCCATAAAAACATACATGTTCAGAACAACTCTACCGCAGCCTGCTTATGGCAAAAAAAAAGTAGCAATGGTCTCAATGAAATACCTCAGGAATGTTGTATCATTGCAATAAAGTTGCAGGAAGTAAAAAGACCCAAAAAGAACGGAGCTGCATGCCCTCCACACAGATTCCATGGGAGCCGTTGGAAAAATGATGGGAGGGGCCAGCAGGTGAGCTCAGGCCAGGTGTATAAGAGCAGGTCCCGGTGGGAGAGGAGGGACACGGCACGAAGAGGAGCTGCACGCCACAGAAGACGGACAAAGGTACCTCAGAGAACAGGTAGGAAATAGATCTCACCCCACACCACACAATGGAAGCCTTCTTCTCCAAACACACCTCACTCCTCATCCTCTCCTCACTCCTTTATCCACCTACCGGATACCTTTCCTGGAAAATACTGTGGGCTCTTTCAAAACTCCTCCAGTCAGAAATGTTGAAACAATCTGAATAGCTGCAATTCTGCATTCATCCACTCAAAGATCTCCACTCTGCCTCTGGGTAACAATAGTGTGCTCACTGAGACGCAGAATAGAGTGCCGATATAAGATGAACTCGGTAATTATAATAAATGATGTGTTCAGGTGACCTGATACTGGATCATCACTCCTCCCTGCTCTGACAGGTATGCTGAACCACGTCTTCTTGTTTGTTTCTTCGCAGAAAGGTTGGAATCATGATCCGAGGGTTGCTTTCGGTTCTGTTGGTGGTGGTGGCTGTCAGCGTGTGTCCAGCGATGGCCAAGCCTGGGAAGAACATCCCCAGTAGGGGCAAGAGGATCCCTCAGACTCTGTCCAGAGGTAACTCTACCGAGTCTCACCCTACCACCTTTTACCGTTTCTCAAAGATTGACACAGCCGTTGGAATGAATGGATGAAATGCATTTTTTGAGGGGAGTGAAGCACACATTCTCCTTCTTCTCGATATCAAAGCTTTGCAATATCAGTGTGAATATTTAGTCTACAGGGGCAGTGGAGGCATGTCTGTTTCACACAACACATCTCTACACTAATGATCCGTACTGTGTCCGGTTCCTGAGCAGAACCCTCCTAACCTTGTTCCATCTGTGTCCCATAGGCTGGGGTGACCAGCTGATCTGGGCTCAAACCTATGAGGAGGCTCTATACTGGGCCAGGGCACAGTGAGTGAACAGACTTGAATGGCTTTAGGCTAAATGGCTAACTGTTTCCTTTGAAGTTCACATGGGTATTTATAATGACAAGAGAACAAAGTCCCCTGGATTCTTGTGTTGTTCTATTGTAACCAGAACTACTTTATCTCCATAGGAACAAGCCTCTGATGGTCATCTTCCATCTGGAGGATTGTCCCCACAGTGCAGGCAAGTCCCTGACCTTCAACCTTGTACTGCTACCCTTCAGCAAATAGGCTGCCGCTGTAGCACATTCTATAAAAGACCCTGAGTCGTAGTCGCTCCCTGACTAGTTATTAATGGATTGATATTGCTATGTTGTCCTGGCATTCTTCCAAATCCTGACGCAGCATTTGTGCAGTATTAATCAATCTTAGTGTCAGGACTTGTTTAAACAATCAAGCTTGTACTTGAGCAAACATGGCTCCATTTGTTTGCCAAGGTGGTATACATCCTGCTGCCTGGATGTATGGGAGTGCTCAATAAAATAAAAATGTGGGCATGTAACTGATAGTCAATCTTTTACAATCTTTAATGATGTATTTTATATGTATGTTTCACGTATTCAGCTATGAAGAAGGCATTTGCTGAAGAAAAGAACATCCAGAAGATAGCTGATGAAGACTTCATTGTCCTCAATCTTGTGGTGAGTTTAAATGTTTTTTATTTTCTAAAGAAAACATTTACAGAATCATAATTAGCGAAAGAAAACCTAGATTCAAAATATTGAATATAATATTAATTGATAGAATTAGATTTTATGCATTAAAATTTTACATCACCGTTATTTTTATATTGCTCCCATAATTCTTTGCATTTCAAAAGACTTGAATTTCTCTTCCTGTGTCATCAGTATGAAACAACAGACAAGCATCTTTCCCCTGATGGTCAGTACGTTCCCAGAATCATCTTTGTCGGTAAGTGATTATATCACGTTTAAGCAACCAATATCATGTCCGTGGACTATGGCTTTTATATCGTCCATGAACACATTATATTAAAGTTACAGATCTGAATCAGTGGTTGTCTCTCCCCATCTCCCCACAGATCCATCTATGACAGTCAGAGCCGACATCACAGGACGCTACTCCAACCGCATGTACGCCTATGAGCCTTCTGACATCAAACTCTGTGAGTACAACTCGATCTCCATCTTTTGACAGTTTGGTTGTGTACGAATAGTACACATTGTTTTGATTACATCAGTACCTCATAAATGTGAAATACTTATCACTGTTTAAATATTTAAGGTTTTTATAAATGTAAGATAATAAAAAGTCTAATCATGCTGTAAGTTTAAGCAATATGGCATGAGGGCGTGTGGTATATGGCCATTTTACAGACACATTGCAAGATGTCTGGATACAGCTCTTAGCTGTGGTGTATTGTCCATACATATCAAAACATTGACATGTCTTATTGCTATTTTAAACTGGTTAACCAGTAGATAATTATGGGATGTCATACCTGTGGTACACAGTCTCATATACCACAGCTATCAGCCAATCAGCATTTTGGATTCGAACCACTTAATTGCTAATGCTCTTTAAATTAATTCTGTGATATTGAATTTGGCCATTGGTACCCTCTCCAAAAATACTCACTACTCTGTGAACAACAACCTGCTCCTGAATGACACTTATGTGACTTGATCAAGACTTTCGTGCCATCCTTTCCCATTTCCATGTTGTTCTATTTGTTGGCTCAATCTGAAATTGCCTTTAAATGCCTGTATTGGAGACTCTTGACCCCTTGTGAAAGACTCTTCGTTGTCATTTCCTCCTACAGTGTTGAGCAACATGGAGAAGGCCAAGCAGCTGCTGAAGACTGAGCTGTAAAATCCTGACATCGTCCGATCATGTTACTTACTGTGACTTTCATGTTTTAAAAACATTCTCAGAGCATTCTCTAAAGGTATTCTGGAGTCTTTGAGTCAGCCAATGTCACACCAACAACGTTTACTCAACTTAACCTGTAAGCACTGGAAACAACTAGCCTAAAAACTTCACAAAACACAATGGCATTTCAGAAATGCTGTTGTTTCTCCTGATCCTATCTGTCTTTGTAATGTATTATTGTACTGAGATGTTTTTTTAAATTAAATGTAGTGCAATTCATACACTGTCATTGGGAACCATAATTTGATTGTTTTTGTGTTGCTTTGTGTCACAACAACGAAAGTGAAATGGTAATTGAAATGAAAGAGACTGTGTGTGCCAGCGTGTGGACATGTAGTGAATGCTTACCATAGACACACATCACCATCTGGATTTGGATGTTTCAATGTTTCAGTGTAGTAATTGGTGCAGAAGACAAGCGTGGTATATAGGGAGATAATTGGTCTCTAGACTAAAGTCGAATAACCCAATGCTGTGTTGCCAAATTTCCCCCCGGCTTTCTTTTTGGTAAAAGGCCATATTGGTCTAAGTGTTCCAACAGAACAGAAAAAATTGGGCGGAAGTGTCACAAAATGTATTAATTCAAAATAGATTCCCCAATAGTGGTGCCCATGCTACAACCTGCTCCAGGGCCCTCTCTCTCTCTCTATGGTGCTGGTATCCTGGTCACGCCCTGAACGGGTGAGCGGGAGAGGATTTGAAAGGACTTTTCTTGAGCCGCTCTCTGGTTGCCTAGTTACCAAATATATGCACACGCACGTACACACGCACACACACACACACATACACGCACTTGAAGAGTTTCTTGGAAACCTAAACAGTCCTAGCTGGATACCACAAGTCACTGGATGCCACTGGCAGACGTCCAAGAAACAGGACGGACCAAATCGGCACCAAGAAATAAATGAAATCTAACATCACCACAGCCGGGGATTGGTGGAAATGGTTGAATGTGTTGTTGCGGGGAACAGAAACAGGGTGTTACATATTTGAACGTTGCCATTTTATTGTGATTTGTTATACAAAGGCTGAGGTGCACAGTTCACAGAACCATCCGGGTGTTAGTGCCAGAGGAGACATGCAGCAGACACAGGCCGACCTAACATCACACACATCAAACATCGCCCAAATCATAACTACTAATTATCTGACAATTTTCTTGCACACAAAAAGAAATACTAATTCTCATCATGTCATTGTCTGAAATACCGGCGTCATTCAGTGGTGACATAGTTACCATTCCAGGTGACATAGTGAACCTCTCTCGTCAATGGGGTGGATTTTAAATATCCAATGTTTGGTATGTAACAGGCTCCACCCCGAACCTTCTGGCCCAAGCCCGGCATGCCGCTGATCATGTGACAGGCCTCTCTTACAAACCGGAACTACGGTCGTCACAGCGTCATCTGACAACTAGGATTTCTTTAGATGTGTGACAGGGAGCAGAGCCACGTGAGCCGTTTATGTAAAAGCTACACAGGTCATGTCTCTGACTGGGAGCGCTCTGTGTCCCATTAGGTTTACATGCTCACGCGGCGTCTTGAATATGCAGCAAGGTCATGTTCATTTCGATCCCTGGAAGTCTGGACCCCTGTTGTGTACAAAGCACGTGAACGATCACTTTTCATTTGTCCTCTAAGAAGGTAAATGAGTCTCTTATTGGATCTGTGAGGATAGAGTGGCTCCGCTTGGTCGCATCACTTTTCTTTCGTCTGGTGCCCACTAAAATACGACAGTCATTTTCCAAACAAAGCAATCAATACCTGTAGCACCGCACAAAGTCCTGCCACTTCGCTCAGCTGGTGAAAACACACACACACACACACACACACATCACAAGAATATTTACAGACACAGCCCCTAAAAGGATAGCCAAGCCTCCTCCATCTGAACAGCTTCCTGGAGGTGCAGGCTTGTGCTCCGGCCCTGCTTCAGCCAACAACTGATTTAGCTGAGCAAGGTCCAGATGAGCAGCTAATTTGTTTAGTGTTACAGATAAAGGGAGGGCAGGAGCAAAAGCCTGCACGCCCAGCAGCTCTCCAGGGGGAGAGTTGGCCACTCCCAGGACAGGGCACAGAGCTAGGCAGTTGCCAGTGGTTACAGGAATGCACTGGGATTTGCTCGAGGGTCTTTCTGGTTCCTGTAGCGGTACGTTAGCCACACCCCCAAGATCTGAAACAGTACAAATAACAGCCAGTGTTCTTATAACAAATACCATGGATCTTGGCCTATTATAATAGACTGCGTACTGAATACATACATTTTCATCAGTATTGCTATTGTTTTCTAAACAGCAGCTCATGACAGGGCAGTTTGCTGCAATGCATTTTATGGGGGGATTTTTTTTTTTAAGCAACCAGTATATACAGAGCATTTATTTACTGGCTGACACGACAGAACACGGCCAAGGCTGTGTAAAACAGAGACCTCACCTCAGTGAAGCTGAAGAAGAGGCCGATCCCACCCACAAAGCGAAGAACCTCCCCTGCATGTTCCTGGATCTGCTGGGCACACGGCTGACAGGAGAGGTTGTGGAAACAGGCCTGCAGAGGGACACGGAAAAACACCACGGTGATGAAACACAGAGTCAATACTCAGGCGATCATCTTTACAGCCTTCAAAACATACTGCCGGTCCCAACAGAACCAACCAGATAAAACATATAAACAGTTTATTTAGGTCAGAGCCATAGACACACAAAGTGTGTATAGCATTAGTCATAATTACAATATACAAGCATCTGTAGGCCTGCACACACCAGAGCTTATGAACAACAGAGTAAGGATTGTGACTGTTTATTCGCTGGTTCTTACAGCGCTGCATGTTCCATTCTGGTCAACCTGTCGGAAGCCACAGCAGTTGAGACTTTTCTCCACGTCTCCCTGGGTTGTGTGAGAGTTATTCCATCCCACCTCCAAAAGGTGTTCCTAAAACACAGGTACAGCCCAGAAGAAAATAGAATAAAACTAAGTTTGGCACTGGAGATCTTTAGTGACCTGTAGGGAAGAGAAATACCTGCCTTCACCAGTAGGTGGCGCAAAATGGGACCACATTTACCAAGTGTACCACAAATCGGACTTGGTTGACGGCGATTTTAATAATTAATATGTACATACCATGACTGGGCTGTTTCAGTGCCCCGCTAAGCTGTCTTGCAATAAAGGCACTAAACATATTTCTATAGTACACTCAGGTATACAAAAACATACAACAGTCCCTAAGCGCTACACAATCAAGGGATACTTAAGGTGGTAGATCAGTATTCTCCAGGATATTACACCATCCCATCCCTGCCCTGCCCTGTGGACAGATACAGTGTGGTATAACTGTAGTATTCCACGGCATACCAAAACATACTACTTCAATCTACCACTAGTCTCAAAAGGGTTCTGGATTTTGGATGGCAGGCACTTCATCTGTGTCCCAAGAGTAAGAGCAACTTATGGATACTATTTTTAGGAATCTGGGTGCGGTATGAAGGAAGTTAATGTGGCATTTGTGCATTAGTAACAAGCTTTTGAGTAATGACTCATTGCATCCAGCCTCTGTGCCGATGCTGTTGCATGTGATCGAGGCATTTTCTCCCCACCTGCTGTTCTTTGTTGATGGCCAAGCAGGCGCAAGAGACGGAGAACTGGACGATAAACACCATGAAGAGAATGATCATATACTGGGGTCCACAGTCAAGGAATAACAAACACTAATACGCACATTCTTAGCACAAACCTTTTTCAACCCAGTTACTAACACTAACATAGGTAGAGGCCACTTCTTGTCAACAGTTAGTGGGCTCCAACTGTACTCTTTATTTTAAAATGATTACCATGTGTTGTATTGTGACAATGTACTGTGGAACTAATACATGCATCACCAGTGATTGATCACTAATAACTTTTCATACAATCACTGAGACAGAATCCATGGGCTCAACAGTGTCTCTGCAGGTTGTCTAGAATTTGTAATGGGATACAGGACACGCTCTCCCTGATCGCGTTGTAATATGCATGCTATGCATGAATGGAAAAATCTACTGGGATTGTTCCACTGCATAGAGCTAATTACGGTTAAGTCAACAGCAGAAAAAAAATTAGGCAAAAAAACAATCCATCCCAAAAGAACTCCAAAACATCTCAAATTGAAATGAAGCATAGAGTTTGAGCTTTTGTTCTCTTTTGTTGAATTGATAATGCTACTGGAAATAACAGTGGCGCATTGTGGCCCTGTTTGTATTCCAAAAAGGGATACTAGAAATCATTAATGTTTGGAAAAAGACAGACATGATCAAGTAGCCCATTCAACTTTTATCAGCAAGCCAAATATATAAATGCATTATCTAAACTCCAGCTTTGAATCCGACATAGAAATGTAAAAAAATAGAAACAAGCAAAACAGATGTCAGGACACAGGGGAGCATAGTTCTAAAAAGCTATCACTTCAAGCAATTTCACCATTTCTAAAACGTTCTCACTTTTTGGCTTCGTGAAGGCTAGTGAAAAAAAGAAGCGAACAGGACTGATTATCCAAAGGACTGTGACAAGGAGATGGCAGGGGAGGTGCAAACACATACGTTTCACCCTGCATTTCAATGTGCTCCACTGCAATGTGACTGCATAGGTGAAAGGTGTCTGGGAGGCACACTCAGAAGAGAAAGAATGGCATGTTTCATAAACAATGCCATGCTGGTTGGTGGTAACACTCAAAATATAACCAAGCCCTGAAATGAAAATGTAGGCTAAAAACACATGCCCGTCCTCGAATAGGAAGAGAAACAGCATATCCAGAAAAAAACATCTGAAATGGGACAATCAGATTTTCCACTTTAAGGCCAAATAGATTATACCACATTATCTTCCAGATCAAACAGGAGTATTTGTCCTGGTTTGTGGCTTTTATAGATTTATGATTATTTTTTTGTCCTAGACTAGGCTTAATCTGTGTTGAAGAAAACTGGCCCAAAATGTATTAAGTGTGGTCATGAGGTCAAATCTGCCTTGGTGGAAGGATACAAAGAACAGGAGGACCTGGTGGTGCTTCATCGCTCCAATGAGGCCCACTAACGCCACAAAGAACAAGAACACGCCCACCCCGATGACTCCGCCCACCACCTGGAAGCTGGACACGAGGCCAAACCACTTCCCCCATGCCGCGATGCCGATCATCAGCAGACTCACCATCTAAAGAGGAAGAGACAGAGTAATGAACAGAAATACAAGTAAACAGGCGGACAAACACAGATGGACAAAAACAGAGACAGACTCTCTGCACTCTTAATCTCCATCTGGCACAGCCCAAAGAGGACCGGCCACCTCTCAGGGTCTGGTTCCTCTTGAGGTTTCTTTCTAACTTTGGACCACTACAATGGAGTTTTTTTACCCTTCCTGCTCGCTCGTCAGGGTTTCAGGCTGGGTTATCTGTAGAAGTGCTGATGTAAAATGGGGTATATAAAATGAATTCAATTGAATTTGACTGCCACAACAACTCTAAAGAAGACAACTCCTGGAATCAAGTATGAACAGTAAAAGTCTCCTCCTTCAGTACAGACCTGTCATCACTTTCTGATTATGTCAGCGTACCAGAGGGTACAAAGTAATCTGTGTGTATGTGTGTACTTGTGGACATTGGCCGGAAACGGACCAGAGAGGCCTATTGGTCATGGGACGTAATAAAACAGAGCGTGACGTCATTATGATATGACCAGTCAGGAGACAGAAGCCACCTCAGAAGGCTTTAGAATTAGAAACAGCAAAAGTCACATGTGGGACCGCATTGACTATCGCTTAAGCATTCATTTCCCTGGACATGTTAATTCAGAGTAAATGTAGGTCAACACTGTGGCTAGGTTTTAATGCCACCACCACACTTCATTTCCTTTTTGGACCGTGGCACATTGAGTGGTACACTAGTCATTTGAGACCCATGTCAATGCTACGGAGTCTAGACTCAACAGACACATAACATGGCCCATTTCATGTGGTGAGATATCAGGAAAGGTGGGCAGAGCTGAACAAAAACAGGATGCACCCTTGCATTGGAAGTGACAGACAGGAAACGAGATACAAAAGGAAGAGGAGAGAATATGTGCTTTATATATTTAAAAGTCTGCTATGTTTTGGGACCGAGGTTGCCTTTGCCGAAACAGGAGACGCAGAACCAATTCCAGACAAAGACTGAATAATTGATAGAACCCAAGCCTAGTCTGATCCAATTGTTTAAAAAGGCATCAAACAACTTTGTTTCTTACATAAAAGCACAGAACGCATACCAAGCGGCATCTATATTAAACCCAAGACACCAAACTTGTTAGCGTAATAATGATCCATATGGCCAATTCTGGAACCGCATACTCACAACATAGAGGATATTGAGCGCGCAGAGGGAGTGCTTGGAGCAGGTGAAACCGGCGCAGCCCATCCTAGCGATTTTTATATGAATCCAAGCAAATAAAAGGATACAAATTATATGTTAGAACAAAATAAAAACCAAAATATCCCAATTCGAGGTGTATCGTTCTCCCGTTCACAAAACCGCGTCGCAACATGACATGCCTAGCAGGGCGGGTCGCCAGCGAACAGAAGGAGGTTGCGCCGCAGCTGCTATTGTGAGCTGATTGGATACCGCACTACGTTTGTCATTTATGCAAATTATTGCAGAGATTCAGTGATAAGAACGCTTTGCAAATTGTTTACTAAAAAGTATGATAATATATTTTGTATTGTATTCTTATTATTTGTTCCTCCGTCTGTTCCTCCTCTGTCATCAACATGAATAGTTTCAAATCACCTTTAGACCTTTACTTATTTAAAGCGTTATTTTTCCTTGCAACAACGCTAAGAACAGATTTCTATTCACAGCAACGACCTGGGAGCAATGATGGGTAACTCTCGCTCAGGGACAGGGCTTAGGGTTTAGAGCCAGTGGCCAGTAAGTTTCGCTTACTAGCCGAATTCTCTTGACCACTAGGCTACCCTGCCAACCCGACTTTGTCTCCTATCAACCTAATTCACATCTCAAAAGGTACCATCCGAATATCCTTTCGATAAGTCGGGCTGGCTAACTAGGTCAGTTATCAGTGCATGTGTAGTGCACGTCACGTGAGAGAGTGTGGAAACTATTATGAAACAGCCAATTAAATATTGATTTTTACACTCGTCTTGTTTATGGATCTAAGGCCTAGTTGACTGGCCAGTAAAATGCACACAACTTGTTCAGTGCTTATAGCTCGGGGTCAGGCACGACCAAGTTAAGTAGTTTAATGAAACACCTATATTCTCTGTACCAGATGTGGTGCAGTACTCAGAGTCTCAGCCCCAGTCAAAAACACTAGATGGAGAATATGTCAGTATTTGGAAGCAGTGTGAAGACCAATTTATTTTTCATCAGCACTGTGAGAACTCTTATTCGAAACATTTCCTTGTAGCGCTGGACCGAGGTCACATCGGTGTGTTAACAGCATTTCCCGATCTGACCGGTTCATGTGCAGAAGCAGGTGCTTGACGGTCAAGTTACACAATAACTGGCCGGACAAATTGAGCTAGAAGAAAAATACTTACCTGACGTCTATCATCACTAGAAGGGAACCCTTCTTTCCTGGCCTCTGTTTTAAGAATACGGAAACATGTGACTGAATATAAAATTGATTTATTAACAAACAAGTTTCATACAAATTTGTAATTCATAAAAGGAGTATGACTACTGCAGATTAAGCTCCTTAACTTCCTTTATCCTTGACCAATCATAATAAAAGAAGGCTGCTCTGACTGACTAATGTGTTTGGCCTCTTTATTAAAAGCCTAATCCCCTATGAAAGAAAGTCAGATCTTGGGCCTTTAAAGGCTGTTTTAATAGATTACGTCAGTTAACTTTTCTAGGCTGGAAATCTAGTTGATTGTCCTTGGGGTTGTGTTTCGACTGCCTGAAGAAAGATCAATAAATCTAGTACCCCTGCTCAACTGGACATTATCGGTGAGCTTGTTCCGTGTTGAATTCATCTCATACATGAGTTCCATAGAAATAAACTTTAATGTCTCTGAAAACCATGAGAATATGTTATGATTAGCAAATCTTCTGAAATACAACAGTTAGCATATCATGAAGGTGGCGTAGAACCGAGGAACGACAGGGGAACCATGGGGGAGCTGAGTGACATGTTCAGGCCACTGTATACAGCAGACTTGCTGGTCTGTCTCTTCTAGTCCTCCTCTCCCTCAGATTCCGACTCTAAAGACATAAATGATGAAACCATGACGTAACAGCTCCCCCTCATGGTAAAACCAGTTATTACAACTGGGAGCACTACACAGCAACATTGTGAAATGTGTGCAAATACACAGGTCTTCTGCTTGGTTTGGATTGTTTGGTCTGTAACTGTAACGTTGCATTTCAATGTGAATATTACCTTCCTCCGCATTCTGCAGCCACTCTACAAACTTCTTCATCTGGTCGACGAAGACACCTTTTCCTTTGGTGGTGTGAGGATCTTTGTACCACCTTAAAATGGCCTCCTCACTCAGCACATCAGCTGGGCGTGGAGGACAGAGAGACAGTAAGAACAATTTGAAACAGGATTCATGGATGAACTTCACCCTGACCATCACTACTACTAAGTACAGCAGAGAAGGGACCCACATTTTCTGAGATACAGACCTTTGTAGAAGAGCACCACTATCTTGGAGAAGGACTTCATGAAGTGGATGTTGTCGTAGCAGTATTCCTGGATCCTCAGCAACAGGACCAGTTCTGATTGGCCCTGGGTGCTGAACGCTGCTAGCAGGGGAGCATAGTGCTGGCGGGGGGGAGAGGATACACTCTGTTAAAACAGTTTATAAATGGATCTGTTTGTCTGTTTACCAGTTCATTAATTTGTACAGTCATTCTGTAACTGATTAATATAGTTGTTATTTTGTAGTTGGGTTAAACGGGATTGAGTTATTTATTGGTGGAGATTACAACACACTTTAAGGTGTTTGAGAGCTTGCTCCGTGACCAGCTCTTCCTTCTTGTTCCACTCTACAGCGTTCATGAGAATGTTCCATAGCAGACCGATCACAGCCTGCTCCTGGAGGTCGCTCCTCTTCATCTCCTCCTTCACGTACGCTACCATCTAGATCCGCAGGAGAAGAACAAAACCGCACTGACACGGTCCGTGATCTTGTGGAGAACAGAAATGTGTCCCTCTGAACAACCCCATGCCAAGGCAAACAAACACACCTCCTGGAGGGATTGGAAGACTCAGCCACACTGCAGCACTCTCGGAGCAGTCACAGGGTTTCAAGATGTACAATGGCAGGAAATTGTGTCTGATAATGTACCTCTCTTATGGGGGAATTCTGAGAGAGGCGCTCCTGCAGTTCCTTCTGCAGCTCCTTGCGTGTTCCTTGAGACTGCTGCACACGCATGAAGTCCGACAGCTCCTTGAGCCCGGCCTCATTGAAGTACTTGGAGAAGTGCTCCACATTCTGCTTGTTCACAGGAAACAGCTCCTAGCGAAACAAGAACAAGTTGGATTGAACCTCAATGCTACAAACTCCTGATAACAGCTCCCTCTTGTGGCTGCATGAGACATCAACAAAAGAGACTGTCTAGACTGGACAGGTGCATCTACAAAAAATGTGATTATCACCCCCCCCTGTAATTCAAATATAAAAGGTACACACCATCATTTATTGTAGATTCATTACACATAAGGTGAAACATTTCAAGCCTTTTTTGTTTCAGTCTTGGTGATTGTGACTTACAGCTCATGGATCTCAAAATATTAAAAAAAAGTGCTATACAGAAATGTCGACTTGAGAGGGGCGCTAATCAGCTAATTAACTCCTGGAGTCTTCAGTCTCTCAGTCTGGTTCAGTACACACAACCACAATCACGGGGAAGACTGCTGACCTGACAGTTGGCCAGATGACACTCACTGACACCCTGCACGAGGAGGGAAAGCCACAGAAGGTCATTGCTGAAAGGGGCTGTCTGTTCGCAGAGTGCTGTATCAGAGCATATTCACGGGAAGTTGACTGGAAGGGAAACGGTGCTCAAGCAACAGGGAGGACGGCAGCCTTGAGAGGATTGTCAAGCAAAGCCGATTCAAGAACTTTCGGGGGGCTTCACATGGAGTGGACTGGACAGTACATCAAGACCCACCACGCACAGACGTGTCCATGGGCTACAAGTGTTGCATTCCTAGTGTCAAGCCACTCCTGAGCCAGAGACAATGTCGGAAGCGTTAGATACACCAGACCCAACAACGCAGACGAGATGAAGGCTGCTATCAAAGCAACCTGGCGTTCCATAACACCTCAGCAGTGCCGCAGGCTGAGACCAAGTATTAAGTCCCTAAATTAACATACTTAGGAAACCTTTGCAGGTGTTAATTAGCTGATTGGAGGTCTTCTGAGGTCAACAATTCTGTATTATGAATTTTTTATTCTAATATTTTGAGATACTGGATTCTTTATTTCCATGATCTGTAAGCTGTAATCATCAAGATTGAAACAAAAAAGGCCGTGTAATGAATCTAGAATAAATGAAGGTGTCACTTTGTGATTTGAATTGCAGAAAAAAAAGGAAACTTTCCACGATATTCAAATTTTTAGATGCACCTGTATGCCAAAAGGGTATCTTACCAGGAGTTTCTTATCCAAGTTAGCCTTCCTCAGGGCTAAGGTAACTGCACTAGCATCTTTCTCAGATATCCATGCCTTAAACATCTTCACTGCAAAGGATGCAGAGATACCTGCGAGATACCATTATTACCATTTGCTAAGGAAACCAGAGATACACATACATACATATATTTTCATGCCATAAAAAATAAGACCATGCCACCGACACAGTCCTGTGTTAATATCCTTGTGAGGACTCAAAAACAAAAATTTATTCAAATTCATAACCTTAACGTAAACTCAGTTACTAACCCTTATCTCTAAATTTAACCTAGCCCTAATGCCTAACCCTAAACCTATCCCATAATGTCCTCACTTAACCTTGCCCTATTGCTTTAACTTACTCTAGCCCTAATGCCTAACCCTAAACCTATCCCATAATGTCCTCACTTAACCTTGCCCTATTGCTTTAACTTACTCTAGCCCTAATGCCTAACCCTAAACCTATCCCATAATGTCCTCACTTAACCTTGCCCTATTGCTTTAACTTACTCTAGCCCTAATGCCTAACCCTAAACCTATCCCATAATGTCCTCACTTAACCTTGCCCTATTGCTTTAACTTACTCTAGCCCTAATCCTTAACCCTAATTGGAAGTTAAAATTAACCCTAAACCATAAGCCAGAAAATCTAAATCAAATGTTCCTAATGTCCCCACATTGTTCATGTTTTACTTGCATAGTCCGTTAGTCCCCAGAAGGAAAGTTAAACATGCCAGAACAGAAACACTCACCTTCCTTGACAACATTGTCACTGAAGAGGCTGGTGAGGATGGGCGGGGGCAGAGTGCCATTAGCCAATAGGATGCCAGTCAACATAGCCAGCTTGGTCTGCTCTGATTCGCTGAATGCCTTCAGGAACAGCAGAAGCTGTACACACAGGATGAACCAATCAGTCTAGCCTCGGGCTGTTTAGGGGTCTAAGGCCCTTCCTCTCCTGAACATATGTATACTGCTGCAGTATTAATTTCAGTCTGGCCCACTGTTTTTTAGCACACTCTCTTCCTTGTATATACAATCTCTTCCTTTTTTTACAATGAAAATCTGGTCTGCTTTTTTGTTTATATATTTTTTCCAGACATGGGAAACAAGAAGAGACAACACCCAAAGATAATACTTTACCTTTTTGATTTCCTCCTCAAATGCATTCTGCAGGTACTTGTACCTCCTGATAAGCTTGTTGAAAACCTACAGAAAAACACAAAGGGACATAAGCTTCAGTGACCAATGCACCCACTCGTCCCTCTCCCACTGAGGTCTGGGAAAGGGAGAAACAGAAAAAGAGAGAAAGATGAGAAAGAGAGAGATATGAGACAGAGAAATAAAGTAGGACAGAGAGAGACAGATACATACACTGCCTGGCCTTGCTATTAAGAGAGGCCGCCACAGGAGACCTGGCTATCAAGAGAAGACCATCTATGTGCACACAACCCACAAAATGAGGTGGAAACTGAGCTGCACTTCCAAGCCTGTAAAATGTCTGACCACAGTAGAGACACATATGTCACAAAACCAAACATTCACAAACTCCCAAATCACTTAAATCATTTGAAATAATGCATTGTGCAATCTCACCAGTGAGATTTGTGACCTGTTACCATGAAAACAGCGCAACTAGTGGAGCACAACCAACATTGTAACATGTTTACATGAATTAAATCGGCAGTGCAAGACACAGAGAGAGAGAGAGTGAAAGAGAGAGAGAGAGACAGACAGACAGACTGTCCAGTTTAATCCAGGAGGATTATATAAAATAATGTTGTGGTGGTTTAGAGTATTAGTAAGTCTAATACCACTTCCCAGCTAGTGTCTCACCCCCATAATCTCCATCACTCACCATACACACTCTCTTCTTGCCCTGGTACTGGAAGCTAAACTGTAGGCTAACGTTTTGGGGATGTGTGTGTGTGAGTGTGCACGCTCAGTGCCTATGTTCTTTCATTCCGGTGAAGAAATGCCAGACTAACAAATACATTATGCATAAGGGCCGCTATAACAGACAACGTAATGAAGCAGGTCAGAACATTCTGCTCTTCTCTGAGCAGGCAAGCCTTTACGTAATCTCCCTATCTCTCAATGATCCTGGAGTTGTTTGGCCAGTGGAAAAGAGTGTAACACAAGCATGGTCATTTCATTAGAGAGTGTTGAAGTATTAACATGTCTTTTTTCTAGAGAGTGTAAAAGCATAAAATCAGGCATCTACTTAGAGAATATGAAAGTATAAACACAGGCATCTACTTAGAGAATGTAGAGGTATAAACACATCTACTTAGAGAGTATTACATTTTAAACACAGGCATCTACTTAGAGAAGGTAAAAGTATCAACACAGGCATCTACTTAGAGAATGTAAAAGTATCAACACAGGCATCTACTTAGAGAAGGTAAAAGTCTAAACACATCTACTCATAGAGTGTAAACATATATTCTTTTTAACGACACCTGTCCTTAAAAAGAATACAACTTCCAGTGACTATAATAGGACTTCCAGTGACTATAATAGGACTTCCAGTGACTATAATAGGACTTCCAGTGACTATAACAATGTAGCCATTGATAGCATAGGTTGGTGTGTGTGTTTCACCAACCTGAGCATAGCGGCGGAGGCTAGCATGGTCTTGCTCGGCAGTAAACACGCAGTGTTCTGTCACCTTGCTCTTGTCCCCCTCGTCAATGCGAGTCCCACCGGGAGCTGACAGACACGAAGGCAAAGGTTAAAGGTTAAATCTCTTAATCCTGTTAACATGGACATTTCCCATTTCTGGTCATACTGGCTTGGTTTTACATGTAATAAATGTAGAGTGTGGTTACATGGACTGGCTGTAAATCGGCTGCATCTGACTTAAACCAAATTGATGTCCGACGTCTGTGATCTGGTTGTAAAATAGATGGCTCTTGATCCCACCTGATATAGAGTTTAATGTATTCCAATGTATTTTAGGGTGAACTGTCTAATCTATTTGATCTGGATCTATTGTTAACTTCCTATCCACTTTTAAGGACTGTTGTTGCTTAGCAATGAGTGTGAGTAACAATCACATGAAACATCTGAACCTCTTAGAATTGCAAAAAAACCAACATTGGGACTGAGCCTTTGTGTGCTTACCCAGTAGCCGAGCTGTCTGGCTACACTTGAGGCTACTCTGGTTTCCCGAAAAACGGTGTCCTGGTGGTGTGGATGACCAAGTCAGGGTCTTAACATAGGTCAGCCTGTTATCTGTAATGGGGTTGACCTGCAGAAAAGTGCCTCTGTGTGTGTGTGCGTGTGTGTGCGTGTGTGTGTTTGTTTGTGTATGGACTGACCAGGACAAACTGGCGGAGACTGAACAGCAACACCCGTTTCTTTCATGGCTGTACACATTTCAGCCATTTAGCTTTTGCCCTAAGTGAGACAGGGTGGAAAATTTAAATTCACCTCAGGGATTTAAGCTAGCGCCCTCTTGGTTAGTGGCCCAATAGCTTAACAGCTAGTCTGTCTGCCCACGGGGAAGTAGATCTGTTGAGATCCAGTGACAGGGTACCACGACGGTTACATGCAATTGAAGAAGTCTCTCCTGGATGTCTCCGATAATGGGGAATTACCCGATAATCTGACAGAGACAGACGTGATCTGTTTGTCGGTTTGTCCTCAATGGGACAGTTTGGTAACAGGGATCAGCAGACATGTGTATAGACACTGAGGACGGTAGCGCGCCCGCTGAGTGCCAATACAACAGATGTGTGCCATTCCATTCATTAGCTATTCTATCAGAACTGAAGTAGTGCATGTGTACAGGTGACGACTACGCGGAAGATATCCTGCTCTGGTGCGAAATGAGCGTCAATGTTTCTCATTCGGGGCAAAGCTGCCTTAGTGTAACACCTCGGGATGTCTGGTTGTCACGGCAAAGAACGACGCCCTTCAGACGTGGGTTCGAGTCCCGCTCAGGGCACCTGTCAGATACGCGACAATCCACTTACCGAGCATGCTCCCCGCGATGAGGATGTCAAAGAGGGTGTCGGCATAGCGGCGGTAGTCCAGTCGGGACCCGGTGACGTCCAGGAACTTGGCTACAGCATCAAGGTCCCCGCCCGCTTCGTTGAGCCCCAGAACAATCGTGTCTCTGAAAATTGTGGGCTCAAACCTCTCCTTTTCATCTGGGTGGGGAGACAGGAAGTTGACGTGAACTGGTGATGTGAATGTAGGCCAGTGGTGTTCAACGCTCCGACGCCTACAGGGCGTGCTCCAGCCCTGCTCTACCACACTGGATCCCGTCTAGATCAGCTGAATCGGGTGTGTTACAGAAGTACATTTGACAACCCCCTTCGGAAAAGGGCCTACGATCTGCTTGGCGAATCAGAGCCACTGGGCCACTCGGTATTGACCCGTCCTGAATAATCACAAAGCGCACATTGGTACCCAGACAATCGACAAGGTGCCCCACAGAGTGTGAACCAAATGTTCCTATGGCCTCCTGCTCTGTGAATAGCATTCAGAAAAACACCCACTGCTTCTGCCTGGGAGGAAGGTCAGCCTTTGTGCTGCTAGAGGCTGTGAACCCCACAGCGCCGGCCGTTCTGTGCCAACTGAGCTCCACACAGCTGTGAATCCCGCTGCCTAGCGAAGCGGGTGTGCACCCCGGGATCATTCGCTTGGCGATGAACGTACTCCTCAACTTGAACTTCAACATGTCAAGCTCACTGTGGAGTTCACCGCACGTCCTGTCACAGTCACGGTGACACGGTCGCACGCCGAGGCTAGCTGAGACATTCTGTCCTCACATTACGGCTGCAAAGCCCTGGGAGCATGAAGTCGATAATGACTGGGAGGCTGTCTGGAGCCAGGAGGTGGCACAGGGGGGGGGGACTCTGGGGAGGAAATTGTCCAGAAAAGACAGTATGTACCGACAACCACCCAGTACCGTCACAGGGATTACACAGAGGTCTCGAAGTCAACAGAGTGTACTCAGTGTGGAGTGGAGGGCCCTGCTATCGCTTTGCAAGGCGGAACCTTGGTAAGACTTCAAACACAACCGACATCCCACAGAGACTGAACAAGCTCTTTAGTTTTTGTATGATTTTAGTCAGTTGTTTTGAAAGCAGCGTTTGCAATCCAAAATCGTTTCCTGAAAATTGCGTACTGTATAAATTCATATTGTATATATTTTGTATAAATATAGGCTATAATTTCCATTTTGTACCGAAGGATAAGAGCTTAAAATCCAACACCGCATCTTTAAGAAACAGGTTCAATTATTTGTTATTGCCACGTAACATTGTCTGAGGTCTTGCTAACATATCAGTGCTGCAATTTCACACCACATAGTTTGTCTTGCCACGAGGTAAACATTAGACATGAGACAGCTGGCCACGGTCATAACTCAACCCACCCCTTTTCCTGGTCTTGAACCGCTGGCCTGTTAGCACTGGCTTCTGCTGCTTACCGGTATTCATAAAAGTCCTGAGGGGGGACAACACAAATAGAGGAATTTGAAATGCGGAGACCATCGTACAACAACATACAACGCATATCACTACAAGACAGAGAAGACCATACAGCACTCTCAACAAACTTCACTCAGTGATAGAATGCACTGGCTCCTATCAGACCACCTAAACCAGCAACTGTCCATAAATGTTTGCAACATTATTCCAATGCAGTAACATTTAAATTGACTATGACAGCGTACGAATAGTTAACAAACCATTTAATAATAGTTTAGAATCAAACCCTAAGCCTGGCACCCTCTATACACTTATTACTTCAAACACTCATGGTTACCTTAAAGACAGCACCTGTCTTGAGACTTCCACAGCTATAACTCAGACCTCCACACCCTGAACCAAAGTCCCAAAGGCTAAAAGAACAGTTGAACTCTATGCTTACCAGCTACGAGTCCCTCTTAGCTGTGACCCTCAGTTAGTCAGTAGTAGTTTTCACTGAATGCTGGGTGACTCTCTGAGGCTTGTCCTGCCTCTCACCCTGGTGCCCTGGGCTATATATAGCAGGCTCATCTGTGTCCCTGCAGTGTAAACCAAAGTGTCTCTCTCTTTCCCTCTCTCTCTGAATCTCTTTCCACCCACTCTCTTTCTCTCTTTCTCTCTCTCTCTTTCTGAATCTCTTTCCACCCACTTCATTCTTTGTTTCTCTCTCTCTCTCTCTCTCTCTCTCTCTCTCTCTCTGTCTGTATTCAATTTAAAGAGCTTTATTGACACATGGGAAACGTGTACAATGCCAAGGCAAATGAAAAAGAATCATTAGTCTCTCTCTCTCTCTCTCTCTCTCTCTCGCATGTATGTGTCATATTCCAAGCAGGACGAGTCATCCCTGGTATCCACACACACACACTGGACTCACACAGACCAACATACTTTCCAACAGCTGGTTGGTACAAGCTACCATAATCTGATCCAATGAGAGAGGCTACCATTTGGGTGTGGAAGGGTCTGCGAGGGCACAGTCTTCTTTGGGACAGTCACAGCCACTCTGAGACAGGCCGGCCCTAGAGTGTCACAGGATTAAGAAACATTGTAATCTACTGTACCAAGCTGTGCTGTCTGGAAGGGATCCCACAGAACGTCCTGCATTAACCTGCTGTTTCCATATGGAGGGATTCCACATAACTAGACCTGGGAGCCCTTGACTGAGGGGTTTATCATTATGAAGAGGCTAGTTAATTGGTTTTGTCACACAGATGCCAGATCTGGACATGTGAATGCCAGGTTCTCTGACGATGGTTGCCGTATCGTAATAGCATGAACACGAATGACTACAGCAGAGAGGACTGGCTGAATTAGGATAGGTTAATTGACCCCCCAGTCTTTTCTACTGACCCCAGAGGGCGTATTCTGTTCTCGCTACTGGCAATATCAGTCATAGGAACATGTCATGACTTAGATACTCCAACCAAAACAATGTAATTACCGTTATAATGATACGAACCAAGAAACAGGACTTTTAGGACATAATGAAGGGTCACCAAAGCTTATTACATGTTATAAACTATTACACCATAAACCCTTCCAGACATTATAAAGAACCACATGATCTCATTACAAGCTATGAAGCATTGTAGCTGCAGTGTCAGAAACAAATCGCATTTGATGGTTAGGATTACAAAGCCTCTTGTCTCCCTGCGGCTCTGTGCACTCTGTAAAAGGCTTCTAGTGAACACCAGACAATATCTCAGGGGAGTGCCGCCATGTCCTGGCAGAGTGCCCTTGGGAATGGTTCTAGTGATAGTAATTATCGCCATGGAAGATTCTCTAAACGTGTTTACCCTGACGTGAGCCCCCAGGACAAACCTCTGGAGTCAAGCGAATTGTCTGTCCCCTCAGGCAAAAGGACAGCGTAGCGCCCCCAGAGGTTGCACTGTTGAAAGGAGCCAAACAGCTGACTGATTTCCAGTGATGCGATCTTAATAATAATAATGAGATCAGACTCCTATCCCACCGCGGACCTGGATGTGATGCGGTATGTGACGGATTATCGTGTAAACACACTTTGCAATGATCACATTGGGACACATTTAACTCCAAGGAAGTCCTTAGTACTGCAAAAAATCTATTCATATGCATTCTTGAAACCACCGGGGCAGGCTAACTGGCTTCT
Source organism: Esox lucius (assembly GCF_011004845.1). Classification (NCBI taxonomy): domain Eukaryota; kingdom Metazoa; phylum Chordata; class Actinopteri; order Esociformes; family Esocidae; genus Esox; species Esox lucius. Next base: position 8,361,768 of record NC_047578.1, on the reverse strand, counting down.
CCTGCAGGTGATGTCTTCTGTAGAGTTTTAACGTCACGTTTTGGAGATTCATAATAATCATTTATTAACAATTAACAGTCCTTGCACCTCAAACTTTCCGAGGGGTTACATGCATCAGGCGCCACCCCTCCTCAAGCACCGCCCCTCAACAAAAATAACACGCTAAAATTCCTGGAAGCAGGTGATGGTGGTCCAAGAGTGGTGACGTGGTGACAATGAAAAGGGACTATGCACTTCCAAGTGAGAGAGCAGGGATGAATGTTGGCACCATGTCACATCTGGCCGTCAGGCAAAGGCACGTTATTGTCGGCAACGGTCAGGTGCCCAGCTTTGTCCTCCTAGACGATGATGCCCTTAAAAGGAGTTCAGCAGCAGACCGTTATACTTGGGTCACTTGATAATCTGAGCGCGTGCAGACAGAGGGAGCTGCATTTTGTCATCGGCTTTCCAGTCCCAAACATACACACGTTGTTTTCCAGTAGGCCATTACCGTATGGAGGTCTTTGGAGGTCTCTGGGCACTTATCATGTCCCAAAACATGCTTACAAAGGTTGTTTAAACGGTAACACAGGTCACGTTAAACGTGTGTATTATTTGCACTAAGCACTAAGAGTTTTGGGTACCACAGATCCCCAGCAATGTATTGTCAACACTTTTATTTTCACAACTGAGCACGTCTGCTTCCAGGAAAAGTGACCTTTCAGCAGTGGAGCGGGCCATATCAAAGGTAATTTTTGCAGGTAAGTATGTAGATCCAGCCCTGTCTGGTGCCCAGCCAATTAACGCCGCCCCCTACAGGTGCCCGTCTGAACTGTAGGTACGCTTCTCCAGGACTCAACGTCGTCACCATGGTGACGCAGCTGTACCGTGAGCCAGTGAATCATACCACAGCCGCTCCCGGTGCAGCAGGTTTTGGAAATCCTCCAAGTGGTGGAGTGGTTTGTCTGGTTAACACACTTCATCTGCAGAGTCTCAGGGAACCCCGAACAGCTGTGGTTTAGTCCATTTATCCAGTACTCTGAGAGTGATGACCCCTTATTCCCTCTCTCTTGAGTCTATGTTTGACCAGAGCTTCAGGTAAGAGAGGTGTAATTTCGGATGCAGTCTAACTGGTGAGAATAACGTATCGTATGCTAGCGAGCTCTAATCAGATTGGCTGAGATGTGGACGTTAGGACACGGCTGACAGAGCACGACTCCGGGATTTAACGGAATAAGATGGGTGGGCACAAGATTGATTTGACAGAGTTTTTTTTGGATCAGGAACCAAATTAGAAATTGGGGACTGAAGCTGATATGTTTGACTCACTTGTGGTGGTGGGCGGCATTTCATGTCTACATTATTATGGGAGTAGGATGGTTGGCTAATTTGTTTTGGGGCCCCCAAGTGTTCCTGTTATTCAGTAATTCAATCCTGACTCACCTCCGGCAAGTTCAACTCCCCCCTCCTGCGACCTGCTGTCACATCCCCACGGCGACGTAATTATCCACCCGAAAATATTCATCCGGCTGGATAAATACACAGGAGGCCGTGCATCTGTGTCTCTGTGACATGCAGACCTCGGCTCTGTTAACCCGTGGGGTCACTGAACCCACTGCACACACCTTGTGACTGTCATTAGTGTCTGAGATGACATAAAAAGTGTTCTTTCTGGAGACCAATGATTACACGTTTATTTAATGCATGGCTATGTTTGCTTGCGACCGGTCATCTATTTTTCTAGATGGACAAACATAATGATGAATTGTCACACCAGCTTTTATGCAGAGGGGGGACAAATGCATCTGGGAAAAGACAAGTCCAGATTCAAGTCCATCAATTAGTCAGGGTTGAAGTCTACAGGGCACAGTTATCTTAATTATCTCCCCATTTACACTGAATAAATAGTCAGGGCTGATAATGTATGGATTAACATACCATGGATCCACAGCTGTCCCCACAAGATGTTTTGAAAGTGTTCTCCTTTAAGGACAACCGACTTCTGCAACCTGCTTTTCTGAATGTACCAAGTGTCCTGGCAGAGCCCGGGGTTTCAGCCACAGGTGCTATGTCAAAGTTAGTGTGCTGCTTCCTCACGTGCCAGATCTTCAGTGTGTCATGGCATTGGGATTGTTTTTCTCTTCAACAGCTTAGTTTGACACGAGGTAGAATCTCAACTCGAGAACACGAGCTGTGACATTCACATCCCATATCCCTTAAGGTCCTGATCTCAGAGGGTACCTAGCCTTCTTCCACTGCAGGAGCTCAGCAGGATATAAAGTGTTATGTAATAAGCATCATACTATGAACCCTGGGATATAACAGGCTGAACGGGACGCCGCGTGTGGTTAGGGTGAAACCCAGATAGTTTCTTTCTCTCTCTTCTTTTTCAGATTATGAGGTAGTTTGGAATTGGTCTTGTAACCTGCTTCCAGTCTCTCTCTCTCTCTCTCTCTCTCTCTCTCACTAAACCTGCAGTGTATGAAGCAACACGTTTATAATGGCTATTTAAGGAATAATTTAAACTAAAACTTAATAAATATGAATTAATAAATATAAAAACATTTTCCTCTTTGATTACTTCTACAGATGTGTACTGTGGTCTGGTGTGTCAACAACTCTGCTGGTTCACCAATCAGAAGTCTTTACTACAGACCCTGACCCCCCTGACCCCCTGACCCCCTGACCCTGGGTCTCCTCTAACGAACTTTGCCGTAATCTAGATTGAAGTGTGCTGGATGTGTATATAACATACAGACACATCATTAATGCACATCCTTTATACAAAATAAGCATTATAACATATTTGCTGCTTTTACACAGGCAGTGAACATCTTTATACATTTTCAGTCTGGTTATGAGAACATTCCTATGTCTTAGTCAAGACACTAGAGGGCAGCTTTTCCCTTCAAAGAAATATCGTCCGGTCACCTACACTGAAGACTTTGGTAGTATACTGTGGCTACTGCACTCTGTTGGCAGGGTTTGGTACTATACTGTAGCTACTGCACTCTGTCTGAAGGGTTTGGTAGTATACTGTAGTTACTGCACTCTGTTGGCAGGGTTTGGTAGTATACTGTAGCTACTGCACTCTGTTGGCAGGGTTTGGTAGTATACTGTAGCTACTGCACTCTGTTGGCAGGGTTCAGAGGGTAATGCGATGTGTGATGGTAAGTTTGCGGAATCTGAAGAATAGTTCAAATCCCAAATCTCATTGTTTCTGTCACACTGACCGACATTCTCAGTAGACAACAGAGCCTTGTCTATCCATGAAACAGAGCTCATTCCAATGAAAACCTTTGGACAGTGCAGATGCTAACCTTCAGTCAGTGTTCATGTGGAAACAACGCCTCTTTGCCCTTGATGAACAAACACTGCCAGACAAATCTAATATGCCTGGTATTAATATACACTCTGTTGTTTATCTTTTTGTCGGCAGCCTCTTCTTTGTTGCCCGCATCTCCCAGAGTCTAGGAGATCATCTGCGCAACATTGCTATAGTTTCCCAAGGGACCCATGTTGGACAACCTTCTCACACGAACATAAACCAAGCCAAGTGGTCCCGTCCTAAGGCCATGTTGTCTCTGCCTCATGTCCCCATTGTTGCCCTGGTCCCAGGGTCCCACAGGGGGAACAGATGGTGGCCCCTTCCTCCACACAGGTGGTGCTGGTGTGTGTGTGTGTGTGTTGCCCTTAGGGACCAGGTTACCCATGAGTGTGGTGCTGTCATGCTGCTGTCCGTCAATAGAGCCATAACTCCGGCACCACCCCCCGCCTCGTTTCCCCCCGATCTCCCCTCATGTGTGGGGCTTGCGAACACATAAAGGGTCGATCTCAGATTTCCGGTTTTCTAGATGGAAAAAATTAGCGGAAAGCTGCCCCGGCCGTGGGATCATGTACTGTAACTTTGATAGTCCTCTTTCAAGCCCCCGGGATGCCTTTCCCCAGTTTTCCCTAACCTTCCAGGTTCCCTCCCCCTCTTCCCGGCTGGATGACTAACATGGCTTTTTGGGGTAATAGGAGATCATTTGGACAGCGGGGCTTTTAAAAAGACGAACAAAAAAGATATGAAAAAGAAAAGCTTAACAATATGGCATGGGCCTGGGCAGTTTTACAGTGGGGTAATTTTCACTCCTATCAAAGGAGAGGACATAGCTAAGGAGACTTGGGATGAATTCTTTGTCAGCGAAGCCCTGGGAAACGAGTGAAAGAGGACACTGTGGTTCTTAGGGGCACGGAATCGGCAGGATGAAGGGATGGGTAGATGGATGAAGGGATGGATGGATGAAGGGATGGATGGATGAAGGAGGATGAGAGGAACCTTTGCTTGGTTTTCTGGATGATGTAGGTAATATGTTATAAACACACACAGTGTCTTAATTTGATCATGTGGTTGTTGCAGGAACTTTGCTGTACACCAACAAAATTAATTTGAGATTTAAAAAGGACATATTGTAACTTTACGCTAAAAATGTCAGACTGGATTTTCCCTGATGGAAAATATCAACCCTTAGATTAATTGTCCATAAATTGAAATCCTAAAAACAATTCACAAGTCCTAATGCTGCCGGATTTGTTTACAATGTATCATGAAATAGATGACCTAGGGTATACCTTTCTGATAACTATTTTATTGTCAAGCCTATTTGATTTAAATAAGCTATTCCCCAGGCTTTTGTACACAGCGCGAAGTGTCTGGGAGATTCATTGTTTATAGCCTTTAAGAAAGTGTTGATCATGTTTTATCCACAAGAAGCAACATTCATTAAACTGACGGAATTAATGAATTGTCCATGTATTTAGTAACTGCATGCTGTAACTCGGAGGAGTATACAAGCTGTAAAAATGCTTAGAGATTTTCAGTGGGCGTAGCTGGGAGTGAAAGCGACAGATAATGTAAGCAAGGCATACAGTGCCAAAGCACGGGGAGGGCACTGGAGCCTACAGTATATAACGGGCTGAACTACAGGTAAGGTAACATTATAGCCACATACGTAATTCCGCAATTAGACACCAGCACATAGATCCCCTCACACTGTCTTCCTTGCCCGCCTGTCTACATACCGGCCAATTGCGGAGGGAGAAGTGCAGCGATGCATCTTACCATGAGTGGGTACCAGCTCGCGCTCTCCTGCCTTCTGATGAAGAGCTGTCAAGCTGTCATGAACGGCGCCACGGAAACGTTAAACGCTCATTTGACCAGTCCTGACGTCGATAAACCGAGTAGCAATGTGTCTATGAATCAGGCACGAAACGGAGGAAGACTTTTGAGCAGTGATGCGCTGAGAGGTAAGTTACTTTTCTTTTGGCACATTAATTTTATTTGACCGATAATAGTGTAACAACAATTTCTTTGTAGCTAGCCGCAATCCTTAGATTCATAGGCCAGTAGGCAATGTATGGATATAGTAGTATTGAATGCATAGACTTTTACAGATGATTTATATAACTTTCATAGACATAAATGGCCATTTCATTTGAAAATGTGTAATGACAGACGTTTGGAGGAATGTTGGGTATTTTGGCCTTGTCAACTACAGTAATACTTGCACATTCACATTACCTGACCTTCCATTACTGTTATTTTTGAACTCTTCAAATTAATCTCAATTAAAGAGCATCAAATGGAATAAACCCCCAAAATCCAGCTAAACGAAGCCAAACTAAATCAAATATTAGTCAGACATAAACAAATATTTGCATATTGTAAAGTTTGTACCTGACAGAAGATAACGCTCTCCTCCCTTCACCTTCACAGAGCCGGGACAGACACAGAGCCAAGTGGGCTGCAGAGAGCTGCGCTCCACCAAATACATCTCAGACGGCCAGTGCACCAGCTTGAACCCAGTCAAGGAGCTGGTGTGTGCCGGGGAATGCCTCCCCACCCACCTGTTGCCCAACTGGATTGGCTCCGGGCCCGGCTACACTGGCAAGTACTGGAGCCGGCGGGAGGCACCGGAGTGGCGCTGTGTCGTGGACAGGACCCGGACTCAGCGCATCAGGCTGCAATGTCAAGACGGAAGCTCCCGGACCTACAAGATCACAGTGGTCACATCCTGCAAGTGTAAACGCTACACCAGACAGCACAACGACTCGGGCGACAGGAAGAAGGATGTGGAGGCGGGGCTGGCCCAGGGCTCAGCATCCCAGGGGTCAAAGAGGAGGAAGGGAAAGGGAGGGAAGAACGGACCGTCGGTGCCGGAGGACTGGGCCGAGGAACAGCCAAAAAACAACTGAACTGGGCCCTGCTCAAGGGCTGTCTCCGACGCCACTTCAGAAACGACCTAAGCTCCAACGGGAACACGGTTTTGTTTAGAAGTAGCCAGTGCGGTTACTGTGTTTAATGCAGCTATGTGGACTGTAGGCAAAGCAGGGATTCCTCCGACAGTGCAGCTGGTTTGCCAAATGCTGGCAACTGTCGATATGTTTGTCTGTGGATGGGTTTTTGTGTAGTTTTAGATCGCATCAGTATCACATTTGACAATGCACAGTGAAGTGTTCCTATCACCAGCCGAATACGTTGTCCGTACGATAATGATTTGAATATGCAGAAAATGGCATAGTATGTAAATAAATAGTGATTATATGCACCATGGGTTCCTTTTTAAAGTATGTAAAGGATAACTGTAATCATGTAATATAAGTTAATAGAAATATGTTCCAAGATTCAATGTAAACAATTGTGTCTCATGTTATTTGTCTTTTGATAATCCAATAAATAGAATCTTATTTGGTTAAATCACAGATTGCATATTCAAAAGCAAAATAATATTTTGCTAACCATCCAAAATGTAATACTTTGAACACAAAGCCACAGACAGATGATGTCTAACTTCACAGCAAACTGGAAAATAGGCTTTTGTGGTTTTGAGCACAATAGAAATGTTTTTGTTATCCTGGATTCATCTCTCCTCCCACAAACTACAGTGGTTACTCTTAACACATATAATAGTCTCAGATGTCTCCGTCATTGTGCAACCGTGAAAGCTTTGTGTCTGGGTTTCACAGTTGCAGTTGAAGTACAATTGAGAATGCGCATCTTTTGCAAAGGTCATTCTCCTGAGTAGTGCTGTTGCTGTAGGACCAACTAGCCTGATGTATCACTGTAACTACCACAGAAACACTCGAACAAAGAACTGAAAGTAATCCACAGGTCATAGATCGCATTGCCTGATCTGGAATCCTATATTACCTCATTAAACTCTTTCATTAATTCCCTCTCATCAGTCTTTTATTTACACTCTCAACACACCCTAACCGGAAAGAGTTTTCATCCCTGCACAGCTGGTCCAATGAACCTCTCTGTCTCTGTCGGTCTCTCTCTGGATCTCTCTCTGTTTAATCTTGGCGCTCTGTAGCTCCGTGAACATCTCGTAATGAAATAACCATGGAATCATTTTTGAGGATTAGCCTAATAATGCTTGACTTTGTACTCGTCCTGTCACAGAGCGGTGTCAAACTGAGGTCTCACGCTAATAGAACGGGTTTGCGAGTCTTACTAGGAAAGGTCACAACCTTTCAATCTGCAGCACCTACCTGAAGAACCAGGGTCACCTGAACTTTGTTTAACCAGGTAAGCATGTGAAGAAAATTCAAATCACAACGGGGACCTGGCAACAGGTATTTTTACCTCGCTGTCTCTGGGATTAAAACCAACACTTTTCCATTTACTAGCCCAAACCCCTTGACCACTGTATCCATCAGTAAGTTTGGTTTTCCAATGGGAAACATTTAAAAACTACTGAAAATGTTCTTGTCTTCCATCGTGTGCCTGACTGAACACACCCCAGCCCGGCGCCGGACCGGTTGGTGTTAGAGCTGAACTGAACCCAGGTCCACGTGCTAACAATCCCCCAAATAATGCAGTCCAATTAATCATGATCATTTTCTGCCATTGCCATGCTGGCTGCCAAACCACAGTCTCTCTTAGAGCAGTGGAGGCAGTCGTCCCCATCGCAGATAATGGATCAGCCACGTCCAGGAGCGACACTCCAATGAATCATCTCATCACCAGAGGCGCAGATTTGGGGTGGGGGGCATGACCCCCCAATGTTACAGATAGGTCAATCAAACAGAGGAGTGACAATCCTGGGACCCAATGATCCTGACCCCACCAATATGCTACACAAACCTATACCCTTGTCCAACACCACCAAAACATTGCAACTCTTTAGCACAGCATGTCGCTCACAGTTTAAATCTTCTGTCAGCTTCAGAAATGGTTCAATATCTCTTGTCTATAGTGAGCCAAACATTTGTCTACAGCCTTTTGTATGTGGACGGTGACAATGCGGTTTCCATGTGTGTTCTCCAACTCATAGCTAGGGTGAAACTCACAGCCAGGGTGTCAAGGGTGAGTTGAAGACCTGCGTTGCACACACAGACACACAGACAGACACACACAGACAGACAGACACACACAGACACACAGACAGACACACACAGACAGACAGACCGACAGACAGACAGATTGACAGACAGACAGACAGACACACACACACACACACACACCTGGTTCTCATTCCTGCAGGATGTTACTCATTAATGTCTTCATCTAGCCTGTAGAGAATCTGCCCTTGTAGAAGAAGACATGTGTTTAGTAGACTAGAGACAGTCCCAGTGGAGGTCCCTGGGTTTCACTTGCTAATAGATCCAATCACACAACTGTAAGTGCAATTTGACTTACTTTCTGCTAGAGACTAAATGGGTTAAAGATACAGTGGCAGTTGAGTGGCAATATGTGAATTAAGAAGAGAAGCCAGTGTCATAGTTGATGTGCCTTTGCAAGTGGATTTTGTTGTCACCTTCTTCCATTCAGCTTATGTGAGTTATTCCATCATTACTGATGATATATTTTCACACCATATAAGCAGGTTGGCTTCAGGCATAAACACGGCCAGGGGCACTTCAGGTAATGTATACCAGTGAACATGCAGTATGAACAGAGGTTATTTGGAAACATTAGCAATATAACTAAAGAGAATACAAAAAAGAAGCAAACTATTGTTGCCACCATTTATGAGACAATTGCAATTGATATGGGGTCTTCATTGACATGTGCACATGCCCAGAAAGCCTTGCTTCGCTTTTATCATCTGAATTTAGAGGCCTACAGAAACGCTCAGCCCACTGTCTATAAAATGCAACACGGTGGTCTCTTCCAGTCCCAGCCTTCCAGCCTCACAAAATTTGTTTGTGTTTTTCTTTAATAAAAAAAAAAAAACGTAACATTGATGCCCTTCGTATTTCCCTCCGTAAGTGTTAGTTTTGTGACCTTGGTCTATAAAATTCCGCACAGTGATCTTTAACGAAGAACATTACCCTCATTTGACAGCTCTCAGATCTGGACAGATATTCTGTTTTTTGTAAATGCTTTCATTTACATTTTTCTTTTGAATTGGCACCCTTAGGATTTTCCCCAATTTGTGGAAAGTGTTGGTTTTGTCACCTCATCTGAAAGTCGGACGATTTAGTTTGGTAATGATACTGCACAGTAACTGGCCGGAATCCTGAGCAATGCATTCCACATGAATAAGATTTAGCACGTACGTCTGTGTGTCAGAGGCATTAGAGGAACGACGCTCCTCTGTGCATTCGATTATAGCGTGACATTAACAGCGACTACTCTTCAGGTGAAATGATAAAATCTCAGAAAAGGTGACGATTAAGCAGGAAGCATTTGATGATTAACCAGGAAGCGAGTTATGACAACGATGCAAAGTGGTGCCATGATGGCCCAAATGAAAACAATATGTATGTGCAAGATTAGTTGTCCAGCCAACTTATGCATACATTGTTCTCTACCGACTCTCTTTGTTTCCATCATTCTATCTTCTCTGGATCTGTCTCAGACAACGTCAATTCGTTAGCCATCTTTTAACTGGAAGTGACTATTGCGGTATTCGACAAACGTGGAAACTTTCGGCAAGGAATGGCACAATAACAACTCTCTCAGTGTTCTTGGTGTTAAAAGAAGAGAGCACAGGTGGGTAGGAGGCTACAGAGACCAGAACTATATAGAATATCAGATGTTTGCGTTGGCAGGTGAAGTATTACGTCACTTTGCAAGACATGGGTTATTCCCATTAGAGAAAAACGTGCCCAGATTTCCATCTCGGAACTAGCTTGCAATGTAATGTTGGCCGAAAATTGTAGAATCTCTTTTTAATGCTGAGTTTATTTCTCTCTTTTCTGACTGGCTTTGCCTTAGCATTTTTAAGCTGTGGTATATATTATTCCTCTTAATAGTCTGATGGATGGCTGTGTTGCTATCCATGACGCCAAGTGCATAGTTTCTCAATGATGCAGACAGTTGTATTGACATCTATTTTATACAACAGTGTGTTTTCAAAAACAGAAGCTCATAACATGGACTCCTCATGCTTGAGATACAAAAGAGATTGTGTTGTCAAAGACCAGATGTAGTGACATCTGGTCATCAAACTATTGTTATGAACAAAAACTGTATCCTTGTCTCATCGCAACAACTTCCCAGAGGATCTGGAGAGTTTAACATCACTGCAAGCTTTCTTCCTGGCATCAGTGTCAAGCCATTCTGCTTTTCTCCACACTACTCACCAGGATGCCCCCGTTCTTCCAAATTAAAAAAATTGGAAAGTTCCAGCTGCAGTTGTAGCTGCATTGTAGTGTAAAATCCAATGTAAGAACAACCATCTCTTGTTTAAAGTCACTGTTATGGTACCAGTTTTCTCAATAAACCTAGTACATCATCTAAGGAATGTTGTAATATTTTTTATTTTGAGCATGATAAGATGTTTTTTCTTTAGAGCTTGAAGGTAATTTAACAAAATGTTAACGGTTTATAGTTTAATTCCTGTTGTTTCTCAGGCACTTTCAGACACTTTTGAAAGATTATTTATGAAATATGATGACATTGTTGTACTGGTTAACCAGTTACAAACACAACATATTTCTTTAAATAACAACACAAGTTCAACAGTTACATCAACCTTACAAAATAACTGTCAGTATTGGCAGACATATTGGATTATGTAAAACATATATTTAATAAAAAGTATTACCTGCCAAAGAGCATCTCTATGAAATGTGATGCTTTTATCCAATACGTATCAATTTCATTCTTTTTTCTTGACAGAGAACATAAGGCAGCCGTAGGTTTCGTAAGGTATCTGTCCGTCAAGAGCTTTAAGAGCGCCTAAGGACAACATACTAACAGAGATGTCAACAGTGGGAGTGGGCCTGGGTAGTGCTAGCCTGAGTATGCTCTTAACATCCTTACAACTCAGGGCTGACAGAACGACAAAGAGACACCCGATCGGGTCGCATGACAAACTGATTTAAAAGGCTTGTATTTGTAATGCAAGATTCTCATGGTCCGGAGGGAAGGCCGGTAGGCTACCACAGACATACAGTGGATATAAAAAGTCTACACACCCCTGTTAAAATGCTAGGTTCTTGTGATGTAAAAGAATGATACAACTGTCAGAACCTTTTCCACCTTTAATGTGACCTATAATGTGAACACTTCAATTGAAAAACTAACTGAAATCTTTGAGGGGGAAAAATAAAAAATAGAAAACTCACAATAACCTGGTTGCATAAGTGTGCACACCCTTAAACGAATACTTTGTTGAATCACCTTTTGATTTTATTACAGCACTTTTTGAGTAGGAGTCTATTAACATGGCCCACTCTTCTTTGCAAAAGCGCTCCAAATCTGTCAGATTGCGAGGACTTCTCATTGTGCATTGCCCTCTTCAGATCACCCCACAGATGTTCAATTGGATTCAGGTCTGGGCTCTGGGCCATTCCAAAACGTTAATCTTCTTCTGGTGAAGTGATGCTTTTGTGGATTTGGATGTGTACTTTGGGTCGTTGTCATGCTGAAAGGTGAACTTCCTCTTCATCTTCATCTTGCTAATGGACACCTGAAGGTTTTGTGCCAAAATTGCCTGGTATTTGGAACTGCCTGGTATCATTATTCCCTCCACCCTGACTAAGGCCCCGGTTCCAGCTGAAGAAAATCAGCCGAAAAGCATGATGCTGCCACCACCATGCTTCACTGTGGGTATGGTATTCTTTGGGTGATGTGCAGTGTTGTTTTTGCGCCAAACATACCTTTTGGAATTATGGCCAAAATGTTCAACCTTGGTTTCATCACACCATAACACATTTTCCCACTTGCTTTTGGGGGACTTGATGTTTGTTTTTGCAAACTTCAGCCAGGCTTGGATGTTTTTCTTTGTAAGAAAAGGCTTCAGTCTTTCCACCCTACCCCATAGCCCATTCATATGAAGAATATGGGAGATTTTGTAGCACACAGCCAGTACTTGCCAGAAATACCTGCAGTTCCTTTAATGTTGCTGTTGGCCTCTTGGAAGCCTCCCTGACCGGTTTTCTTCTCGTCTTTTCATCAATTTTGGAGGGATGTCCAGCTCTTGGTAATGTCTCTGTTGTGCCATATTTTCTCCACTTGATGATAACTGTCTTCACTGTGATCCATGGTATATCTAATGATTTGGAAATGTTTTTTACCCTTCTCCTGACTGATATCTTTCAACAATGATATCCCTCTGATGCTTTGGAAGCTCTCTGCGGACCATGGCTTTTGCTCTGAGATGCAACTAAGAAAATGTCAGGAAAATCAGCTGAACTTTATTTGTGATTAATCAGAGCCACTTTAAATGATAGCAGGTGTGTAATTACTTCTATTTAACATGCATTTGAATGTGAATGGTTAATTCTGAACACGGCCACATCCCCAGTTATAAGAGGGTGTGCACACTTATGCAACCAGGTTATTGTAAGGTTTTGATTTTTCCCCCTCGAAGATTGCAGATTGTTTTTCAATTGAATTGTTCACATTATACGTAGGTCACATAAAAGTGGAAAAAGTTCTGACATGATTTATCTTTGTCTCATTCTTTTACATCACAAAAACCTGGCATTTTAACAGGGGTGTGTAGACTTTTTATATCCACTGTACATTTGCATTCAGCATTCTGTCATGATTCTGTTTGAGTGATAGTTCAAACTTTTACCATTTAAATACAATTAGGAATCAGGACGTTAACACAAGACAGGCAAATAAATGACTGGCCTAAACTTGAAATGTCTAAATATTTGGAACCATTATTGCGGGGAAAAGGCTGTCGTGTAGGTGTTTACTGTGATTTATGTGAGTCATCCGTCCTCTGTCAACTAGGGACATTGTTTGAGTATTTGATTTGATGCCTCATAGCCCCCCCACCCCCACACCTTTTTTTTCACTCTGTCAGTCTTCCCAGGTGAATTGTGTCTGTTATCCCAGGTGTGCCATGAAAATTAGGCACGCCAGGTCATCGGCTACAAAAGTCAAAGAGTGTGTGTGTGTGTACGTGTCACAGAGTGTGTCATTGCTTTGTTGCCAGAACGTTGATGATGATAAGCCTCTTCCTCACGCTGAATAATTTGGTGACATCATCAGTCATCGCCAAGTGAAATGACTGGGTTCTACTTGGGTGGTCTGGATCAGAAGTATACTCAGGACTCTGCAGCCAGAACACTAGCTGGGAATGAGCCAGTCCAGGAGAAGTCATCTCACTGGCCTCTTTTCTTTCCCTCATTGTGAACTCTATCTACTGAAATCAAACTCAGAAATATACTATATACGGGCAAAATGTAACGCTTTCTTTAGAATAAAGTGGGGAAAGAATTTTTAAGAACACGACACCCCTTGCTTCTATGTTTTTGCACCCATTTCTTCTACAAAAGCGCTTCTACAAAGTCCTGAATAAAGGGTCTGAATATATATGTATTTGAAATACATTATTTATTTATTTTTATAAATTGGCAAATATTTCTAAAAACATATTTTAACTTGGTTGTTATGGGGTATTTTGTGAAGATTGACTGCAACAATCTTTTATAAAGTAAGTCACTACAGTTTTTGGAAGGTGCTGCAGGTATTCCTCTTTTCCAGGTGGGACAGGGCAGTGTAGAGTGGAACTGAGAATGCGTTCCCTGTGGCTCTGTTTTGGGGCAGGACGTCCAGCGTGACGCCACTGATCTGATCCATCACAAGCATTTCAAAATGTCATGGCGACACAAAAGGTGTCATAGCAACAGATGTGGGTGCTGCTGGGTGGTTGCCATAGACGCAAGTTGCCTTTGCATTCCTGGGCTCAGGAGTCGGGGCCTGACAGCATAAGATGTTGGAGAGATATTGGACGGACAGGGTCAGGGAGAGGTTGAAGACATCTCTGGAGACAGCAGATGGTCTGGACATGCTGGTCTGCACCCTTGTGTCTGGACGTGCAGCCTTTCAAATGTTAACCTGTTATAACGTCAAAATAAATTAGGCTTACCAAATACCAAAATTTACTCAATTTACTCCCGTTATATGCAAACTGTATACATACTCAGTTGTCCAACAGCCTGATGACAGAAAACATGATTAGTGGCATGAAGTAGGAGGAAATAACACTTAAGATTATAAAGAACAGCTACCTTTAATGGTGACTATTTCGGAATACATTCTGATATTCTACCAAAACAGGCCTTAGCCGTCAACTGCTTTAAAAGGTGATGTTTTCCCAGGTCTCTGTAAGAGGCATTGCTCACACCTTTCCTGGGTGCCAGTTGATGTCACTGTGCTGGAGCACCTCGGCCGTGAGGTCATTGTGAAACTAGGGGGAGTGTTGTGTTGCAAACATTAAGGGTACCCGGTATCCTCGTGCACGAGGCTGCGTTACTGTGACAGACACCTGAACCTGAAAGACAGGAAATGGGAAGACAGATGTTATTTGTTCCTCGTTACGTATTGTGTGACCGGAGATGAATACACAACGACCACCCGATCCTCCTGTTCCGTGGATGACTTCATGCCTCTGGACGATTTTCTTCCACAAACTGAATGCACCTTTCCCCTTAATTACACGACAGAGGACCGGTGGCGCTCATGTAAAGTGTTTTGTAAACTTACCTCTCCCCGATCTAGCAGTAGCGAGATGGGCCTGCCCTATCGAGAGATTGGTTACTACCAAGGGTTCTTCCTCAGGCTTTACCCTTCTTGTTGTGTTTCAGTTTGCTTTTGGGGCTCTACAGTAGGGCAGTGCTGTTGAGGCAAACATACTAAAATCGTCGCACTAGGCGACACCTTTGATAAATATAGAAAGGGCCGCAGAGTATCTCTGGGGGTGTTTGAATACGTTTCACTTTGACCAAATCCGTGTGTATAAAGAGGCTTAGTGGGGAGTGTGAGTGGTTTAGTAGAAATGGAAAAAGGAACATGTTTAATGGTGAGAAATAATCTTGTTACGGAATAACATCACCACCACCATCGTGGATAGAATATTTTCTCTGTGACAAATTATAACTGCTGCCCTAAAATCCTAGAAATCTGTTTTGAGTTACTAAGAGAGCGTTACCACTTTGCCAAAAAGAGCTTTGAGCCCCAATGACAGAGTTGGCTTCTGATGGTAGTGAGCATCAGATCCCAATTAGGACGATTCAGTTGTACAGAACTGGGTTCAAATCATATTTCTTGGTTAAAAAAATATATATTTGAGTGTTTGATTTAGCAGAACGTGCAGTGCCCAACTGGGTTTAGTACGTAGTCGACTGTTCCATTGGTTCCAGTGTAGCAGACAAGCTTAATCAAACAAATTATTCTACAGAAGAATGAACGTATTTGAACCCAGTACTGTGCAAAATACATAAATGCTGGATTGATTTCCCAAGGTGACCATTTGTCAAAATATTGTACGTAAGATTTTGCTAAAGATGAATGTCTTATTAAGAAGTCAGACGTCTCTTGGAGTGACTACCTGGAGTAGATTTGTTATTGTCATTTTGAGAGGCTTTTTAGACTAGAGAAGACCTACAGCAGTGAAATAACACTTTATGGATTATTTGTGATGCAGTATTACATTTTTTGCACTTTCTGTATGCTTCTATAGTTTTACCCCCTAATGCATTCGCAGTGCAAACTCTGAACTACTTGCAGAGGGATTCCAGTTTTAGCAAATTGGCAAATTTCCCTTTTTAGTTGTTTACCAGACAAACCTTTCCAGAGTAACTTACCAGAGCAAGTGCATTGCTGAAAGGCACATTGGCAAATTTGTTTTGACTCGTCAGTTTGGGGATTTGAACCAACCACCTATGTTGTCATGATGGAGCATCTTCTGGAAACACTGGCGTGGTTGAATTCAGTACAGGAGAAACTGCTACTCGCCCACAACAGATACTTGTCTCAGCTGTCTGAAGTTGTCACATCTTGCGTGTTGTGACACAACATGTTGTGTTTTTGTGCAGCTGAAGACGGCGATACCGACTGGCGGTAATGCCACCACGGACTAAACGTCTTTGGTTTCCAGGCCAACGCTGGTGCCTCCCTCAGTCATCCAGGTGTGATTGTCCAGATGAAGACACCACAGCTTATCGAGGGGAAGGGAGGACACGCTGTGTTTTTAGCCCTTTTAGCCATGAAGCGTGATGTGCAGGCCATGCTCAGACTCATCCCACGTGAAGCAGCTCATGAAGATCATTGTGGCCCCTTGCTAGGTGGGATGCCAGAAAGGATGGCTGTACTTTCATAAAAAAAATGTGTGTCCCTTTGTCTCTCTGTAAAAGGCACAGAGGATTTTCCACAGTTGCTTAGAGGAAACAACTGGAAAAAGTTTTTACAAAAGGATGAGGCTTCCAAACTTAAATGGCTTTAACAGCTAGAGAACCTAACATCACTGGGCCAGGAAGAGGCGAGACGCACGACGTCTGATGTTCTCGGAGATTCAGTGGGACACCAATGCTACCCCACTTTACGATGACAATGAGGCCTACATTACTGTCTTTGAGAGGGGCCAGTTTGACCTTAGAGAAGATGGGCTGCGGAACACTCAAAGCAGAGGTCATTGGCCAGGTATTAGATTACACCAAAACAGGAGTTAAGTTCCATAGTAGCCAATATTGACGCGAGGAGCCGGTAAAAGCGTGGCTCTACTCTTAGATACGGGCTGCCAGAACCTGTATGGAGAAAGGCAGAAATGTCGGCCACATCATTGACCCCCTGGTCATCGTCAAGGTCCTCAGGGAATTCCCAGAGGAACTACAGGAGGTGGTTGGTCAATCCAACCCTTGCACGCTGCTGGAATTCAAATGGTTCAGACCTGACATGCAGGTGCCTTCTCTCCTTTTAATGCTCATCGATGAAAAATGCCATGATAATTGGGTCTCAAATTGAGGCCAGATTCATCACATTTAAATTAATTTGTTGTTAGTATACTATAAGCAGCATTTTTTTTTAATCAATATCAACTGAGCTACAGCTCAGCTAACAGTGTAGTCAGTGGCTAAATATGAAATACAAATCCTCTTAATTATACATTGTTTGTTTACAGCATCGATTAGAGATGACACTGGAGGGAATTGTGGTCTTTCATGATGTATTCGATGTTACTAATAAGAATGTACATTTTGAAGGGGTTCAATTTGGATTTGGGACGTGGGTTTACCTTCATTTCTACTGTCTAGTTTCTAGTATCTAAAATGTTAAACAGCTGGCTGGTGGATGTATGAGAGCTCATCTCCCCCTCTGTCTCATTTAAACCATCATATCTGGTTTAACCCCTGCACTTTTGTAGAGGAAACTGATGAGAATATGTTGATAGAAGTCACTGCGTCCTGACAAGACTTACACGGTTATTAAAACGCTGAGCCGGGGTTAGACTAAAACACAAGTAAATCTAAAATCATTTCCATTTGACAAACGTATCTTTTCAACATAAAGAAACGGCTCTCAATGAGAATGACAGCCACCCTGTAATTTGTTTATACTGTATTCATAGTTTTTACTAGTAGTTTTTTAAATCTAAATTATGAGAGGACAGTGTCACCTGGTGGTTTGATGCAGTTATTGTCATTGTATAGCAACCGCTTGAAATTCTGTTTTAATATTGTATGTAATATTGTATTGTATTGATGAGGACTGTTGCTGACATCCTTCAACTGTGTGTGGTCACATTGCCGTATTTCATTAGGCATCGAGGCACAACCTAAACTTGACCAATATGAAAGGTTGGCTGTTTTTTAATCGCAAAACCTTTTGTTACAAACTGCTGTTCTGAGGAGTGAGAGGTAAGGTTTACTAGAGAAAAGAGCTGTGGGCAGATAATGCAGGACAGATTAAACATCACACCTGCCCTTCCACCTCACAACACTCGGGAGGGTTTGTTCTTTCTGGTCCGAAAAGAAACACAAACAGGCCATTAACCACAAGGTGAAGGAACTGACCAACTGTAGAAGGAAACATGCCGATGACAGTTATTTTGGTTTTCTCAAAAAGACACAAATACAAAGTGAATTAAGTGAAATGGGCCAAAGAAATCACTCATTATTGCAGCTGGTAAAATGCCGTATGTTTACTCTGTGAATTTTTTGTTATGAATGTAAACTCATGTTTAGTGCGAAAATAAATAAACATTTGTTCTGTGGAAGTATATTGACAACATTTTACAAAACACAAGTTGGTGTCATTTCTTAAATGCATAAATACTGCAGGCTTGGAGTTTGGCACTTTTGTGTCCGTTGGTCAAATTGTACCAGACAAACTAAATCAAGTGCAGCCTCATTCACTGCAAATGTTTAAAGGAAAAGTAGAAATGTAAAACACAGCATCTGATCGAAACCAGCTACCCTCCCACTGGGTGCATGTTGTCATGAGTTATGTATCTGATGGAATAAAAACCTCTGAAAGTGGTAAAACGTCGTAGGTGAGAAAGGCCCTTGGCCGGCCAGAAAGTCCTGCTGACAGGCAGAGATATCCTTATGGTTTCTGATGTCATAAACCTGGACAGCGCTAGAATGTGTTTAAATCCTGTCTCAGCTGACAGGGTACAGGAGAGTGTTATTGATCTGGAATGATCCATGGGGTGATTCTGCAGCAGCCTTAGTCAAGACAAACACATCCACTCTAAGTGGAAAAAATAGAAACCAAATGTTTCCTTGCTTGGCGTGACAGAAATAGTTTTCTTTCAGATGGAAAAGCCGGTGCCAGAGTCTCTGCGTGGTCAACCCTGTCAGCACTGTATCTGTGAAATGGATTTGCAGAGTGTAAATCTGGCCGTAACTATAATACTGTAGTTAAGCACCGCGCTGAATGACCTAGGCTCTCTATCCCTCAGACAAGGATGAAATACCCAGTATGTGTAGAATCCACATATTCTGACATACTCTACATATGTAGACAGAGTGAAGAGCGGGCTGCTAGGTGTTTCTCCTAACGGTGTCCAATAATCTGTAAATCATATCCCCTCACAGCTCTCATCAGAACTCTCTAGCACCACCAACCCCCCCCAACCCCCAACCCCCCACCACCACCACCCGGGCAATCCTAAGCATGCTCAGATGTTGCTGCCTCTGAGTTTGTGGTGAGGTTGGGGAGCGTGTTGTGGAGAAGCTCTGGTCTTATGCATGGGTCCCTAGATGGAAGGTCGGAGGGTCCCGTGCTCCTCCGGGGGGCCTCTTTCTTTTTCTAACGTCTTTAATTAGAATGTCTGGGAGCAACTCCACCTCCACCACTCGCAATCATTCTCTCTCCACCCCCTGTCCACGGTGCGCGTGAATAAGCCACCCCTCCGGCATCCCACAGCAACATTGGCCTTCCTAAAAGCAGGAAATGACCTCATCCCTGTGGTTTAGATGGCATGCGGCTAGCTTCACCCAAAACAGTATGCTGACAAAATCACTTGTATGATGTAGACATGAACTAATGTGGGGCCCCTGGATTTACCGTGTGGCTCATACGACCAGAAGTCTGCGGCCGGCCCAATCGGCCCGTGCCGACATTCTGGGGCCCGGCCCAGACCCATCAGCACTGGGTTGGGTTCCTAAACAGCCAATCATGAGGTAGGAAACATAAACCACCATAGCCAATTAGAAACCTGTGTTAGCGTTGGCTGTATTTGTGTGTTGGGCAAAGGCCTACTCAAGGCTATAACACGCAAGTTGGTCGGTCATCGTTCTATCTCTACAGAATACCACTGATTTGTACGTGTGTGTGTGTGTGTGTGTGTACATGTGTGCGAGTGTGGGTGACAGCCCTTGGTCAGTCATCGACATGGCATCATCTGTCCATAAATAACACTGCCTTCTTGGTCGAGCAGAATTGTCTGCATACTGAACTTTCCACCCAGAGCAAGGGAGCAATCGTACGGTTCGTCCTGTAGCTTTATGACAGCCCTACATGATATGTTAGTCTTGTCCTTAATTAGAGAGCTCTGATTACATACCAACCGTCCTCCGTGGTCAACCTTTAGATCCATATGTCTTCGGTTTGCCATAGAATTCTGACTTTCACATTTTATGACTTCTCCGCTAGAGCCTTGTGAGAGGGAACAGAGACAGGCCAGCAGGAGAAGTGGGCTTAGTTTCCAGTGCCCTCCCATACAGGCTGGACCGAGGGGCTGGACTGAAAGTGACAGAATGATTCATATCCTTACACTCTGTCTTTTATAAAGCCCAGTGAGAATGGGACTAGTTAAAGTGTTTCCTCCTAGCCTGCCAAATCATCTCATTCCTTATTCCCTCAGTCACATTTGATCGGACGGTCGTTTAGTCTCTCACCACACGAGTTATAATGGTCAGAGATGTAGTTTCTCTCACTCTCTCTCTGTGTCTCTGTCTTTCTTTCTCGGCGGCTGGTCCGTCTGTTCTGGTCTTTTTCATCCTGATATGACTTAGAAGGATGGATAGTTGTTTAAGAGATATATGGACCACTATGGCACAACGGACACTCGTTCCAAGTCCCGCGCAGCCTTGCTAGTTGCTTCTCCCCTGAATTGTTACAATTGTAAGGAAAATAACCAACTACATTTTTACAAGTAATAGAGAATGAATCCAAGTACTGTGCGGACCAAGCTCTGCTCTCTGTTGGCGTCCGTTCATCACAGCGTTTGCGAGAGGCAGTCTGATCACAGGAACACAACGGACACACAGCCTAGCTTCCCTCCGTCATCGCAGTGGAGAGACTGTCTGCTCCTAGATCAAACTGTAGTTCTGTCAGTCAAATGTTCGACAGGGTGCTTGCGCGTGTCCGTGTTTGCGAGAAAGAGCGGGCTTTCCAGAGGTACGTGCGTGCGTACGTGTGTGTGTTCGTGTGTCCATACAAGATCTGCATTGTTCACATGCATTGTAAACGAGGGAGGTACAAGCGATTAAGGTTTTCCATTCAGTAAGACGGCGGTGTGTTTGATTAACCAGCCTCTCTAAAGAAGTCAAGGTGGCATCACATGTCCAAGGCTTAGCCTTGTGACACGGCCCATTAGCTAAGAAAATGCTGCATTGTGGCCTGTTTGATTGTGGCTTTTTTTGAAGTAGAACTACATGTGGTAGTTACAATCCACTCTAGACGCGGACTGGCATAACTGTGTTGGTGTGTGCGTGTGTGAGCGTGCGCGCGTGCGTGCGTGTAAGTAATCTCTGCTTCACTCTCCATCTCTCCGTCTCTCGCTCACTTTGTTTACAGTTCATTCTTCAAGAGAGTTGGGCGTTCTGGGGGTAAAACCTGGGGGGAAACCCTGATTAGAGATGAACAACGACTGAACTGTGTGTGTGGGTGTGTGTGTGTCTGTGTGTGTGAACATGTGGCCCAGAATGTGGGCCGGTGATTTACGGTTATTAAATGCTTAGCCTCAATTGGTGCGTTGTTTAAAACAGGCTGATTTGAAAAACCTCATATATAAACAGAAGGGATTCTAGGTCTTGTTCTCAATTGGCGAAAAAAAGTTGTGTTGGTTCGTATGTAAACCAAGCAATAACTTTGTTCTTGATCTCTTTTTCTCATTTAAAAATCAGCTGCTCCTCAGGTGAGTCTGGGCGGGGGTGTTGGAGCTCTGCTGGAGCAGAAGCCTGCGTCCATATGCTCTTCGAGAGGAGCCGTCAACCTTGATTTAACGAGCAGCCTTCCAGCATTGAAGATGACTTCAGATGACTGGATTACCTGCGTCTCAGAGTGCAATACCACACCAGGCCAGTAGAGGCCAGTGTGCCCATATTGTAGCCCCTATCCCTGGTGTGTTGATGTTTATGTTAACTTCAGCCTGGGACACACTTCTGGGATGAAATTGAATGGAAATGTGACCCGTTCAGGATTTATGAGCATGATCCTTCCACTGTAGTATATTTTATCCAGGCTCAGAGTACTTGGTCTGGTATTTGCAGAATTGGTACTGAGTAGTCACCATGGCCTGTTCAACCACAACCCCAAAAAGACATATTAGATTATATTAATCACTGGACTTTGTCGTATACTGTGGCAGCAAGAAAACAGCTGGTTGAATTAATCATACATTTAAATATCATTAGTCATACACGTATAAATATGGGGAATATCACTTGCTCAGTACAAAGCCATTGGCAGAATGAAAGAGCAGTTATGCCGTTGGCCAGAGAGCATAAAAAGCTTAAGAAGAGAATGAGAGGAAACAATTAAGCCATGAGATGTCAGCTTCACTTTTCTGAAATATAGCTAATATTAGAACAACATGGCGAGTGGCTAACAGCACAGAGAGAGAGAGAAAGAGAGGGGAGAGTGGGAAGGAGAGAGGGGGGAGTGAGGGAGAAGGCTAGAGGGAGAGGGGGAGATGGAGAGGGGAGAGAGAGACATGGAGAAAAAAGGATTGACTGCATGGGATACTTTATTCCTGATAGTGGTGAAGAGAGTCACTGCCTGGAAACAGATGACACAAGGCAGATATTTGTTGGATTTATACTGCATTATGTAATCCACCACAAAATCCAACCGCAAAATGTGGCAATTCATATTTTTTTGCTTTATATTGTATGTGTAAAAATAATTACTGCCTGCATAAGTACAATACATTACTTCAATATGTAAAAAAAAAATGTGGCCTAATTTAGATACATTTAAATTGTTTAGAAGATATTGAAGTTCATCATAACAGCCAGCATTGCTACCCATTATTATCTGCATTTCCAATAGTATTTTTTAAATACATCTTCTTAAACATAAATATTTTTGCTAGCATGTCATAAATTACCATTTCTGAAATTTCTGAGGAAATCTTAATATTTTCAGCTAGTTTGTTAGCGACGTAGCTAAAAAATACAGACCCCTATCATCCACCCTCCCCAATGATCGGCCACCTTACTATTTTATTTAATTACATTATATTTCCTTTTTATTTGTGTTACAAATGACATAACGTAGTCTTCTCTGAAGTGTCAACTAGAACATTGTTGCTACAGCAGCTTTCTTGCCTTCCAGCAAAACTAACCCTAACCTAACCTAACCTAACTTATTCTCAATAACCCAAAGTTTGTCTGCGTGTAACCTTGACCTAATGCTGACTAAACCCAAATCTTACCCATAAACATGCCGTAACCTAAAAGTAACCAACATTTTAACACTTGGTTTGTTTTATCCTAACCCCTCAAGGCGTTTTGAGAGAGGAACACAAGTGTTCAATAAGCAGTGGTCTCTTCATTTGAACTTTTCCTTTTCGACTTTTTTGGAAAGGAAAGAAAAAGGTGTAGTGGTGTCTTAATTGTTTCCAGAGCTGTATGTGGACATTAACCTCTCAATCGGACTCATTGGAACATGGCCTGTGTTGTTGATGGAAACGTAATGGGGTTAGTAGTATGCTTTCTAATCAAAGAATATTTATGGATTAGCAATAAATGGATGCATTTGGAAACCTCATTTGAGGATTCATAAATCTCTACATGGAAATCCATAATCTGTTTAGAAAGGATAGGAATAAACATGTTGGTAGAGTTGCAGTTTATGTGCAGAGTCATATTCCAGCAAACCAGTGCAATGATGTAATGCTGAGTGAAATAGAGACTTTGTGCATTCATTGGCATTCGTATTAGACACCTATGGTTGTCTCCTGCTACTGACCTCAGATGACATGAACACATGGAAATAATGTAAATCACTCAAATGTAATGCAAACATATACAGTTGAATACTGACTGGTTTACTACTAACATTTCCTTGAAGAAAAAAAAAATCAATGCAAAGTTGTGATACACCCAACCAGAACAAGTATTAGTAAGTTGGGTACCATATTATGAACCTGTATGACTACCAAAATGGTTGAGCAATATTTCTAGGCTGTATCAGTCGCACTAGGTTGCAGTGATCATCACTTCATTACACTCACAGTAAAATGTCTAAATACCATGGGCCCTTAAAGGAAGGAATTAGAGTGTCTAGCATCTTTAAAGAGAACTATTTTAATAAAGCTTGAAAAAAAGTTATGTTGATCTAATGTATATTAAGACGATAACCCCAAATAGAGCGTTAAAAGTATTTGTCAAATTGTTCATGGAAATTCTTGACAAGGAATGCACCTGTTAACAAAAGTAACTGCTGAGCTGATGACTTGAAAAACACGATGTTACATAGAAATAATGTGAAAAAGGTTATGCAAAAATTAAACAGAAGAAATAAAGTGGTGAATGAGTCGCAGGTATCTTAGCTGATTGGTTGGCATTACGTACCACATTGAGATATTCTGTCTAAACTTAAGAAAAAGTAGAATAAATTATATTAACAAACCAAGATAAATGACAAAACACAACAGAAGAGTGATAATATTTTTGCATAAAATGTCTAACAAGCAAAGAGAAGCACTGCTGTTTTAAACAAAGCCAGGTTGTGTGGGAAAGGTGGAAATAGTGTTGTTCTTCAATAATGCTAAACCACAAGGTATCTACGACCTTCAGTGAGAAATGTTGTGAATTACTGCATTAAATACATGGTAAATAGACATTACTAATCAAAACCTAAAAGGGAAATTTGTTTCCATAAATGTGGAAGTACTTCCACAACTTAAAACACCTGTAGCAGACTATAAGAATTACCTAATTAGGTTTCTACTGGCTTCGGTTAAACTAGTTTGTACAACATTTATGTTTTAAACTGATTTAAACTGAAAATTGTTTATGTCTGTCTGCACAAATACAAAGAAAGACACACAACTTGTATCGCACTTGGGTGACTGTTGCCTATCTAAGAGATGACCATAGGACATAAGTATTAATGGATTATTGCTTGGCCTAGGGTGGACCAGCAATCTTAGCCACAACCCCTGTGGCCATTTACAGCTGCAGCGTGGGTTAGAGAGTGGCCCACTGCTTTGTCAACCAAAATGGATGATTCCACTCTAAATGTCCGCCCCCGAAGGCAGTGACTTTAAAGAGTTCCAGTTAGCCTCCGAACAGAAGACTAGCAACACACTGATCCTAAATGGAGTTCCAGTTAGCCTCCGAACAGAAGACTAGCAACACACTGATCCTAAATGGAGTTCCAGTTAGCCTCCAAACAGAAGACTAGCAACACACTGATCCTAAATGGAGTTCCAGTTAGCCTCCGAACAGAAGACTAACAACACACTGATCCTAAATGGAGTTCCAGTTAGCCTCCGAACAGAAGACTAACAACACACTGATCCTAAATGGAGTTCCAGTTAGCCTCCAAACAGAAGACTAACAACACACTGATCCTAAATGGAGTTCCAGTTAGCCTCCGAACAGAAGACTAACAACACACTGATCCTAAATGGAGCTGAAACTGAAAGCATTGCATTTGGTTCAAAACATTCTCCTCAGGAGTTGCACACGAGACTTGAAAAAAAAAGAGTTGATGAGGCTTAACTCCTCGGGATAGGTCAGTTTTTATGGGAAGCTCAGGTTGACAAACGCTGTTGTTAAAAAGGGGAGAAGCAAGTCTCTATGAAGAGATTGTTAATTTTTAAACAAAGATCAACTGTTTGGGATCTGGTCTGATCCCGTCTTGACCACTGTCCAGCAGTATGCTCTGGGCAGCAGAGAAACACCTAGCAAAACTGGAGCATGCTCAGAACAGATCAGCATGCCATGCCCTTAAAGGCTGACTACGGGCAAAAACAGAGAGAAAATCACTTTAAACTTTGTACATCTGATCAATGCAGCATCTTAGCAAGTTAGTAAAGATAGAGAGACATTTATTACAGAGCTCTACAGATTTTCTTTCCCAAAACATTGTCCTGTAAAAATGACCAATCCAAATATTAACGGAGTGGGCAGCAGTCACTCCAGCAGAATTCAACAACCATGACAGGCAGAGCTGTTGACAGTTATCAGATTAAAAAAAGAGGTTTGACCGTTTTTCACCCCCCAAGACGACCTTTAAGAACTGACCGTGACAATTGGAGGACTAACTCTCCAGGCTGGCGGCGTCACTTTGTGGTTTTATAAGAAATATTATCGTGACTCAAAGTCCAAATTGTTTCTACACTTATACAACCTAGCAATCAGTCACCCATAATTACCCAACAAGACATGGAACCAGGGGTTTCTTCACTGTTCCCAAACCTAGAAAGGAAGAGAGTAAATGCACAGTGCTATATAGAGCCATGTCAACATGAACTTATCGTTCCCTGAAGTAACTCAAGCAAGCAGAACGTTTGATCAAAAAACAACAACACGAACACCTCATAGCAAAGCAACACCCACACAAACAGAACAACCAGAAATTATCTTATTTTCAATTTAGCTGCTTTGATTTTTACTCTGTTCCTATTCTTATGCCTGTAACGTCTACATTTACTCAATTTTCTTTTTTATTAAACACAATGATTGCATCAGCTGATGGGATTTAAACAAACAAAACTAAAAAAGACCCAGTGTCGGCTACAATAGCACAGTTGAAATCACCATAATATTCAATAATTAAGACTAGGTGCAAGACTATTGGATATTATTTTGTGTATTTTGTTTTCTTCTACAACATTTTTTTTTTTGGAATGCAATTAAAAGAGCAATAAAAATAATTACTATTGCTTTAACTGCTTGGAAAATAAAATAATACCTGTATTATAACTGTACCATGAAAACTATGAACGTTTGAAAGGTCTGTAAACGCAATACAATTTTTGTTTCATCTCTGTGAAGCAGTTGCTGGAGTCTACAGAAGGAAGACACGACGGCTGTTGAATCTATCTGATACACTTACTGACGCAGGGCTTCACATTTAGTCACACTCACTCTGACGCCCACTCCATTTCTTGTATCACAAAAAAACTGAGTTAGTTGGTAATTCAGTGAGAAATTATGCAGTTAAACTCTCTTTGAGGCTCAACACTAAAAGTACCACAATAAAGGAATAGGACCGACCAGAGTTAGGCTTTCATTACTGTTCTTCATTTGGAAAGTTGACATTTTAGAACTCATTAAAATAATATGTAGCCTTTTCAGATGTCAAACTGCATTTAAATTGAAGTTTAGAGGAATCCTCGTATAAAACAAAGAAACGTAACAGCCCGAAAGAAATCTGTGTAAAGGTTCACACGTTGGAGATGTTTTACTGGAGTTTAACTCAAATTTAATACGAGTAATCTAAAGACTGTAAAATCATTGGATCACACAATAAATCACAAGCTCAGTTTTAATTGTAGATCCCAAGAAAACTGAGCTGTGGAGAGCAGCCACTGTCCTGTTTGTAATGCCTCGTGTTCTAGTGCTATGCCAGGTCTATTTAATATGCTATCAGACTACTCTTCTCACACTGAAAACCCAGACTGATTGACAAAGCCAGGTTGCTGTGTGAACCAACGGCTGCAGTGAAATGCCTAACATCATAATCACCGTCTATAGAGTCAGCATGTACACAGATACAAACACGCACGGACACACGCTCGCGCGCACACACACACACACAGACTGCACACGGTCTGCAGTGGGAAAAATGTAAAAGGACTCACCTGTTGAGAATCCCTCGTCCCGAGGGTGCAGTCAGATTAGCAGCAGGGCATTAGTTACGGAGGGGTTAGGAGTCTTTCGTGGTGATTGAGGGGCTGCGGGGGGGGGGGGGGGGGGGGGGGGGGGGGGGGGGGGGGGGGGGGGGGGGGGGGGGGGGGGGGGGGGGGGGGGGGGGGGGGGGGGGGGGGGGGGGGGGGGGGGGGGGGGGGGGGGGGGGGGGGGGGGGGGGGGGGGGGGGGGGGGGGGGGGGGGGGGGGGGGGGGGGGGGGGGGGGGGGGGGGGGGGGGGGGGGGGGGGGGGGGGGGGGGGGGGGGTGAGGGGGGGGGGGGGGGGGGGGCCCCGCCGGGCTGGGCAGCGGAGCAACCATCTACACCTACGTTTGTGCTGCAAATGGCCCTCCGTACCCACCCAAAACGAAACCATATGAGCATTAATACTCAGCGAGGGGCCTAAACCCAGGGATTACTTTACACAACTACTAATTGGGCCTAATTTGTAGAGTAAAACACAGTGTTTTTCTTCGGGACGGCCGAGCTACACATGGGCTAACTGGATGTGGTGGTGCTGGATAGGATGTGGTGGTGCTGGATAGGACTTCGCATGGCCACTGCTCTCGGAGGGATCTGCCCTAACGCTGCGTGGCGGCCGACTCTCTCTTCCTCTCCGTCTGTTAAAACAATTTCCTCCAAAGATGAATCTAATTTCCTCTCCAGTGCCGGGATTCGTGTGCGTGGTTTATCCCCCACCGCATTCACCTATAGGCTTAAAACGGCCAGGGAGCTGACATAGTATATCAGTCGATGCTTTTAAAAGCAAACCAGAGTAGTGTATATATGAACACACGCAATTAGGGGTTGCTGAAGATTCTTTATGGTAGAAAAGCAAATGGTGTAGTCTGGAATTAATGAAATTACAGATATTATCAAAGTGCAAGTAACCACCAGTTTGAGTGCATTGTTGAAACAAGAAGGCATGAGGGTGTGGGATATGCCCAATATACCACAGCAAAGAGCAGTTCTTTATCACGTCTGGATTGAGCACTTAGATGTGTTATATTGGCCATGGATAAAAAAAACTCTGAGGTGCCTTATTGGTATATTATAAACAAGGCACAAACCCAATTAGAATTAATAAAAAAAAAAGTAATAGTTATTTTTGTCATGCCATGGTATATAGTCTTATATATCACAGCTTTTAACTACTCAGCATTCAGGATTGGTATATTATAAACAAGGCACAAACCCATTTAGAATTACATTTAAAAAAATGTATAGTTATTTTTGTTATGCCATGGTATATAATCTTATATATCACAGCTTTTAACTTCTCAGCATTCAGGATTTAAACAACACATTTTATTATGTATCTAAAATAATGTATGTTTAGAAATATAATCCTGCTTTTAATTATAAAAAACAATACCAAACCAAATCCATACCAAAACATAGATATATAATATTCACTACCAAACATACATATACTATATAAAATACCAAACATACATATACTGTAGACAACTGTGTCACTTAAAAATGCCTCTGGACATTTTGTATTATTTCAGCCAGTAGTTGTTGAAGTGCTCATGAGCCACAATGGGTCTCTGTTTCTTGCGTCCCACATTACCCACTAGACCAATGGTTCCCCAACCTTTTTTGGTTGCTGTACCACCTACTGAATTCTGTCCAGTAAGCATATGATCTCATGAGTCTTTTCAAGTGCCCGATGTAGAGACGCGAGGTACACCTAGGGGTCCTTGAACCACTGGTTGGGAACCACTGCACAAGATTTTATGACCTGCAAAAACAGGTTCATTTCCAAATTGTATCTTGACAAATTTGGTGTGCTCAAGCTATGCGTCTATTATTTATTACAAATCAAGTATACTATTTCCATTTAAACATGAAAACTCTATTTGGACTCCTTGATCCTAAAGTTTTTTCACTCATATTCCAACCACTAAAATATAAATTTTTTGATAATAAGTGTGTGTTATTTTCCCTTGATAAATATGACATTGACATACTTTAATATGAAAAGCTTTTCAAAAGAAGCACCAAATGAATCATGTTGACAAAAAAACATAACATAACACACGCTTTCTTGTGCTAAATCTGTCTCCGTCTTATGTTTCAATAACTCCCCTATAATTTCCCATAATTAGTTGTTACTGTATAGCATTTCAATTAAGTTGTGAACCTGGAGCTTTTCCATTGGCCGTAACCACTCCGCTAAAATAGTTGCTTTGACAGTTTTAAATTTAGAATGACAAAGGGCTAAATACTTAGAAGTACCTAGGTAATGTATGTGCACAGATTTGTGCGTTTGTATAAAGTTACTCCTCATTGCAGTTAGATGTCAAGGATTGAGACTGATACAGTGGACATCTTTTCAAACTACCTTCACTCAAAAGCAAAGCACCAGCCCAACCTTCACCTATATACAATAAACACACACACAGCAGATCATTTTGGGATGTTGAACCTCTGAACCTTCCAACCCCTGAAGTCTGACGCAACACTGCACCTCGCAGAGAGTGTGCCAACGGGTCTGGTGGCTCCACAATAACTGGCCCTCTTTCCCCCGAGGCAAAGCTATAGGAATGGGGAAGATTGATTGTGCGTTGCGTTTTGGAGGAAGATCGCATGCGTGCGGTCAGTAGCCTAGCAGCGAGCCAGTGCACAAGTGACCCGGCCTCCCTCTCACATTACGCCCTATATATAACATCCCCCCTCCTCGTCCTCCTCCCACCCTCTCTCCCTCTCTCTCTCCCTCTCTCACTACTTCCCTGGAACCACTCCGGACTCGGCTGTCTCTCCTCTCATCTGCTTTTCCTCTTGGTCTAGCGTCTCTCTCTGCGTGCTGACACCCGAACTCCAGCCTAGCCCAGCCTGTGTTTACCCTCTCTGTGCCTGGCAACGGGCTGCATGCTCCGGATTACCGGAGGCCCTTCCTTTCAACACGACGCGCTCTGCCTCTCTTCAGCTTCCTACACTCAGTCTCCCTGGGAACTAACGGGGTCCCGCCAGAGGTGCGAGAGGAGAGTTGTGGAGGAGAGCCGTGACTTGAGACTCCCCAGTCCTTCCGCCTTCCACAGCTGGCTACGGTCCTCTCCTGCTCCGTCCGGGGGAGCCTTCTCCGACTTTGCGATACTCCATCGGTCCGCAGCGTGGTTTCTCCCCGTCGTTCCCGGGCGGTTCCGTGTGAGGCAGCCTCAGGGGGGTTTCGTCCAACCGGGTGGATCTCCCGGAGCACTGTGATGGATCACTCCCTCTTTGGGTGCCTCCGTAGCCCCCACGCCCCGGCCCAGGCCCTGCACCCGCACCCTGCCTTCGCCCAGTCCCCGCTGGCGCTGCACGGACGCTCCGACCACGTCTCCTACCCCGACCTGCCCGGTTCCTCGCCTCCCTGCGGGGGGTACTCCGGACCCGGGGAGGATGGGGTGTACGGAGGACACCTGCCCCAGCAACACCCTCACCACCCGCAGCACCAGACCCACCAGACCTCTTGGCACATCCCCCCGATGCCCTCGCCCAACACCAGGCACGGCCTCTGCCTGGCCCCGCAGGACAGCCAAGCCTCCGGTCTGTGTGGCTCCGGTGCCAACCCGGGTCTGGGAGGAGGTGGTGATTCCACAGGTGTATCCTGTGCCTCCGGGGACTCTGGCCGACAGACGATGTCCCCCGACGAGACGGAACGGAGGCGCAACGGTAAAGGGAAGAGTGACAGCTCGGGTAAGACGAGGACAGTGAGGGGTCCCACCTCCTCTCGTTTCTCTTTCTTCGCTTTTACAGCCGTCTAATTTTTTTATCGCTGAGGAGATTGTAGCACGAGTCCTCTCTGCAAAAACACACACACACAAAAGAAAACTGTAAGAAAATTAACCAATCTGGTGATTAGTATTTCTACTAATTGGCTAATGTTTCCATTAACCTCCGGACAATCATGCAGCGACAGAAGACCATTGCTTGTACTTTTTAATTAAAATAAATTCTTCCCAAGGTAAATGTAAAGTTTTGACCTCAATAATTGTTAGGGTTTTTGTTTCACTATTTAGGCTTTATTTACTTGTTTATTGTATAAGGGTTAACATTTTTTGCTTCTGAAATATACATCACTCTTATGATTGAAAAAGTTGTCTTTGATTGGATGTTTACAAAGGGAGTGCTTGGTGCACACTGTATTACACTAAATACTGACCAACAATGATCAATTAACAATTATCTGCAAAAACATTTCTGTGGACTATAAAAAAATGTATTCCAATATTCCATTGTTATTAGGTCTTATATATACATATATTATAGGATCTTTGTGGAGTGTATTATCAATTGTTACATTGTTTGCTAATGTCTTAAGTTAGTGTGGAGAATTTGTCCAGAATTTAAAGAGAAATAAAAGAAGTGAACCTAGCACATTAGTGAAATTCTCAGAAACAAAATCATGAATTATATTTGATATACTTGATTTCACCTTAGTGAAGAAATTATTCTCACACCATCATATAGATTTCTCCTCAGTAAAACAATGCTTATACTGAATTAATTAATGTTTTAAATATGTGTTTAAGGAAATGCTTTCCAGTTGCAAAATTGTAACACATTAAATTAAAACATTTGACTTCCTATGAAACCTAAAATGCTCATTATATATACTTATATAAATATATACAATAAAATAGCGCCATACTATTCTATTGACAAACGTTTATTAAACTAGCTTGTGGAAAACATTAAATTTCTGTAATCCTATCTTCTGTTATGTGAAGCTTTAGAGCCAATCTCTAAAGCTGCTTTTCCATTTGTTCCAACAGTTATTAACTACCTCTCTTTGATTATCAGGGAATTGACTCACCTCTGTCATTTGCTGCATTACTGACATGGATCTTTTCACTTTCTGCCCAAATGTAACATTCTCTTTAGAATCAAAGAAAAAAACATACATATATTTTAACCGTCTTCCATTAACTTTTTCCAAACCCAACCGCCTCAAACTACTTAGGTAACATAACCTGGCACATCCAAGCGTTTCTTTGTCCGGGTCTTTAGTCTCCCGGGAATAATCAGCGGTGACATTTTCCTCCAGGGCATTAATGGCCTACAGGTGTGATTTCTGTGAAGCAGAGTTTTAGCTGCCTTTTTTAAACTGTTACAACGGCCCCACCTGGGCATTTTGGTAGCGTTAAACCGACCCTGCATTTATGGCTGTAGAACCTATTTAACTAAAGCTGGAGCAGCGGTGTGTAGATGGTGACTCAGAGAGGGTACAGTGTGGACGATAAAAGAGGGAATGGAACTGAATTTAATTAAATACAAATATCAGCCAAACAGACAGAAATGTATATCTTTCTGTGTGAAAAATATTTTTCTGCGGGGTGAATAGTAACATTTTTAATTAAACAAAAATAAGAGCGCACAGCCAGGTCAAATGGACAGATTGTTCAACGGCTGGATGACCACAGTTACCCAAGTCAGGGATATTATAGTTCATGTTACCCACTGTCCTGCCGACGACCGGGGTTGCCTTAGAAAGTGCTGAGTTTGTAAGGACAGACCGATCTGTGCCCCAGGGTGGCGTCTCAAAATGGCCGACGGCTAAATGCATTGGATGCGTCATGCCCGGGCACTGCACTACACCTAATAAGGCTGTACATGACTGTGGCCGTCCTCATTATCGGAAGACGGCAGAATAATGCAGGCCTTACCCATATCAGGCCTGGGGACTAGACATGTCAGGACTCTGAGAAGTGACTGGTACCGTGCCTGGACTTCCTGCCGGTCACAGGTGTGCTAAGATCTGGGCAGATTCAGGTCATCGGCGTACCGTCACGCTGAGTCACTGCTCTCTGTGTCCAGAAGAGATTTCACTGACGCCGGCTTCGTGCCGGGCTGTGCACTGACACATTTCCACTGGGAGACTGATAGACATTTTACATTTACTTTCGAGTGATTGAGCAGGCGCACCTATCCAGGGCCTTTGTTTTAATGTAGCTACGAGGGACACACGCACTTCACAGTCATAGTGAACAAATGTTTTCCTCGTGTCACTACATCCTTCCCAATATAGGTTCAACTTTATTATGTCTGTTTTCATCTTATATTGAGAGTGCCCATTTTCTCTGGGCAGGATGGCTGTTTGCCGATCATAGAAAATGCGTATCAGGGTTATTGTTCCTGTCCTGGTAACCCGCCAGGCAGTAGTCATGGTGTCACCATGGTGACCACTAATTCACTTTCCAAATCCCATCTTTCAAGTCAGTTTTACACCAAGGTGCAACTCTGATTGACACGATGTAGGACTCGGGAAGCACAACAGAGCATTGGACATGGATCCCAAGTCTTTGTTTTAAAACCTTTGATATGTTACAGAAGACAATGTGGTTTGGATTTTCAAGTCAAAGGGTGTTTTCATAAAAAGAATAAAAAATATACATAAGAAATCCATTCTGGGACAACACATTGTAATTTGCATAATAATAATAATAATAATAATAATAAGACAAATTTCTGCTTTCAAAAATATTTTAAATGATCAACCTACTATTTAAAAATAAAACAATAATACACTGTGAAATTTTGTAATATTGTATTTCCAGGAATGCCTTTGTCTTATATTGAATATTGTGTTTATGTATATGGAGGAAACATGTATAGATGACATGCTGTGCCAGTGTGAGGTGGCTGACACACTGACTGCTTCCTGGCGCCAGTCGGCTTGTCAGCCAGTCCAAC
Source organism: Esox lucius (assembly GCF_011004845.1). Lineage (NCBI taxonomy): Eukaryota > Metazoa > Chordata > Actinopteri > Esociformes > Esocidae > Esox > Esox lucius. The sequence continues at coordinate 8,327,338 of NC_047578.1, read as the reverse complement.
ATCAGCAGTTAAAAAGGGGATGTCAGCTGATTTTGTGGACTAAATGACAGCACTTAACGCAGGTGATGACCAAGGAATGTCATTAATGAAAAACTGGGATCAATTTAAAACAATTCTCATTAATTAAGCGTTCATCTGAATGAAATACGGACCGTCGGACACAGTGTAATTACAGACTGTAAAGGCTTTCCGAAATTGATTTTAATTTCATTCAAATATATCGCCGCTCACAACCTCACCCGTGGCATCTGCTGAAGCAGTGGAGCTGGCTGATGGAACTTCACAGAGGAGCGTCCGCCATTTTATGTCTACGCCCGTGGGTGGTGCTCCACTCTGCTGATCAGCGTGTCTATTGGTCAGTTGTTTAGCAGTCTATGAGGTCACAGTTGTTAGGCTCACATTAGCGTCCCATGTCACCATGTCTGTCATTCTACCACACACGCCACTTCAAAGTGACCGCCTGCATCTGATTTCCGGCGCTGATTGGATATGGCAAAACTTGATAGCTTTACATTCATCTGAGATATACTGCACGTTGCAGCCTCACATTAACCCACACCTGACAAAACTCAGCCTTGCCTCTATTCAGGCCCAAGCAAAGGTTAGCTTCTGGAATCACTTTTGTCGTCAAACAATAAAGCCACGGTCTTGAGTTGGCTTTTTAAAAATGTTGTACGGCGGTGCATCTCTGTTTGGATGAAAAAAATAAATGATGAAGTAGAAGAGACAGACAGATACTATTCCACCAACGTTCCAGTAGAACAAGTGATTGTAATCTTTGTCTGTGTAGATGTTTAAAATAAATGTGACTATAGTAAATTTATTTGTTGCAACGTTTGCATGTTTAACTTCTTAATAATAAAATAGATACCTCATTCTGACTTTCTAGCTGGCTCCTCTCATGAAGCGTTCCTATCCCAGTCAGACGCTACATTGCCCCTGTAAAACAAAACGAGATAGCACCACTAGTTGTTTTGTTTTCATTTTATTTTCAGACAGGGGCCCTGCAGTTTATCACACAATTCCTTCTTCTTCTTTTTTTTTGCCCCTTTTCCTTTTCTTTTTTTGGCGACTTGACTGTGGGTTGGAAAAAGTTCTGTTTTTCATTTTAGATTCCCAGGACGGGAGCTATAAGTCTGATGTGAGCAGCAAACCCAGGAAGGAGAGGACAGCGTTCACCAAGGAACAGATCAGGGAACTGGAGTCGGAGTTTGCACACCACAACTACCTGACCAGACTGAGGCGATACGAGATCGCTGTCAATCTTGACCTCACAGAGAGACAAGTACGTTAACGTGTGGACACATGGGAAACAACGATTTAGATTTTTCTCGTATTTCTCGTACCTGTTAGTTGTTGCAATGAAAAAAAAACACAAGTTAATGAGTCCCAACAGAATGGGAAACGGATCCAGTTAATTTCTCTCTTTGCGGGGCAAATAAACAAGACAATTGGCATTTTATTGGCATTTTATTGTGGATTAATTCTGTAATTACCATAATGACTCACAGAAACATTTATTGAAAGACTCACACTGAGGCTCACTGAATGACAGGTAATGACATTTGATATGAATTCTATTAAAAACACAGACCTCAGGAGGGAAATAAGGTATGTTTTGACAATAACAAACGCTTGGACGTGTCATGCTCTTTCTCTGAATCTAATCTCTTCCAAACCAAACCACAGAGGTCTTTGATATCTCTATGCTGGTGTGTGTGTGTTTTCAGAGCTTCTGGTGTGTGTGCTGTGTGTGTTGCCAAAGGTGCTGGTCTAGCTGGGTGTGTGTTTGTGTTGCCAGCACTGCAGGTTTGTCTGTGTGTGTGTGTGTGTGTGTGTGTGTACAGAGGGACTGTTTGATGGCATGTGTCAGAGACCAGATGTTTCTGTAATTCCCTTCAGACGCTAATAGGAAATACACTGGACATTAGGGGAAGGAGACAGAACAGTATGCTCTACAATGGAGACTCTCCTTTCAACCTGTTACTAACGGGACCACAGAACAAGCACGTGACTTGTGGCTGGAAAAGAAGACCCTCATTCCATGTTATATTTTTGATAAATTAATTTAACTACCATTTAATTAAAACCAAATAGTGTGCTTTTTCACGTGGCCCCACGAATCTATTTGTGGCGATGCTCTCAGCCAAAGCAACGTACAGACTTGGCAAAAGCACCCGAGTGCTTTTGGAGAGCGTAGTTTGTTGTATAAATCCAATCAAGAGTGTTGCAGCTGCATTGTGGGCCGGGGCAGACTGGCCGATGCCACCCAGGAGTGAGACCCTCCCTGCTGCTAGGAGCCCCGTCACTCCCCGTCACTCCCTACTCCCACTCACCTTGGCCGGTTCTCCCTTTTCCCTTCCCTCCTTTTCATTCCTCCGCTTCATGCATTCCCAATACATGGCCTATACATCTGGATATGCGTGGGGGGGTTTGTGTCTGTGTCTGTGTGTGTGTGTGTGTGATTGTGTGTAAAGGGTGTGTGGGTGTCGACCCTGGATGTTAAACCCACTCTTGCATCCTTCTGGTTATTATCTTACAGTATAGCGTCTACCTCCCTCTGGTCATTAACCACTTAGTAGCGTCACCGCTGAGCCCATATTTAGGCCTCAGCCCATGGGAATGAACAGACATAGATCCCAATCAACTGAACCCCTTCAGAGGACCTGTATATGGCTGTGTGTTTGCGTGCATATCCCTGTGCCGAGCTACTCCCGGAATACTGACTGATTGCACATTTGGGGCCTGCACCTTTATTTACTTAACGTTCATCTTAGCTCGGTGTCATGGACCGTAGTGGCTTATACAGTGGCAAAGGATTTTATACGGTGTCCGGGAGACCGTGTGTGTGTGTGTGTGTGTGTGTTTAGCGCAAACCTATGGAGTACATACTGTAGGCGATCAACATTAAACCTGTTAATTGGAAAACGAGCCACACGTGTGTGTGTTTACCCTGTTAACTCCTGCCTTGGTCTGTGTGGCCACAGTGCCTAAAATAAACCCTACAGCTGAGTATTGGGCCCCTGTGAGAAAGCAGGTCGCTCGGTTGGGTAAGGGTGGGGGGTGGTTGGGGGGGGGGGGGGGGGTGAGTGGTATATAGTAGGAGGCTGCAGTTTATGGGGGATTAAAGGCTGATGACACATGGGCTGCAGGAGACACGGGAGGAAGGGAGTCGGCGCGCCGCTCTGTCCCTGATCTGATCGGGCCGTTTTAGGCAGCAACTTAATCATCGCGAAGAAGAGACGCAAATACTGAAGGATCTGTCGAGTCAGGGAAAGGACCGGAGGCTGGGCCCGGTGCCAGGGTGCGGACGTGACCCCTGCAACAGCGCATACCTGGCCGTTTCGAAATAGGACGCCTCAACGGGGGAGGCCAACGCCACTGCTCCACGCCTGCTCCGTTCACCTAAACCAGGGGCTCTCTCTCAACCAGCTTTACCTAAACCAGTAGCTCTCTCTCAACCAGCTTTACCTAAACCAGGGGCTCACTCTCAACCAGCTTTACTAAAACCAGGGGCTCATTGTCAACTGCGGTACCTAAATCCGGGGCTCTCTGTCAACCAGTGTTACTCAACCCAGGGCTCAGTCAACCAGTGTTACCTAAACCCGGGGCTCACTCTCAACTAGCGTTACCTAAACCAGGGGCTCTCTCTCAACCAGCTTTACCCAAACCAGGGGCTCACTCTTAACCAGTGTTACCTAAACCAGGGGCCCACTCTCAACCAGCTTTACCTAAACTAGGGGCCCACTCTCAACCAGCTTTACCTAAACCAGCGGCTCACTCTCAACCAGTTTTACCTAAACCCGAGGCTCACTGTCAACCAACATTACCTAAACCCAGGGCTCACTGTCATCCAGCGTTACCTAAACCTGGGGCTTATTGTCATTGAAGACCACGTGGAACGTCCATCGTGCCTAGTGGAATGAAAACGTCCTGGCATAGTCTGTTTTTGATGCCGTGGGAACCCAGACTCAACATGTGACTGAACGAGGGAGGATCTTGTAGATTACACTATGGCTCTGCCAGCTCTGGGTTATGAGGTGTCATTGGGGGATTATATAAGACTGTGCCGTGTGAGGGCGGAGCCGGCAGGGGCCAGCTAATTATGTGCTTGGGGGTAGTGCTGTGTGGGGGGTGGTGTGTATGTGTGTGCGTGCATGGGTGTGTGTGTGTATATGCGTCTGTGTGTGAGTGAGAGTTTTGCTGCACTGGCAGAGGTCTGTTTCACTTGAGTCTGTAAATCTCTCAGTCACACATGCTGATAGAGGAGGGTTCACACTAACAGATTCAGGACACCGGGTTTCCTGACGCACAGGTGGATATAAGGGTCTTACTGAGAGTTGACGTGCCAAGAAGGCCAGTCTCTAGAAGGCCCAGAATCCAGACATCCACCATGGCATCGAGTTACCTCAGAGCATCACCCTCTATGTACAACCCATCTACACTCTTAAGACTGGTCCACTGAAAATGTGTTGAAAGATGTCTGCGTTCAGCTTTTATTGAACCCAGTTCAACTCACAGGTTACTCAGTTGGTTGAGTATGGTGCTTGCTATGTTTGGATTGTTGGTTTGATTCCCGTGGAGTGCCACAATGAGAAAGTATGGAAAAGTTTACCACAAGTGAGCACCCGCACCGACGTATTATGCACAAGCTGTAGTTTTTGAAGATGATAGCATTTTGTATATCACCCAACAAAATCAGATACCTCAACTAGTAGCCGTGGCCATCAACAACTGAGAGGTAGCACTAAAGACCAATACATGAGCGATGTGTGCTTCACATTACTCCATCAGACTCAGTTTAGCTTAGAGTGAATATTAATATTGCCAATTTTGTCCGGCCGTTTATGCTAGCTAACTAGCTTTGCTAACACCTGACACTCAGTTGGATTCCACTGTGGTATAACTTACACACTATTTCCCTGGAAACTCATTGCTCTTCTCTCCAACAGGTGAAGGTGTGGTTCCAAAACAGACGGATGAAATGGAAGCGTGTTAAAGGGGGTCAGCAGGGGGCGGTGGCCCGGGAGAAAGAACTGGTCAACGTGAAAAAGGGAACGCTGTTACCCTCTGAGTACTCTGGCATGGTGGGAGGACTACACCACTCCGTCAGCTCCCCTGGTAACGAGGACAGTCACGACAGCGACCTCAGCTCTGAGCACGCTCAGTTATGACCCCTGATCCGCAGCACAAATGTCATGTTTGCGACAATTCGGACAAACATCTAAAAATGCAGCGAGTCGATGAGATCATCTTGCATTTGTAGGTAGCTAGCTCAGTTCTTTGGATTCTAGTCAGAACTCAAAGGAAACATATGGGCCTGTGTACTCAATATCCTCAGAGGAGAGGAAAAACACGTAGGCCTACTCGAGAACCAGCGACAGCAGGTGTTCCAACTGAAGGTGTTTCTTGACTGGCAAATCGTTGAAGGGAGGAAAAAGATCAAACAAAAGGTAAGGAAGAAGAAGGAATGGAAGGAGGATAGAAGGAATTTGTGATGTGTTGCTTGTGAGCAAATCCACAAGCTCCTGAGACTGTATATTAGGAATACAATTGGTTGTTATTGTGAACATTCCATACGTGCCTTGCATTGATTGAATGGCTTGGACTTTTGCACTGTCAAATGTAAAATTCTACTGTATTTACTCAGTTTGGATTGCAAAAATCATTCAATGAATTTTAGGTAAACATTTGGAATTTATTTGAGCTATGCTGTTTAACTTAACAACGTAACTGAATGACACATTTAAGTAAAATTCATAATGACCATTGATGCATCGCTTTTAAAAATCCTAAAAGTTTACTTTTTTTGTGAAAGAATTATAATAATTTTGTTACATACAGATACAATGGTTTTCATAAGTAAATAAAACTGATCAATAAAAAAACGTCTTTGTCATTGTCAGATTTTTCTCAAACATACATATGGTATTTTCATAGATCTGTAAATGCAAAAATATTAAATAATGCTTATGCAATTTCAACCCATAATTTAAAAATTTGAGACTTTCCCTTCTGTATGAGTGTGCATTCTAATGTGTTTTAGAGTGGCATTTTGGCCCAAGCAGAGCCAGAGCCTCATATGACCAGCTGGTTATCCAATAGCTGCTCAAGTTTGTATTTAACTGATTTGTGGCTTTCCAGCTCGCTCAGAATCACAGACATAACTCGGGCGAAGTGGATTTGTGTTCAGTTGTGGTCATACTCTATCAGACTCCAGAACCCTGACTTCTCCCTTTCATTCTGGCATTTTGATTGCCGACAGTCCTATTTAGCTGTTTGTAAATTACTTTTCTTGATCAAAGCACAACTGTTGAGGAACAAAAGAAAATCTGTTACAAATGTATTAGGCTTTCTTGAATGGTTGAGCCAATTGTCCAGCTGGCATGATCAGAGTCATGTCCAAACAACGTGTTAAAATAGACTCCATTGGCAACAAACTTTGTTCACATATTATTCATTAAACAAGTCCAGGTCACACTAAGACAAGCACAGAAAATAGTTTCTAAAACAAGGATTATGTTAAAGCTCCGCTGACAGGGTCGACAACACAATTAATTATTTTATTCGTATTTTACCAGGTAAGTTCATTTATAACAAATTCTCACTGACAGTAATGGCCTGAAGAAGATTCAGGGAGTTTTCAGCACCGGGTCATCTTTCAGCCCTTTCAGCTTCATGCGTTAAATGTTAATCAAGACAGAATGCAACGATGTGCAATCATTCATCACTATGTTTAATTGAAAATAATACAAAGACAATGTACAAATGTTGAAACCGAGAATGTTATTGTTTTTGGAAAAAAGACCTATCCATTTTGAATTTGATGCCTGCAACACTTTTTAAAAAAGTTGGAGGTGGGAGATGTTTACCACTGTGTTGCGTTCACCTGTTCTTTTAACAACACTCTGTAAGCGTTTGGGAACTGAGACCAATTGCTTTAGTTATGAAAGTGAAATGTATTCCCGTTCTTGCTTGATGTAGGATTGCAACTTTTCAACAATTCAGGGTCTCCTTTGTTGTAATTTTCGCCTCATAATGCACCTAATGTTTTCAATGGATGAGAGGTCTGGACTGCCAGTTCAGCACCCAGTCCAGTTCAGCACCCAGACTCTTTTACTATGGAGCCATGCTGTTGTAATACGTGCAGAATGTGATTTGGCATTGTCTTGCTGAAATAAGCAAGGCCTTCCCTGAAAAAGACGTTGTCTGGATGGCAGCATATGTTGCTCCAATACTTGTATGTATTGTTCAGCATTAATGGTGCCTTCACAGATGTGCATGTCACCCATGCCATGTGCGCTAATGCACCCCCATACCATCAAGGATGCTGGCTTCTGAACTCTGCGCTGATAACAAGCTATATGGTCCCCCTCCTCTTTAGTCCGGGAGGACGCGATGTCCATGATTTCCAAAAATAATTTCACATTTTGATTTGTCAGACCACAGGACAGTTCTCCACATCAGTCCATCTTAAATGAGCTCAGGCCCAGAGAAGGCAGCGTTGTTCTAGATCTTGTTTTTATTTGGTTTTTCCTTTGCATGGTAGAGTTTTAACTTACATTAACTTGCATTTGATTTTTGGAAGTGTGTCTGAGCCCATGCAGTGATTTCCACTACAGAATCATGTCTGTATTGTTTTTCGTCCTTGTCCCTTGCATACAGAGATTTTTCTAAATCTTTAAATCTTCTAATAATATTATGTACCACAGATGATGAGATCCACAAACTCAATCCCCAAACTGCCATTTTACATTGAGAAATGTTATTCATATATTGTTGCACCATTTGCCTTTGCAGTCTTTCATAGAGTGGTGAATCTCTCGCCATCCTCAAGACTCATTCTCTCTGGAATTATCTTCAAATACCAGTAATGTTACTAACCTGTTGCCAATTGATTTAATTAGTTGTTTGATATTCCACAAGGTTTAGTTTTTTAGCATTGCACAACTTTTCCAGTCTTTTGTTGCCTCTCTCCCATCTCTTGTGAAATGTGTTGCTGGCATCAAATTCAAAGTGGGCATATATTTTTCAATAAACAATAAAATGCCTTAGTTTCAACATTTGATATGTTGTCTATTGAATATAAGGTTTAAATTATTTTGCATTCTGTTTTTGTTTATATTTACGCAGCATCCCAACTTTTTGTAAATGGGGTTATAAATGATTTGCCAATTGCGTGGGGCCCCTTGGTTTCAACGTGCATGTAAACGTCTCTGGGTAGAGAGTTGTTGTAGAATACCTCTGGACCTTGTAACTTCTGATCTTGCATAAACCTTCCACCTTTAGCCCTTTGGGAGCAGCTTTCCTTCTGCAGGAAGGGCAATGTTGTCATTATAACCCTCAGTGCCAAGAACAACACACACTAACTAAAGACTTTTCCACATTGGATCCGAGTGTCTCTTTTGCCTTTCCAACAAAAATGATTTAGTTTCATACTCAGTATAGTGTAGGTGTTGATAGATGTAAAAAAATGTGTACTGTAGAATGATATCCCAAAACCATAGCAAATAGTACGAATTCTGTTTCTTTCTGTTAGAGAAATATTTTTCAACACACCGCGAACATGACATTGAGTGCACAATCTGTGTCTTGAATCTCCAGCATAACAATGAAAATAAACACTGAAATATTGGTATTTCCAAATGTTTTTTGTTTTTTTTTACTTCATCGAAAGACTTGCTTTGAGAATAACACTGACCATGGATATACAGTGGATATAAAAAGTCTACACACCCCTGTTAAAATGCCAGATTATTTTGATGTAAAAGAATGAGACAAAGATAAATCATGTCAGAACTTTTTCCACCTGTAGTGTGACCAATAACGTGAACAATTCAATTGAAAAACAAACTGAAATCTTTGAGGGGGAAAAATAAAAAATCTCACAATAACCTGGTTGTAAAGTTAACACACCCTTAAACTAATACTTTGTTGAAGCACCTTTTGATTTTATTACAGCACTAAGTCTTTTTGGGTAGGAGTCTATTAGCATGGCACATCTAGACGTGGCAATATATGCCCACTGTTCTTTGCAAAAGTGCTCCAAATCTGTCAGATTGCGAGGACATCTCCTGTGCAAAGCCCTCTTCAGATCACCCCACAGATGTTCAATTGGATTCAGGTCTGGGCTCTGGCTGGGCCATTCCAAAATGTTAATCTTCTTCTGGTGGAGCCATGCTTTTGTGGATTTGGACATGTGCTTTGGGTTGTTGTCGTGCTGAAAGGTGAACTTGATCTTCAGCTTTCTAACGGACGCCTGAAGGTTTTGTTCCAAAATTGCCTGGTATTTGGAACTGTTCATAATTCCCTCCACCCTGATTAAGGCCCCAGTTCCAGCTGAAGAAAAACAGCCCCAAAGCATGATGCTGCCACCACCATGCTTCACTGTGTGTATGGTGTTCTTAGGGTGATATGTTGTTTTTGCACCAAACATACCTTTTGGAATTATGGCCAAGAAGTTCAACCTTGGTTTCATCAGACCATAACACATTTTCCCACTTGCTTTTGGGAGACTTGATGTTTGTTTTTGCAAGCTTCAGCCAGGCTTGGATGTTTTTCTTTGTAAGAAAAGGCTTCCGTCTTTCCACCCTACCCCATAGCCCATTCATATGAAGAATACGGGAGATTGTTGTCACATGTAGCACACAGCCAGTACTTGCCAGACACTCCTGCAGTACCTTTAGTGTTGCTGTAGGCCTCTTGGAAGTTTCCCTGACCAGTTTTCTTCTCGTCATTTTGGAGGGATGTCCAGCTCTTTGTAATGTCTCTGTTGTGCCATATTTTCTCCACTTGATGATGACTGTCTTCACTGTGTTCCATGGTATATTTAATGCTTTGGAAATTCTTTTGTACCCTTCTCCTGACTGATATCTTTCAACAAAGAGATCCCTCTGATGCTTTGGAAGCTCTCTGCGGACCATGGCTTTTGCTCTGAGATGCAACTAAGAAAATGTCAGGAAAATCCCACTAGAACAGCTGAACTTTATTTGTAATTAATCAGAGCCACTTTAAATGATGGCAGGTTTGTAATGACTTTTATTTAACATGAGTTTGAATGTGATTGGTTAATTCTGAACACAGCAACATCCCCAGTTACAAGAGGGTGTGCACACTTATGCAACCAGGTTATTGTAAGGTTTACATTTTTCAATTTTCCCCCCTTGAAGATTTCAGTTTGTTTTTCAATTTAATTGCTTCCCATTATAGGTCACATTAAAAATGGAAAAAGTTCTGACATGATTTATCACAAAAACCTGGCATTTTCACAGGGGTGTGTATACTTTTTATATCCACTGTAGCTCTGTGTGATTTCTCAGTTTTTGTCTTGTCATTACATCTGGAATACCTACTTACTTTAAAATCCCCAACTTATACGTGTTTATTCAAACAACTAAATATATCAGAGTTACCTGAGTTACCTGAGTTTTACGCCATAATGCTCTGAACCAAACAGAATTGCTCAAACAGTTGGAGGACTCATGTCTCAAATGCTCTCAGGGTTCTTAAGTATCAGAAAATTCTTCAAATTTCAGATATTGGCAAATTAGCCAACTGGTTACCATATTGTTTATACAATGGTGATGGATTTTGTTTAAAAACATAATAATAACCTGCTTGAGTCTGAAATCATGCTATAGTTACACCCGTGACCATTCAGAGAGCCGAATAGGAGAGACTAATGGTCAGGAAATTGTTCCAAATCACAAGATTATGGCCGGATGATATTGGATGACGAAATGCAGGAAACCACAAGCCCTCCAATAAACTGGCAGGGGACCATGAGTGACAGCTGTTTTAGCCATTTAGAGCCTTATTTATTAGCATGAGGGCCGCTTTTACAATAGCTGGTATGGGTAATGGTTGTGTCTGGACCAGGAACTGGAGGTAAAGGTGAAAATTGTGACTTCACACCTGGAGTGATATAGGACTGAGTTCAACACACTGCTGCCAAACAAAAGACAAAAAAAAATCCCTCAATGAAGATACAATTGCAGTGCTGTCAACGATAGCTGTCCCATTGCTTATGGTCACATCAAAAACCTAGCATGAAAGTAATAAACATTCGAAAAGAGGAACAATTTATTTTAGGCTGACACAACCAAACAAGCATTTCATCACATGCTCACATTTTACCATACATCTTAAACATAGGCTAGCACAACTTACATGGTATCCTGCTCTATAAATGATTTTGTCGGCTGGACGCCTCCAGTCAAGCGTGTGATTGTAATTTGAAATAAAACAAACAAAGTTTTATTGAGTGGCCATAAACACTACAAATAAAACTTTTATTAAGAAGCATGCCTATAAATGAAAATATTTTAAATAAATCTATTCAGCAAGATTTATTGCTGTGCGTGTGTAATTGTGTTCTTTTAATCATGATCTTTTCCCCATTTTATTAATGGCAAAAATAATATAAACGCTTCCAATGCGTTATTGTACCTATAACAAAAGGATTACAATAATTGATTAGAGTTGACTTTGTTTTTTGAATGTGGTGAATCTGGATCTTGTTCCCACTGATTTTCTCACTGAAAACCATTGTTCACACACAACTCAGCAGTCTTCCACAGACCTGCCAGACAGTTCACTTTGAACACAACACAAACATCTGTTCAACAAATGCTGTCATTTTCTTTCCATGCAAGACCTAAGCCCAGAACTGGTTGACTTAATGTGATACTGCATCAGTCTTAACATTTGGCAACTTCACATAATAGCCAATATATGACGTTCATTGACTTTGTTAAAAAGGATAATGTTATATTTTTCTAAGAGACTATTTTAGGAGACTGATTGTATTATTTAAAAATGATATTGCCATAATGATATGCTTCACAGTCAGCTATAAACACAATATAATTATTGTTTCACACATTCTCTCCATATTCATGGATAATATATAAGTGAGATCATTATATATATAGGAAAAACTAATTTAATCCAGAACGAAAAAGTCAGATGACATCCAGAAATGTCCATGGTTTTGCCACGGATGTCAGTCTAGGACAATAGGGAGGGACATTAAAAACTGAAGGACTTGAGAACCAACTTGCACATCAGATAACAGTCTGAGCTAAGCAATAAACGGAATTCACAAACTGTCCTCCCTTTGATAAAGGGCATTCACCAAGAGTCCTCCCTTTGGTAAAGAGCATTCGCAATGAGACCTCCCTTTGATTAAGGACATTCACAAACAGTCCTCACTTTAATAAAGAGCCTTCACTAAGAGTCCTCTCTTTGGTAAAGGGCACTCACAATGAGACCTCCCTTTGGTAAAGAATATTTACAATGAGACCTTCCTTTGGTATAGGGAATTCACAATGAGACCTCCCTTTGGTAAAGGGCATTCACACAAAGACCTCCCTTTGGTAAAGGACATTCACCCAGAGACCTCCCTTTGATAAAGGGCATTCACAATGAGACCTCCCTTTGGAAAAGGGCATTCACACAAAGACCTCCCTTTGGTAAAGGACATTCACCCAGAGACCTCCCTTTGGTAAAGGGCATTCACCCAGAGACCTCCCTTTGGTAAAGGACATTCACCCAGAGACCTCCCTTTGATGAAGGACATTCACCCAGAGGCCTTCTTTTGGTAAAGGGCATTCACACAGAGATCTCCCTTTGATAAGCGTTTATCTGCCAGGTCAAATACATACGATTATCTATTGGTCATTAGCAGACCTGCTGTTTTAGGTGCTAGTCTTGAAAATATTACAACAATGTACAATGTAGAGTTTTTCATTATGTTATATGTTTTTCATAAAATTCATCATGGCAGGCAGACCTTATGGGTCCCTGAAATGTCTTCCATGTGAAAAGAAGGACTTGAAACAGATTTTATGACTTCAGGTCAAACAGTGTTATGGACGTGACCTTTCAAATTTAGCATTTTCCATCCCATTTTTTAACGACCAACATCTGGCCAATCAGAGTAATATACTGTATGTTGCGTGTGGTCTACATACCTATGTACTGTAAGCACTAACCAACATACTAACTAACATACGTTCTGTGTGGATCTCACCATATCTATTCCAGGCAGATCCTAAATATGTTGCAGTTGGCCTACCACATGCCCAATGCATGTCCATCTGAGGTCTTTGAAGCAGAACAAATTTTAACCACTCTTATCAACCCTCCTGGAATTAAAACACACGTTTTTCCTTCAAAGGACCTCCCGGAGAGAGGACACTATTCTGTCTGAAAGTGGAAGGCAAACCAAATGGCTCGCGCCAGCACCCCAAACTCCATGAAACTAAGAATATTGGTTAAAACACAACAGAAACGATCCCAGAACATTTACCCGTCTCAGGCAAACCATGAACTGGTGCACTCACGCTTTGATCGTTGTTTACAGTGAAAGTGTTACGAAATTGTTAATACTTTCCTCTGCATTCTGGGGTTTCTGGCCACTAGTTGTAGAAGTGGTGCTGTCTAGCCAAACATTTTCTAAGAAATTCATGGCCATCTGAGGTGTAGTAGTGATTCTAATAAAAAAAATAATGAACACATAAACGTATTACACATTCAGCTGAAAATGTAATGTTAAAAAAAAAACTAAAGTACCAAACTGCATTTTATTTTGCTTCTTTAGTAACTCTTGGATTTAATAAAAACAGATCATTTGTTGTATTGTCACGTAAAGGACATTACAGATTGAATGACCAAACTTCCAGGACTGGGACAGTATTGGTTTCCCCAAGGAAAGTGACTCCCCTGGGGGGTAGTGCACACCCCTCACCCAGGCTGTGGACTCTCCTGGATCGGTGGACTCTCCTGGAACATTCCGCGATCTATCATAGGAAATCCTGCAAGGAATGCATCCTGCACTGAGACACTTCCAGGAGTGTCAGACATGCATCCTACTAAGTTACATTTGTTCTCATCCACAGTGTTTTAGGGGGATAATTGGCCAACAGTAACACAGAGATGCCGTGTCTCATGGCCGTAGATCTTCATCCTTCAGACGTAATTCTGCTTGGCTAACCATTCTGGCGCAGCCATTTGGGATAAAAGAAAAGTAAGAGGCTTGTAAGAGCTATCATGAAAAGGATCATGGGTTGGGGATGCATGGTAATTGCATGGAAGGCTGGACTTGCTTTCCTTCAGGGTGCTGACTTGTAAATGTAGTAGTTTTCTTCAGCCAGCAGAACTCCATACGACAATGTGCTGTTTAAGAATACGAAATGTGTCTGCACTTCCAGATGTGTGTTATCAAAGCGTGCATTGAAACGCAAATATAATGTGAAAGAATTTAACTTCAAAACTCAATTTCAATTTTAAATCTGCGAAAACCTTCAGGTGGAATTCATTTTTCGGGCCCATGGAGTTGGACTGGATAAGTCCTGGACAGAGTGTAGTTTATCCTCCCCCAGGGCTGCATGCCATGTCCCAGTCTGGACCAGGGGCAGCTGTAGATCTCCCCTGAAGCTAACCAGAGTCAGATTTGTTCGGTCCAGACAGTGTCATGGCCGCCTGATCAGCCCCAGCTTCCAACTGAATCACTACCCCCCAGCCCGCCAGCCCCAAGCCCCCCAGCCCCCACCTGAAATAAATAGTGAAGCATTGTTTCTAGTAAATGTATGCAATAAGGTATGTGATTCTGAATAAGAACATTACTGAAATGTAAAATGTTTGTTGCGCTTAAATCTGAAATACACATTTCCTGAGAACAAATAAACCTCTCCAGATTACTGCATGAAGCAGCAGCTCAAATCTTAAAGGTGCTGCTCTCCCATTTGCTTGCCTTCCTCTCCGTGGCTACAACAGGCAGCTGGTGACAAATGAATGAACGAATGCAAAGTAACCTTACGTCTATAGGGGGAAACTGGTGAGATGAAAAAGGCACACAAAGGTTTTAGTGGATTTACAAAAGGAAGCTGTGATTTACTGCCACTCTCCAGATGGTTCAGAACATCCAGATGTTAAACAGAGAGGGCTTTAAGCTAGGCAGGTTGTACTACCTGCACCTTCACACAAAGACAAAATAAATAGTTGAAATGTTAACGACATGGCAGTAGGGGGTGTGTCTGGAAGAATTCAAATTCAGTACTTGGCCACTAGAAGCACTTGTCTATGAAGGCTGAACTAAATCTCTACAAACAGAAAAGGGATTGGAAGTTATGTTCAGAGCAGAAAGTCGATTTTCTGGGTAATCAAAAGGATGAGACATATCTGTTGTCTCTCATTTATCTCTAGAGCTGTCACAGTTTGATTTACCTCACAGCATATTTCTAAGACATTATTTCTTCCTGGGGTCGGTTTCTGATTCCAGGAGGTAATGCGTTGCGGCAAAAGCTCAGTCCCAGCTCTGTTTTTCCTGTCTTGCGCAATTTGGCATGACAGTGACCATAGAAGCTGGCCAGAGAGCAGTTTTTTTGGCCAGTGTCATCTCTAAATAGATGTGTTATTTTAGTTAACACCAAAAAGGCAAGTCCCATTCTTTTCAAAATGGAAACCGACCCAGCTTGGTTTTAAATAATCGTCATTTCTTTGACCCAGAAGACAGTCATAGACAGAGATGTCACCCACGTTGCAGTTTTGATCTTTGTCAATGTCTATTCGTCTGGGCTTTTCCAAGGTCTTCCCTGCTCTTCCAAGGCTATTTCTCTACCACACTTAATTTAGCACAGCATGTCTTTTCCCTTCCCAGTCAATGAGTAGCTTTTTTATTTTTCCCAGCAGTCATCAGGACACTTTAGGCTTACCACTACCAATGTCCTCTCTTTTCCAGTGCCAAAGTGCCACATGCTGTCACTGCCCTGCTGGCTTTTCCGACCTATTCCAGACCAGGACTGTGCAGAGTCGGCCTCTGAATATCGGGCCTACAAAGAAAGACCATTCACAATTTCCCATGGAGAAACACATGAAGCAACGTGTTTGTAGCGTGGCCTAATGAAGGAGGACCCTTGCTCTGTCCTGAGGCGTCTGCAGGAATAACTAAACAAGACATTCACATTTTTAGGATATAGTGTCCATGTGCAAGAGGCAGTTACCTTTAAAGATTCAAGCGTGCAGGAAAGATCAGTGCGGACACCGTCCACCCTAGTCACTCCCTTTTCAAAATATTCTCAGTCGGCAGTTTAGGTCAGCCATTACCCAAACCACCTGACACCTGCACAGTTTATTTCCCTGCACCACGGCCCTTAGCGACCCCATGACCCTTAAATAACAAAGGAATACGCTGCTGAACACACATAAAACTCTAAACTGTATGAAGAAATAACGAAACTACTCTGCATTTATGCTCTGTTCATCTAGATATATTAAACTGTAGATATATTATCTAGATGTATTAAACTGTAGATGTATTATCTAGATATATTAAACTGTAGATGTATTATCTAGATATATTAAACTGTAGATGTATTATCTAGATGTATTAAACTGTACATTTGCTTTTCCTCATGTACCCCACATGTATACGTCCTTATAAATGTACATCATGTATGAAAAGCACATTGAGAGTAGGTTCCCTTTTGGCGCACTGAACACTAGATAAATGTTTTGCAAAATAATGTAGAGAGTAAGACACACCAAAACAGATAGAAATTTTACGACAAAGAAGCACTAAACAATACAAAAAGCAGCTACATTTGTCTTTAAGGGAAACTTCCAGCAATGCTTTCAGTGTGCTTTAAGACACAAGGCATTTAAGCCTGTTTATTTTGCTGATTATTCTACACCTACTGGGCATAACAATTAAAGGCTGTTTTAACTAGTTCAGAAGCCACATTTTGGTGTATCTATATCAACAAGTGAACATGGAAGAAGCACGAGGCACACAGGAAGATGGAAAGATAAGGAGATAAAGAAAAAACGAATGAATAAAGGAGGGTCACCGTGGCACTGTTTTATCGTGTGGGACAAAATGAAGCAGGAGACAAGAGTCAGGGAAGTAGGATACATACATATATGGGTCATTTTAAGACTGTTCCACTGTTAGGTCTGAACACAAACAGCTTGTCAGATTGGAAAGGGCAAGGCCAGCTTGGACTAGTGCGACTGTTTCAATATAGGTGTGTTTGTTTGAGTAAGTGTGGACTACAGAGCGATATGACTGACCTACAGCATGTCTGAGAGTTGGAGTAATGATCTAGGTTCTGTTTAGCTTTTGTAGGTTATAATTAACAAGGCTATGTAGACATGAGGGACATGACCTTAGATCAGAACTCTGTCTCTGAGATGCTTTATGAGAATGGACATAGGCGGTAGGCTCAGAAGTACTATCCGGTACTTGGTACATATAAATAAAACCATTAATATTAACTTGTCACTCACTGGCAAAGGATAACTAACTACTCCATCCGTCATCATGTTAATGTTTCGGTCAACGTCTGCCTCATACAGTCAGGTCTGTGGGGTATGAGGGTTTTACATTTTCTCTAATGCGGATATGATTCCAAGCTACTGCAGAGGTAGCTGGTGTATTTGGAAATGGCACTACCATTGCTTTTACTATATCTAGAAACATCTAGAGAATGTTTGGAGCATGTTGGATGACACACCTACAGTTCTCTAACCTATAGCAGCTACCTATAGCAGTTTTTACAACACATGTCGTTTCCCCACATTCTTTCTGGCCCTGCATGCAGGTTGTCAGTCAGACATAATGTGTGTGTGTTTGTGTGTGTGTGTGTGTGTGTGTGTGAGGGGATGAGTGTGTGTGTGTGTGTGTGTGTGTGTGAGGGTGTGTACAGTATGTGTACTGTGTACAGTAATCCTGTAGCACCTCATCACTTTCTGGAAAAACAACCTTTACCTCACCACACAAAATGGCAGAGGTCAGCATAACAAATCATGATCACTTCCGAATGACATCAGAACCAAAACCTGTCCAGAACATCCCTGACAGACCAAGGAATCTGCGGTGTAGGTGTGTGTGCTGGTGTGTGTGTGTGTATGTGAGGATACCTTGCTAGACACGTGTGTGTGTGTATTTGTGTCATGCTTAACTCAGCACTGGTTCCCTTCTATCCATAGCAATTATTGGTCGTTAGATAAAAAAACCAAGGCTGTTCCTTTTTAAACTATAGGTAATGAAAAGGCCAAATGTGAAATATGAAATGTATGAAAGAAGCATATGTGCTAATGGCAGTCTCTCGCACATGTTATGACTGGTCTTTCATCACTCCAACTACCCCCACTCACACTTGTGGAGAGTTCTGGCATATGTTAAACTGTCCGGAACAGGAAAGAGAGTGAGAGAAAGTGGGAAAGATGGAAAGTAGGAGAGGGAGAAAAGGAGGAAGAGAGAGAGACAGAGGTGGAGAAGAGAAAAAAGAGGAGGGGGTGCAAAGTGTTTGGGAAAGGGAGAACAACAGGAAGGTAAAGTGAAGAGAGAACTTGAACAACATAAACTAAAACTGTGAACTACCTCACAAATGCTTTGTCTGCAATACGGATTTCTGGAAACTGCCTGTGTTTGATTGGGATTTTACAAAATGCTACCGGAGTGAGTGCCCTGTTATTATTCAGGTGTGACAATATAATAACGACTAAATCTAACAAGGCAGTAGCTATTTTTCCTAAGGTTTTATGAAGCTAGACACTGTTCTTAAAGATGACAAGGTTGATGTCACCTTTTTAGAAGTAGATTATTGGATTATTAATTAACGAAGTATTATGCTTTGTTCGACCCAGACCCACCTGGCCAGCCGGGTCTCTCTTCTACCAGCCGAAAGCTGCAGTACACTGTGGACCTTCATCTCCTCTCTCTATTCTGTGGCGTTTGGATGTTATTATTTAAAGAACAACCCCTTTTCCCCTCTGCAGAGCGCCTGAACTGCCGACTGTGAGGGCCTTCATAAATCTTCCCCGGGACTGGAAGGTCCTAGCTGAGCAAGGCAGCTGGGAGGCTATGTCTGTGTGTGTGTGTGTGTTTGCGTGACAGAGAGAGCGAGACAGTGGAATGGCTACAAACCACTAGGATACACTCACCTCCTCTTCAGGATGTGCAGAATCTGTAGCGCTGTGCTTGAACATGGTGCCCAAGGGGCAGTGAGATAACATCAACAGAGGTCTAGGCAATGAGCGCCACAGGGGGTAAGGGAGGTCATGTGACATGTGTGTGTGTGTGTGGGTGAGGAGTGTTCTGTCCGTGGGAACCAGGTGAGATGTGTGTGTGTGTGTTGCTGTTTCTATACTCGTCCTGTGGGGGGCAGTGTGCTCTCACCCGCAGCGCCTATTTCCATAGACTGGGCTGCCCTCATGTGCTCTCCCACTAGCACGCCGCGATCATGCCTGGACGACCCACCCACAGTGAGTCCATGACTGAACTGAAAATCTGTGAACACGTTCAACCGCTTCCTCTTGGAACGGGCCAATGTAGTGCCGAAACCAGGCTGATGAATAAGTGAAAGGCTTAACCAGGCTTCTGTCCCTACCCTCGCTAGTCCTCTCTGTTTTGATCGTTCGTCATTAAAGGACAATGCTGGGAACATCAGACAGCGTGTGGGCAGTGCATTGTGGCGATCTAAAGCCCAGGAAAAAGTTATGGGAAACCATTGATGTTAACGATAGAATGAATCACCCCCCTCAACAGTTCCAGAAAGGCTCTGTCCTGGGAGATTTGGGCTGTTTTTTCCCCTTCCAACTTCTACCGTACCTCAGCTTATTTTTCTTTCTCCTGTTATGAGAGTTGTCAATGGTATATTATACAAATTAATAATATAACAAATCCCTTCTGCATGCATTGGCCTCAAGCTAAAGTCTAACTCCTGTTTTTAAAGAGTGGTTTTCTGTCTCATAACAGAGAGAGAGAGAGAGAGAAAGAGGGAAAGAGGTAGAATCCAAGAGAAAAAAAGAGAGAGGGAAAGTGTTTTCCTTCACTCTCTCACTTCCATATCCACAATATATGCACCATGTATTTTTGGCTGGATGGTGGCGGAGACAGCATGAAGTATTGCGATGAGAGAGAACGGTTTGTCCAGTGGCTTAAGCCTCTGTTTTGGTTGGCGCTCTGTGTAGGGATATCTCGTGCCAAATACCGTCAGCCTCCCTCTCCACTCACACACCATTGATAACGTGATTGACAGGCCGTCCTGTTAGTCAGCAGATCGCAAATCAATGCCTCATTGGAGGCCATAAGCCATGATAGGTCCAGGTTAATATTATTTTATAGATAAAGGCTGGCACTGCTTATCTATCTGAGAACTGTGTGTGTGTGTGTGTGTTTGTGTGTGTGCGTGTGTGGTAAGGGGGACGTTTAATGACCATTTTTATACACCATTTTGGATCGTAAGTTTGTGTGTGTTTAAAGTTTCTACATTGTATAGGTCAATTACATTGCATTTGTTGTTGCATGTGTAGTGACTTCTGTCTTGTGGCTCCTAAACAATGCATTCGGTGAATATCAAATTACAAGCCATCCAGGAAAAAGGCGATAACCAATGGTCTCAGTTTTCTCTTGCTGTTGTCTAAAGCTGGACCGCACTTTTCTTAAGGTGTCACAAATGGGTGACAGGAGGTGAAGTTTCTGTGCGTAAGTGATCTTATAGCATCTCTATAGCATCACTGATACTAAATATGAACAGTAACACAATGTCAGTAAAAATAAATACTCTGTAAACAAACACAGTTTGGAGATGTTCGGACAGCGGTTTCACATTTTCCATCTCCTCGAGAATGTAGAGGTTTTGCCAACCTTTGCAGCACTCTGCAAACACATTTCAAAGTTATGCTCAACAACTTTACAGGGTTCTGTTTGGTAAGGCTTTTCTGTGTATTTTCTTTGGCACATAAACCCCAGTCAGTTCTTACCCTGAGAAATGTAGCAGGTATAACAGAGACGCATAATTAAAACAATGGCACAAACTGACTGTACCTTTATAATGTTATTTTCTTCTATTTTGATAAGACAATTGGCACTAGGCTAGCATTAAAAATGCATTTGCACAGAGCGCAGCGCGTTTGAAGAGTTTGTGTGTGCGTGTGTGGCAGGCACGCACATGTGTGTTGAATACCAACTCAGTGCCGTCTCTGTGGCGCCCAAGGTGTCTTCTCTGCCAGAGCTCTTACACGGTGGCGTATGGATCCACGGTGGTCCGACTGGAACTACTTTCTCCAGAGTCCGCTGAAAGTCCACAGCCCTGTCCCAGGTCTCCATGTAGGATCAGTTGAATATGTCGTCTGAAATGTGTGGGATGAACAACGTTTCATCTCCCCTTTCGGACTGAAGCTGTGCATAGAGCCACCATCATGCCCCAGTTAGCCATGAAAATTCCATTGGAAAAAAGCGATTGGTTTTTTGATGACACGGGACGCGAATGTTCACACGGTACACGCGAGGGGTGTGGGTGTACCAGGCGAGGGACATAAAAAAACTAAAAGCAAAACGTTGACAACTGAGAATATGATTAGTACGACTGTATGGATATCTTTGCGAAAAGGAATCACGGACGGCACCAACGCGGTAGACAATAGCAAACACAAGACTCCGTGAGGAGCCAGCGCAAACAGGACGTTCATAAACACAAACTAACGAGTGATGAGTAGCATGTGTGTGTTGGGTGCGCTGCTGCCGTCACTCTCCAGCCGGTGGTTAGTACACTGGCGAGGTGGGGCACTGGAGAGGGCCCAGCCGTTACACTGCATAAGACAGTGCACCACTTCCCGGGTCCCTTTCTGGCTCAACAGCGCCACTCACTGGCCGGAAAATCGCGGACTGCTTCTTTAACATAGTCAACTGCAAATGGCTATTCTCACAGCTGAAACATAGAGCAGGGCTGCACCAATCCTGTTACAGGAGAGCTCCCACCCTGTAGGTTTTCTCTTCAACCATAATTTTGCCCGCCTGATTCTAATAATGAGCTGGATGAAAAGCTAAGTCAGGTTAGTCACAACTGGGGTTGGAAAGAAAACCTACTGGATGGAAGACCTCCGGGACCAGGATGGAGCAGCCCGGACAGGGAGGGTGTTGTTAGGCCTTTATTTTCCGGGGTTCAGTGTTGACTCTTTACTGGCCAGCTCTAAGTAAAACTCCTAACATGTGGTCATCGTGGTTCTCTATTGTCGAGTCTCATGCTGAACCAGAATGAGAAGTCGGAAGCCTGTAAAATCTCACACAACACTGAATGCACATTCGGCCCGACGCCGTAGTTATCGTTATGCTGGGACCATGACACTGTAGCTGGTCTGGGAGCAGCCTTCAAAACCTTTACAACCATTAGTAAGTGATTGTTTCTAGTGCCCTCACCACCATGCTGCTGTCGCCTTGCTAAAAATGAACTACATAGCGCATTTAAGCCCAGTTCTTCTGGCATTTGGTTATGACCTGGATTTTCCAAGTTTGAAGTCATGTGTTTAGCTGCTTTTCTTCTCTTGTGCAAGAGGAAGCCAACATTGTTTAGGGTGTGACTGACCAGTGAGAGACAGTATTTTTTGGGTGGTAGCCCAACGACCATCCCTTCCAAATGAGGGGGCTGAGGTGGCTAGTTCATGAATTCCTAACCATTTGGCTCCTTCAGAAGACACATCTGACACCTGACAAATGTCACGAATATTACCACAAAATCCAGCAACTGACGGAGGTTCTCGTGGAGAATTCTTCTGAAGTGAAGAGGTAGAACTGTGTGTCCAGTAGACATTTCCTGTGAGCCTGGTTGACAATACAGGAGACTGAGACGTTGGCGTGAGGAACAGTAAGAGTAGTGAGCCGCCTGGAATCTTCTGGTGGGAGTCTTAATGGTCTCCGAGCAACACTGAGATGTGCGTCTCCGGTAACACGGACAACAATAAGCCTTTCATTGATGCACAGCGAGGCAGTCACTCCTCTTGTCTACCCTTTCACTTGAGCGGTGGTGTCAGTCTGTTTTTGCAGTTTGTTGGTGGGATATAGAGTAACACTTTACAGCTTTGGGTTTATCACAAAGGATATTTTTCACAGAATTCATCATATTAATGTAATAGTTGAGCAAGCGCATTGGAAAGTATTTAGTGTTTCCTGTCTGCTTTGGAGGCAAGGCCATTTTGGATGTAATGTTATCATTGAAAACAAAACCCTTACTGCTGCTTTTTATGATTGAATATTTGATTTACATATACTGGTATTATGACTAAATTATTCGACGATAAAAGTCCAGAATAGTGCAAGTGTTTTGGAAATAATTGTGTATTGCGGATAATTTCAAATACCTGTAATAACCCCAGCTAGCCCTACAGTTAGCCAGACCTCACTAATCCCTCTATTTGTTAAAAATGGCCCACAAAGAGGGGTGGTCACTAATCATGCTAAATTGAAAAGTTAGTGTGTTAAAATTCTACATGACTGCATATTGTGGTCACAAATGTCAAACTAGGTGTTAAAGTTTTAGGTAAGGGGGAAAAACTAATCAGAAAGATGTGCCAAGTGTTACAGGAAACACTGAGCTGACCAAAAAAAAGGGAAACAGGAAAGGAACAATCAAAACAATTAGGCATTTAGAGGGTATTGTATATGACCAATATGCCATGGCTAAGAGCTGTTCTTAGACATGTCACATTGTAAAGTGTCTGGATACAGCTCCTGGCTGTGGTGTATACCACAAACCTCTGAGATGCCTTATTGCTATCATTACTGTTACCAACAGGATTAGAACAGTTAAAAAGGTATGTGATGTCACACCTGTTGTATTCCATCCCATATACCATGGACTTCAGCCAATAGGCAATCAGGTTCTAAACCACCTAGTGAATGATAACCTTAATAAAACCTTTTTGCCAATGTGTTCATATCCCATGGAAGCACTTTTGCTGTCTGAGTAATAGATTCGGTTTTGCCCAAATGCCTGTCATTTTTCGACTTTTTCACATACTGCCTTTCTTCAGAAGAAGCATACATATCATCTTCACCATCCTTGCTTTCTGACTCTATTGATTTCCCACCAACCAGAAGGACTGAGGGTTCCGGTGGTCCACAAGGAATATTAAAATATCTTTGTGGTAAAGCTCTGCCATTTCCCGTCAAAATTATCTCTAAGACAAATCAATCATTGACCTCTTAAGGTAAAACAACTAAAGCATTCCAGTCTCAGTCGCAGAACTAGCTAGCTGTCAGGCACACACACACGTGCACACACACACACACACACCCACACACCCACACACCCACACTCACACACGTGTCTACTTTATGTGTTTATTTTAGGTGGTCAAGGATCTAGGTGGAATTACACATTCCTAAATGATGGTTCCATAATCCACCACCTTGTAAAAAATATGCACTTACTAATCCCAGTACTGTTTACATTACATCAGTGAAGCCGTGTTGCAGTGTATATTACTGCCACTGTGAATGAAGTGAATTAGATAAAAAGCCACAGTGTTGGAAATTGCAGCACTGATTCTACTCTCTAATCGTTTGTTTGCTCTCGGATGATTCAGTCATTTTCCTCTTGCCAAAACTAGAAAGGAGAATACATGGTTAATTGGCAAAAGAGTTATAAAACCATAAAGCCAAAAAGCCCAAAACAATCAACCAAAATATCAAAAGCCACTACCATGTCAAAACAATAGTTTTGAGTTTAGTTCCATTTGCTGCATTGAAGCTCCCCCACAAAAATGTGGTATTGTCATCAGCTAGCCAGCTAAAGGCTAATCAGCATAGGCTGCCACATGAGAATCTGCTAGCATAAGTTACTGTGCTGTTCAGATGGGACTGAACTCTATAGGCGAACTGCGGGCAAACTCTGTAGGCGAACTGCAGTCGAACTCTGCAGACAAAACTGTGGCTAGAGAGAGGTGTCAGGAATGCTTTTGAGATGGAAGAGGACTAGGCGCTCAAATGATCTGAAGATGACGGAGGTGAATAGTTTTTTTTACCAGGTGCTCTCTTTATGACTTGTGGAGGTCAATATAGAATTCTGAGTGTTTACTTTCAACCGAAGTGACCTGATCGGCCGGTAGCTGTTGCGCTGTGGACACGAAGGTGCTCAGTGGGACGTAAACCACAGACAAATAGTTGAATTAATCCTGCCTGAAACTTACTCAAACTCTTCCTGACTTCCGAGTCTGCGAAAGAGTGTTTTGATGTTGTCGGCAAGAGATGTCGATAATTTAGGGAATGGGCACCTCTGGTTGAATATCAGTGTATCACTCTGAGCTAATTATCATCTGTGTTTAATCAAGGCAACGTCCCCAAAATGTATGAGGAAGCTTGCGCCATCGCGTTTGTCAGTAGTTACTAAATAAGACAGTATTTAAATCAAAACGCTCTCACATTTTCTGAGCTCATATTGCGGTTACAATAGGCTCCTGTCCAGACCAGGGAGTCAGACCAACTCTCCCTGCGGAGTAATTCACCTGGATTGTGTCAGCAAGGCTCAATTGGTTCGCCCTCATGGATCCAAGTGTATCAATGTTAGTCATGGCTTGGACTTCCCTACTGGTTCCAATGACAAGACCTGAGGAGCAGGATATGTACAACTGTGTCACATGAAAGCCTTGTTCGTCTGCTCAGATGTAACTGATGCCTGACAGATGTTCATACCTGAATTTGCATTTTAAATTAGTTATACTATTGGTTAATGCATGCAATGTCTTGTTGTTGTTAGAAGGAAGGTGGGAGGGCCCTATTCTCTCTTCCTTATGCTTTTTGGGATTCCCACCACACTGATCCATTGGCAGGTCTGCCGTAATACAAAGAAAGGTTGACCATAATACACCTCACTTGTGAATCGGCCTTTCTCTTTCTCTCCCTCTATCTTTAAAAATGTCCCTCTCTTGTTAATGCCAGACGTTTCTAATTGACTCCAGCTGCGGAATGGATGGCAGAGAGGAAGCCAAATAATAAGAGGTCGTCTCTACATTTTGGTGTCTCTTGGCACCACAGGAATAAGAAGGGGGAAAAAATATGATTTTATGGTCAATTGGGCCCCTTCCTCTGACAAGATACTTGATGTGGGTGAGACAATGGGAATGCAGAACATGTGCCAGCCCAGAAATGAGCCTTATATACAGTATTCACAAGCACACACAAAACTGGAAAAATACGGGTCTTCACTCTTAGCATAATTCCACTGCTGGAAATAGCAGTTTAAATATTGATAGTGTAAGTTGGAATAGGGGATTTTCTCTTGGCGTTACAGAACTGAGTGGCCAAAGACACAGTAAAGATGAAAGCCACTTATAAAGCTTTATTGGATTTATTTTAACAGAACCTGGTTCTTTCCCGATTCCCCCGTTCCCAACACTTTTCCAAGTTTGGAATAACATGTTAATAATATAATGCCTTGTCAGCTCATGATGTGAACAGCCAGGGCTTTATCCCAAATAGTTCCGTCCCTATTCCCTACCAAGTTCTGGACTATTTTGACCAAAGCCGTATGGCACTGAAAAGGGAAGAGCCCATTTAGGACTCTGACCAGGGCTTGTGCTACAATGAGAAGGTGTTTTGAAGTTGTGCCAGTCCAATAACTGCGGCTGCCTGAGACCAAGGACTTGGGGAAACCTAATTTAATGGTATTCGTTATTCCTTCAAAAAGTATGGCACTGATTTAATGCCATTTGCTGTGTGTGTGTGTGCGTGTGTGTGTGTGTGTCCGTGTTTGCGTGTGTGCCTGCGCGCGCGCGTGTGTGTGCGTGTCACATGCTGTTCCCGTCAGAAATACACTTACAGTAGAGGTTTTCCCCAGTAAAGCTCTCAGTCTGGATTGTAAAGTTTGTGACACACATCTGGGTTTTCATTGTGTGAGAGGTAGTGCACACCACAAGGTGTGTGTGTGTGTATATGTGTGTGTGTCAGCATGTGTGTGTGACGACGGTGTCTGGCCTGTTCTCACCAGTGATATCACAGTCCCCAATAAAAAGCCACCTGCCTGTCCAGGCCCGAAAGCCCTGCCTTATGTGACACAGACCAATTCAGATAAGTTGCAATTACCTGTCACCTCCACTTTTCATACACTGGAGGACGCCATGCTTTGGGTTCCATACCTGGGGGGCTTGGGCAGTTTCAGTTTTAGGTCTCTGCGTTTAATACAGACTGGTCAAAGGTCAATGGGGAGGGTGTAACGGGGAACAGGGTTCATGCTGCTCAGCTCAAATCTTTGGAAACGTATCCATCACAGACCCCTGTGTTAATCTAGCTGGGCATGGCCCTACACACAACCTTCAACAGCACCTTAGTCCTCTGTCTGTGACTACTGCAAATGATCTTAAATAGTGCGTCTTTATGTTGTTCTCCCCCACTGTGTTCTGCAAGCTCAGAGTTGTTTGTGGCGCTTCCTTCTGTCTGACATGTTGAGTTGGACCACTAGAGGGCACCAGTGCATCATTGACACTCTGAGTTGATCTTTTGTCATACGAACAGACAAATGTGTAGAAGTACATGGCTGTCATCACCAGGTAAAGAGAGTTAATTTAGCGCTTAATTCGAAACTTCCCTGACCTTTTTATATCTATGTGAAAAGGACGCACATGGTTGGGACCATTCTAAGAAATGCTAAATTAATTTAAAAAATATATAAAATATTAAATAAAGCATGATTGACACAAGACAACAATACATATTAAAAAGGAATATTGTAGTAGCAATAATGAAGTGTATGTGTTGTGGAAATGTAGTGTGTAGTGTGTATATGTATGTGTGTGTGGATGAGTGTTGTGTGTGTGTGTATCTATGTGTGCAATCACTCAGTCAGTCAAATGTTGAGCGGTATAATTGCTTTCGTAGTAAACTACTTCTCAAACCTTGTTATTGGCATTTGATATCATGCTTCAATACAGACAAACTCTGTCCAACAGCAAGCAGATGAATAGCGCATGGCGGCGATGCTTGTGGTCCTTGATAATGCCACGGGCCTTGTGGTCCTTGATAATGCCACGGGCCTTGTGGTCCTTGAGCTTCCAGTTTTCATCAACATAATGCAGGTTTGTTTTCCTCCTCCCTGTCATTCTCAGGCTCACCACAGAAGTGTCAGTCGGCATGGTGCAGAGCCACACGTGGGCAAACGGGGAGAAATCAGAGGGATGCCAACAGTTGGAACTGTTTCTGTTTCCCACGTTCAATGGGTGAATTTAAGAATGGAGTTGCAGATAGAAGAGGTAACCTTATAAAGGAAGGCCTAAGACAAACTTTGAATTCACTGACTGACTGAGGTTGAGACCTCCCCAAATAATTAGGAAAGTAACATAATAATCTGAGCTTTTTCTACATATCCTACCAGGCTTATGTAGCTGCTGTGCCCAGGTATAATATGTTTTGCAAAGGCTTGGTTACAATTCAAAGTTTCGGGACACTGTGCACAAAAATTTAATATATGTCCATATGTATTTGTAAGTATACAAATAAACAAAAATATTGCTGAACAGAAGCTAAGTCGTGTAGGAACCGACAAAACGCACATCGTCCGTAGTAGCACATCTCACATGGTAGCATGCATCTGTGTGTGTTTGCATTGATCTGTGTGTGTTCTGTGTGTGTATGCGTGTGTCCTGTATGCATCTGAGTGTTTGTGTATATTGTACGCATCCGGGAATGTGTGTGCGTGTGTGTGTGTGTGCGTTTGTGAGTGTGTCTACCAGATGTGCAGCAGCTCTGTAGGCGGTGGGTGTTGCTGAATGTGTCGGCAGCCATGTGGACGGAGGGCTTTGGAAACATCCCATTACAAGTCGTACATCAGAGGCCTGACACACACACTCACACACACACACACACACATTACAAGTCGTACATCAGAGGCCTGACACACACACTCACACACACACACACACACATTACAAGTCGTACATCAGAGGCCTGACACACACACTCACACACACACACACACACATTACAAGTCGTACATCAGAAGGTTGACAGGCCTCATTCCGGCCTGTTTTCATTTCAGTCAGGAGTGCAGCTGCTCCTCTCCCAGACAAGCCCCGTTAACCCCTCACTTCCTGGTCCAGGAGACCACCTCTCTTTGTAATGTATAGTAGGCGTCTAAGGTGTCCGTCTATTTATGAAAAAGAAATAATGTAGTAATTACTTAGACAACTTTTGTGTCGTTCAGGTGAACATTGCTAACCATGTGTCAAAAGAGTGTAGGTGACAAGACCAATCGGAATCTCCCTTAATCTATAGTTTCCTCTCTGTCAGTTACTGTATCACTAGGTTATTCACGTTTGGTGGCACTGTTTGACCAGCACCGAAGCTGTCGAAAATGTGAGGCAGAAAGAAAACGTGGTTAATTCTTTACATCTCAGTCATTTAGTAAGCCACATTTACACTGAGTGACTTACAGTGTAACCTACAAGGCCATGTGAGGTACTACAAGGTCATAATCGCAAATTGGGCATCTAAATACTGTGACCGTGTAAAATGTATAATTTCTATTTTCTTAAATGCCATTGTCTTCTAGTATGCGGTTACTATTGGTTACAGATTTAAGGCCGGAGAAATTGCCTGCCATGTTTAAATTTTTTATCAGGGGACTCTGACATATTGAACTAACATGCTAATTAATGGCTCATTTAGGCTGTTTTACACGGTGAAGAGAACATGGAACAGTCAAAGCACTGGAACCACAGAAACAACACACAATTGTGTACCGGCCCTGCTATTCATCCAAGGAGCCGCTACAACTAGTAACTGTTAATTTACAATGGCACCGATTTGCTCTTGTGAATCCTACGATGTTGTCATGTATCTAAACACATAGCCTGTCCTTCTGAGTCTTTCCTGTCGTTCTCAGAATTGGAACAGCAAATGTTTGGCAAGAAGTGATGGCTGGTAATCTTTGGGCTCAGTGTTTAGTATTGTTGTATCTACCTGTATTTGCTGGACATCTCTTTATCTGCAGAACAGCCAAACAGTTTTGGGCATGGATTTCATGTTGGAAATGTGAGCAGGCCAAAATAGCTGAGGTCACTTGTTTTGTCTATTTTCAAGTCCTGCCGAACAGTGACCTTGATCAAGCAAGCCACAGCCATCTGTTTCTCTGTCTTTAGATGCCTTCCTTTTTTTTTCTCAGAGCGCAGACCTAATAAACTGGCAAATCAGTGTAATATTTGCACATCATATTAGCAGAACACTGTTTGCATTCTATGTGAAGACGGTAAATAATATCCACATAATGCGCTGCTCTTGTATTTCTCTGCCCTGAATGTGTGCACTTGAATGCGCCTGCCACCTTACTGGACTTCATCACCTCCTGAAGGCTTCATCCGGAGAGTAGCGTGAGCCAGTTTGTGTAGGGACCGCCAAATCCTTCAAAAAATAGGACCTTATCCCACAATATGTGTTTGGGGGAGCGTACGGTTGATTTTACACGCACATACGTTGGTGGTTAAACATTTACAGTCCCACAATGCCTTTGGAACCCGACACAAAAGCTCCCATGAAGACAACTCACTCATGTACAGTCGAATGGCAGAATTATTCCGGACAGAGTTCAGAAATTCAGCACGACACATAAAAGCTGTTAGATTACACCTTTCTCTGGACACGTTAAACCACTCTTATCTTGCCCAAGGGACTCTTTCTGTCCAAACTGAATACCCCCCCCCCTCCACAACCCCCCTTACTCCCAGCGATATAAAGATGTTGAAAACCTCAGACTACTGGCATTTAAACCAAGTGCTATTTTTTCAACTTCCATATTTGTGATCTGTCTGAAACACCCCAGCCAGCATGACTTCTAGTCCTTGGTGTGTCGCTGTCTATGAGAAAGCATTTAGGTGTGTCGCTGTCTGTGAGACAGTCATGCCGGACCCAAGCACACACGTGCACAAGCACTCGTGCACACTCGCGCCCGCGCGCACACGCAAACGTTTCCCCTGCGGTGTGGAACGCCGATTCCACCTGGCAGTTTGCGGAGAATAGAGTTAGAGAAACACAATGAGAAAACCCAGGGAGCAGGGCTGTTATTCATCGGAGAAAATAAGACACGACTCCTGGCTCGCGTGTGTGTTTGCGTGTGTGTTTGTGTCTGTGTGTGTTTCCATAGGGTGACCGGTCTATTTAAGGGTCTTCTTCTGAGCCTTGGCGTCTGTTGGGTTTTATTTTTCTTGGTAGCAATACTGACAGGACAAGTTTTAAAACTAGATACAATAATATACAAAGAGTCTAGCCTTCAATGAAATTGTATTATCCTAAGTAAAATACTGTTCTGGATATCTGCAATATAAAGAATAGTGGGACTATAACAAGAATAGTGTTCCCAGTAACAAAAACAAATCTACTCAAATCTACTCAAAATTACTTTCCAGGATCCTATGTTGTCTTAATTTATTTAAAGGAACTGAGTGTTATGCCACATTGTTAATTCATAACCACATTCATAATTGGTCATTAAACTTACCAAATAAGTATTAGCCTGTTATTTCTATTTCATTCTCTTCACTTGGTGGTGGTAATGTCAGGTGGACCGATTCTGTACTCTTTTGCTTTGAAGGCAGCGCCGCCATGTGGTAAAATTTGGAACAAAACATTCTGTACTAGTGTCACTGATAAAACGCCTAACTTTGCCCCACTAGATGGCAACAAAGTCTTTGCACTAAAACAAAAGCGTTCCCCCTGTCCTTTCCTCCTCGTGCCGTTGACCGTGTTATTCTGAGAGGAGGATGAATTTGTCTTTATGTTCCAGTTTTAACTGTCTCTCATTAGGAGCTCCAGAGAAATGACAGACACGTCCTCAAAGCTCTGCTGCTGTCATGTCATTTCAGGCTGTCTCTCTGTCTTCTCTGTCTAACTGCTCACCCTCACTCGAATGCTGCCCCCACTCCAGGCCTACTACAGAGATGACTCAATCAGGCCGCTCCTTTGAGATCTTTAGAAAAGCTCATTGTGAATGTCTACCATTGAGAATGAAAAGCCATCCATTTTGTCCAATTCAACATAATAGTTGGGCTGATGGGCTGATGGAAGATCAGGCAGAATAGCATGTTTGGCCCTGGGGCCTACCGTACTTAGAGCATTATGGGTCTTAATCCTGGTTCACTTGGCCCATTCCACTCTTATGAAAAGGAAATCAAATTAAGGGGACATACAGTAAGTTTAATTTATCCTTCCTCTTACAGAGAGGAGAAGGATCATCTCAATCTCTTTCTGTCTGGTTGTTTAACCTCAGGAAGAAATTCCTGACTTCTAAGCAACATGCAGAGGAAATTGTCAAAGCAACACAGGAGCATTTCTTACTTGTAAAAATTCCACTATATTATTCTGGTTTGACCTTATGACTTCAGTGTAATGTGTCAGAGGCCGGCTTTTAATGTCCACTGTCGTTTTATTCTTGATCCTACGGAGAGTGGAATGGTGAGTATGTTCTGAATCAGTAGAGTGAGTATAAACATGAAAGGCATTATACACTGATCAGCCATAACTTTATGACCACTGACAGGTGAAGTGAATAACACTGATAATCTATTTACCATGGCACCTGTCTGTGGGTGGGATATGTTAGGCAGCAAGTGGACATTCTGTCCTCAAAGTTGGTGTGTTAGAAGCAGGGAAAATGGGCGAGTGTAAGGATCTGAGCGACTTTGACAAGGGCCAAATTGTGATGGCTAGACGACTAGGATCAGAGCATTTCCAAAACTGCAGCCCTTGTGGGGTGTTCCCAGTCTGCAGTGGTCAGTAACTATCAAAAGTGGTCCAAGGAAGGTAATACGGTGAACCGGCGACAGGGTCATGGGCACCAAGGCTCATTCATGCAGGTGGGGGGCAAAGGCTGGCCCGTGTGTTCCAATCCAACAGAGGAGCTACTGGAGCTCAAATTGCTGATACAGTTAATGCTGGTACTTATAGAAAGGTGTCAGAACACACAATGCATTTCAGTTTGTTGCATATGGAGCCGCAGACCAGTCAGGGTGCTTGTGCTGACCCCTGTCCACTGCCGAAAGTGCCTACAATGGCCACATGAGCATCAGAACTGGACCACGGAGCAATAGAAGAAGGTGGCCTGGTCTCATAAATCACATTTCCTTTTACATCACACGGATGGCCAGGTGCATGTTCGTCGCATACCTGGAGAACGCATGGCACCAGGATGCACTATGGGAAGGAGGCAAGGCGGCGGAGGCAGTGTGATGCTTTGGGCAATGTTCTGCAGGGAAACCTTGGGTCCTGCCATTCATGTGTATGTTACTTTGACACGTACCACCTACCTGAGCATTGTTGCAGACCATGTGCACCCTTTCATGGCAACAGTATTCCCTGATGGCATTCGTCTCTTTCAGCAGGATAATGCGCCTTGCCTCAAAGCAAAAATGATTCAGGAATGGTTTGAGGAACAGAACAATGAGTTCAGGGTGTTGACTTGGCCTCCAAATTCCCCAGATCTCAATCCAATCGAGCATCTGTGGGATGGGCTGGACAAACAAGTCCAATCCATGGAGGCTCCACCTCACAACTTACAGGACTTAAAAAGGATCTGCTGCTAACGTTTTGGTGCCAGATACCACAACACACCTTCAGATGTCTAGTGGAGTCCATGCCTCGACGGGTCAGGGCTGTTTTTGTGGCAAAAGGGGGACCAACACAATATTAGGCAGGTGGTCATAATGTTATGGCTGATCGGTGTATGTTGCCGTTGTGAATAGAGTAGGCCAATTCACTGTAGATTTACAGTGACAAAAACAACATGTGAGATTTCGTATGGTTACCTTATATCAAGACGTAATACATCCAACAGTGTGGAGCAACTTTAAACCATACACCTTATTTATAGGTAGTGGTTCTCGCCCTCACCAGTGCATGCCAGGATCCCGACCATGCCTTCCAGACCTGAGCCCTTCTGAGTTATTTACATGCTGAGAGAAATGTTATGGCATTACGCCAGGAGAGAGTAGAAGAGAGAGTAGAGAGAGAGTGTCTACTGTAGAGTTTAAGAGAGGATGAGCTGGAGAAGGAAAGCTGCATGCTCTGGTCAAGGCGAGCTGTAAGATGAGCTCTCGGGCGAGCATAAGGGGAAAGTTCCTGAGGTGTAAGGTTCAGGTAAATATTTGAGGTAGGAGATCAAGTGTGAGAGAAAATCACACTATGTAGTTATAGTTTTATTTACTCACCAGACCTGGGTTCAAATACCTTTGTATTTAAGGATTTTGAAATATGCAGCCCAGCATGACTTTGACTTGAATGTTTTTATGTGTGTAAGAACAAGGATGTATATAAACCTTGATTTGCTGATGCTGTGCTTTTATTGAAAAGCTTTAAAGCCATATTGTTGCTCATAGGAACAGTCCTCAGTAAAGAACTGAATTCCACAATAGTCATACAAATATGTCAAGGTGTCTGTAACAAAAAGAAAATAAAGATATAAAATCTTCAACATATGAAATAAATTAACAAAGGTTTAGATTTGTTTTTTTTAGAAGGCAATCCCTGTGTTGGTACTCAACTACGGAAGGGTTCTTCCGCTGATCCACTGAGAACGGTTCTTCCACTGATCCACTGAGAACGGTTCTTCCGCTGATCCACTGAGAACGGTTGTTCCGCTGATCCACTGAGAACGGTTGTTACGCTGATCCACTGAGAACGGTTGTTCCGCTGATCCAGTGAGAACGGTTGTTCCGCTGATCCACTGAGAACGGTTGTTCCGCTGATCCACTGAGAACGGTTCTTCCGCTGATCCACTGAGAACGGTTCTTCCGCTGATCCACTGAGAACGGTTGTTCCGCTGATCCACTGAGAACGGTTGTTACGGTGATCCACTGAGAACGGTTGTTCCGCTGATCCACTGAGAACGGTTGTTCCGCTGATCCACTGAAACTATGTAATGCAGTTCCAGGCCAATCACTGTGCAGACTTTCTTTTGACTGCCTACACACCCATCATCATCGTCTCTTCAATGTCCAACAAGAATGTCGAAAGCCTGATGTTTTTCAGGGTGATCTGGCATTGCGTAACCTTTCCTGTGACACTTATTTAAATGATATGCTGCATGTTGGGAACAAAAGGATAATCTAAAAACACCTGCATAATCTCACAATAAAATAATTAAAACACGTAGTGTGTAGAACATGTATTGTTGAGTAATTGAATGTCACCTGAAGAGACTGTGCTGAGACAGGTCTTGCTTTTTTAGGACTGGGAGGCCCTTCCGCAGCTGTAAAGTCTGACCAGAGTGAGGAGTCAAACCAGGTGGGTTGCTGGTAATGTGGGGTAGAATGGCAGAAAGGTGCAAGGTGGTAGTGATGGAAGACCTGGTCACAAACGAAGGAAAAACATAAACTGGTGAATAGTCTGGGAATTAATGTCATCCACATTTACAATATCAACCCCTTATGTAGAAATGCAGGGCGCCATTAACGATGAGCGGGTGAAAGAGTCTTCAGGAGGTCCCAAGATAATGGATAATCACGCCGCAATATAACACAATGTAAATGTCAGAAGTGGATACGAAATGGGATGATCTCCCTACCTTCTCCATCCTCTCGTGTCCAGGCACACAGCAGCACTCCTGTCTTTGATGTCTGCTCCTCTATCAAACCCCGCTGCTTCTGAATGAGCGTGGGGAATTCATTCCAGAGCCGGGCCCCATATGTATTCTGGAAATGGGTGGGTGATTATATTTCAGCGCCGAAGATGGAATGGCGAGCGTCAGATTGAGCATGCGCGTGCGTGCGTGCAAGCTCTGGGAAGGCAATCACAGAAAACAGATTCGGTGTGTCGAGAGGGGCCGTGCATGAATGCCGGCTCATCTCCCAGAGGTCTGTGCACTGAGAGTGGGGCTCTGAAAGACAGGTGTCTCCGTGACGGCATACCCCACATCCACTATACCCCCCCCCCCGCTGTCTGCCTCTCACTCTGTCTGTCTGTGTGTCTGTCTGTCTTTGTGTCTGTCTGTCTTTGTGTCTGTCTGCATTAGCTCTGCTTCAGAGGGAGAGTGGAAGGGAGTGCTTCTCCAGCCAAGATGTTTACATTCCTCTATCTAATCCCATGGTACCCAGTCAGTAGTAACCCAGGCTTGGATTCAAAGCCCTTCTCCTCTCCTCAACACTCTGCTCCTCTCTGTTTACAGCCTCTTTACAGAGAGGACAGACATATGTATCTATCTAACATGAAACTGACACTACATGACGTGTATACCCTCAAGACAGAGTCCTTGGGATTAAAAAACATTTAATTAAGTAACTGATGCGTAGATGTCGATGCGTAGATGTACGCTGTAATGAATACGACACAGGAAGGCAGAGTGTAGGTGTCAAGTGCAGAGCACTGCAGACGTTTAATTTTTCCCCCAAAAGTCACAGTAGGAGCAGGAGGTCTCGAGGTCCAGGTACAGGCAAATGGTCCGGACCATGGGATATCAGAGCAGGCAGAAAATCCAAAGGGTCAGGCAATGGAGTAGTCCAAAAACAGGCTGTAAAGTCAGATTACCGGCTATGGTACTGAAGGTATAGACTAATCGATAATGAGAAAAACACGGGCTAAAAGGGTCAATACACGGGAGGCAAGAACTATACTAATAGGAATATCCAAACAGGCTCAGTAGAATCGACAAACGAAACAATACCTCACAAAGAAGTAACACAAATGGCCAGAAATAAATACTGTAATAAGAGCAGGTGTGAAGGAGCACAGGTGTAACCACTGAATGTAACGGGACACAGGAGGAGAGCTGGATTCAGGAACGACACTAGGATGAACAATAAAGGAACTGAATGGGGCAACACAAAGGGAGAAAACCTGAAATACGCATGGTGGAAGTAATAGAGTAGTTCGAATGCAAACTGTGATAACTTTTCAGCTTTTTGATTCTTCTGGCAAATCGTGACTTTGCATATTTTTATATATTGGTGGTTTGAACCCTTTATGTGGATTGGCTGAAATCATATTGTATTTATTTGATTTTAATTGCAAAGTTCTTAATTATTTTTATATAATTAGTATATGACCTTTAACAATGTAACATTACTCCAATGATTCTGCATTTTAATATTTTGTACATCATGTTTAAATCATCTGCAAGTGACTTCGCAAAACTTCTTAAGTTGAATAACAATGCTTTGCTTACTGTCTTTCTCAACATAAGCCAGTTGTGTCACTGACACGATTTGTCAGTTCAGTTTTGTGCCCCTTCAAGCTTGTTTAGTGGGAGATCACTCTGTGAGCTGCACAGCCTTGTCTCAGGGTTGTTAGTTAGTGGTCTGTTGACTAACCCACTCACTCCAGGATGGCTTGAGCCCCAGGTCCCTGCCTTAGACCTTCCATGATAAGTTCTACCAGTTCCAATCCAAACTCCACCAGTTTGTTTTGTTATTTGTGCCCCTAAAGCAGGTGTGTGCCACTGAGCTGCAACGTCTTATTTCTTGTCCTGTGGTGTTTGAGGCTGGGTCTTAACACTTGCTGATGTGAAAATGGCTTAATAAAAAAATAATCTGATTATCAAACAATACTTCAGAAAGCATGCTACCTTAGCATGTTTGCCAAATCCAAAGTCATTTGGATCTAAAAAGGAACAGTTCGCACATGTACATGAAGAAAACAGGAAAAAGTGCTTGTTCCAAGACTTAAAACCAAAACAGACACTTGTAGTTCATGACTAATTTGTTCTTGTTGAATGACTCATTCATTTTAGTCATAAGTCACCAGTTCATTTTAGTCATGAGTTTGACCTTTTGGCTGCAATTAAACACAGAATTAACGGAGCTCAACTGCTTAAGAGACATGCTCAAACCATGTGCAGGCAGCATAAAGAAGAAAAACAGTTTTAAAAAGTGAGATTGATTTCATGATACTAGAATGAAAGCAGTCGATTGATTATTATATGTTATTGATGGACATAGCTTTTGTAGAAGCAAAACACAGGCTTCTCAAACTGCCTCTGGTTAACACTTGTTTCAGCAAATTGTATACAACATTGTAACTTATCACCCCTGCGCATGTAAAAAATTGTGTAAGTGTAACTTCCTGCATAGAAATAAATAGTTTAAACCATGACAGAGATAGGTGGGGGTATTAGATTAATTTTCATAAAAATAAACATATCTACCACTGTATTTAAAGCAAACATGATTTGTTCAATTAGCATTTTTTAGAATAGAGAATCTAACTGTAATTCCTTGGAGATTCGAGGAAGCATGAAGCCAGCAGTTGTTTTTCTGATCTTATCTCAGTTGCAGCTGGTTATCATATTGTCTGGAGACCATGCTGGAGTAATAACACTCCTTCAACAGGGACCTAACTCCATATCTCCCCAAGAACTCCCCACTCCTCTGCCTCTCCTCACCTGTTAAACCTTCCCCCTCACCTATCCTTTAACCTCTCCCCATACTTTTGACCTCCTTTCTCTCACTGTATTAGATGCTTAAATGGTACAGCAGGGGGCCTCCCTGTGCTTTTCCAGCTTGCATCCATAGATAAGTGAAACATGCTTATAGTTAAGTCCATACAACATTGAGCAGGTTATGCAGCATAGCGGACAAGTGTCCCAAATGGCACAATGTGTTATATTAGTGCACTACTTTTGACCAAGACCAAATGAAATAGGTGGCCATGTTCCCAGACTTCACCCAAGTGATTGAGTTGTATCAGTGGGTGGATTTTGGTTGGATTTTAAATGGGACAAGCTTTTCCGATCCTGCCGGTGTTTTCTGAGAACACTCTGTGTGTCTCTGTAGTGTGAACGATGCAGAGTCTGGCAGTAGGTTCAGGGTCAAGTCACATTTTATTCAGTTAGTATTCAGTTGCCAGCCGTTTGATGTTGTGGTTAGTGCAGTTTGCCCTGAAGCTTGTCTCATATGTTTTTGGAGCAATGCTTGTGTCTGTGTCTGTGTGTGTGTGTGTGTGTGTGTGTGTGCATGCACTTACCAACCTATACAACTGTGGACTATACAACTGTTACACATACACCAACAGGGGACCTCTCACCAACAGGGGAAATTTTTCAAGTAGCCTGTTGGAAATGTTTTAAATCATGCTAAAATTATGTCTAAAACCATCCTGTGAATTATTTTTTAATTTTAGCCAAGTGGGGACATTTATGTTTGTGAGTGTTAAATCCATACTCAGCACTGCCCCTGCTGGTTGGAGCAGGGATTTTAACCACTTACTCACACACGTCGTTTTTAACACTCCTCCAAGGTGTGAATGGCTTGCAGTCCCAGACAGCCTGTCAGACTGTAGAGGGTCTACTAAACAGGCTACTTAAAAAAGAAACTAGTTTCTTGAAACATGATTTTTTTGTAACAAAATATAAAGGCACAACTTTAGCGGATGTTTAGTGGAAGATTCAAGCTTCTCATTGTAATAAAATAAAAGGCTACAGAGAAGGCAAGAGAGTAGTATTTTGTTTTAACAACAAAAATTATGAGTTGTGTCAGCCAAATGACATTACTTATAAGTGATACATAACAATGTAAGAGGCATAACAATGGGGGGTTGGGGGGTGGGGGGTGGGGGGTGGGGGTGGGAGGGTGTGTTGAATATGCTCCACTAGATCTGTGTCATTAAATGTCTGTAGTGTGGTGGGGGGGGTTCTGTAGCTGAGGGGGGTAGTTAGGGCATAGCCATATCTCATAGCCAAGATGTTCTATTCAAAGAAGACTGTAAAACTCAAAAATGGCAAAAAAAATTGCATGTGCGTGTTATTTAGTACACCACATTAAAATAGTTTGTGTTAAACGCATTTTAAAATATCATCAAATTATTTTAAAACCACATGAATTTCCCCTTGTGGATAATAAAGTTCACTTTAACCTTTGAATTCTTCAAGTTGATTGTGTGTGACATGGTCTTTGAAGAAGTAGAGCTTTTTTGCTCTCAGTAGCTCTGTATGTCTGACTTATTGACCCTACCTGCAGTAGGAAATGGACAGAATGGAACAGAGTGAAGGAGGCCGACTCCAGATCAAATCTTACCCAACGGACCAGGTTTTCAGAGCCTACAGTCTGTTAAGACAGGTCGGCTGCCTTTCTGATTCTCTCTGTTCTTTACTGTCAAACTAGCTGCTGCTCCATTCTCTTCTCAATTAGAGAACAGACTGCAGGAAATCAACGAATATAAAACAGTCATAATATATAGTGGTTTAGCATTTTGTCATAGGGGCTAAGATTTTGAATTGATCTTTACCTGCTCTGTGCTACTTCAGACATCTGTTATAGGAAAGTGACTGGGGAGCGTTTTCAAAGTACATTAAAGGAGGCTGCCTCTTCACTTTCCTTATTAATTGGTTGTTCATCTATCTTCATCTGATTGGCCAGACACATCACCAGCTGCAACAAAAAGTAATAAAAAAGTTATTGCAACTACTAAGACAACTTCTATATCCATTCTGTATATTCATCTGATCCACAGTCTGCTTGTCAAGCAGTCTTACCAAGTGAAACACTTTCAGTCAAAGCCCCTCTGCATACTGTACATGTAGGTTTAAAATGAATGTGGAGTTTGTGAAGTCATCTTCACATAACACCTCCCCAGTTTGTGCACACAAAACAAAATGTCACTACTTAGATGGAGAATGTATTTAAAAATGCATATATCATATGTCAAAAGAGCTTACACTGTTTATTCCATAATGTTTGACCATATTATTTGGCTACTCACAAGCCTAATAATTAAAAAAGGAAATCATTATGTCTGTTAATGCATTGATTGAGTTGTAACTGCTTGACTTGAGTTAAAGTGTAAGGTTTGACTGGTACTTTTCTGTTTCTACCAATACCATTGCTCAAAGCCAGCCCCTTTGAATTAATACCTCAGATAGAACTAAATTAGAACTATGAATATAATTCCTCTTTTTATTTGATCAAACACAGTTACCAAAGGGTTTCAAGTTAATATTTGAAAATTAGTAGGAATGAAAAGGGTTATTGTATATGTTCTGGCTGGCTCTTGGAAAAGGATAATCAGCCCATGTCAGACATGTTGGTAAAACCTAAAGTGAAATTATAACCACTGGATAATGTTATTTAGTACACACAAATACTTCCTGAAAGCTTACATCTAAAAGCATTTATTTAATTTAAATCCTTTGTCTGCAGCATTCAGAAAACATAGTCAACTTTAACAAATATCTCAGTCAGGATGGTATATATATTCTAGCCTGATCAATGTTCTTTTCTACCTTTGGCTTTTGTTGACCACTTTGCTAGGGTTTGGAGGACAACACCTTGAGATTGTTCTACTTGTTTGCTCTTTACCACTTCATCTAATACAATCTTCCATCTGTTTTTTACCTACCAGTAGGTAGTATAACTACGGATTAAGGTGCATTTCACCTCTTCCTTTAAAAAAATCTCTTGCGGCTAAAGCGAGAGGTAAGTTCCTCATTTTTACAAAATGTCCTTGCATGGACAAGTAAGTCTGTTGGTAAAACTATAATACTGATAGCTGAATATCCTTTCATCACTTACTGTATAAACTGTCATTTTATATTGTCTTGTTGTAGGTCATATATTTAATTGTGTTTTTTCCCCTT
The DNA here is from genome assembly GCF_011004845.1 of Esox lucius. Lineage (NCBI taxonomy): Eukaryota > Metazoa > Chordata > Actinopteri > Esociformes > Esocidae > Esox > Esox lucius. The sequence goes on along the minus strand of NC_047578.1, from coordinate 8,286,014 downwards.
AAATATTTCACAGAAAAAATTCACTAAGAATGGTTTGCCCTGAAAAGGAAGCCTTGCACTTTATTGCTTCTTAGGAAGACAAAGACATATTTCAGCAAAAACTCATCATTGAGGAAAAAGGTATGTAATTACATTACAATATATGATTCTCTTTTCAATACTGCATGCAGTAAAGGTTTTTGGTATTTGGTATTGAGGTTTTTGGTATTTGGTATTGATCTTCTTATTTGAACTAACAGCAAGAAAGTCATTTTAAGCAGGACAGTTTGAGTTATGTGCAATTATATATCAAGCATTTTCACTTTCTCTAAACCCTTAAAGTGACAATGCATCATCATCAGTGCTATAATTGCTGAGATTTTTGTTGTTCATTGTGGTGAGAACTGCAACAGTTGTGTATAATGTAATTAATAAATAAATAGCAAAATTAAAATAGTAAGTAACAGTAATTTTTTCATTATTTGTTTTACATTACTAATGTGTAATAGAATAACTGATTATAATTCAGATTTTTGTGTCTGTGGTAATGTGACCAACATTTACTGGATGAACATCTGTGTTCATTTGCAATCACAAAAATAAACACCGGCGAAGATCTTTTGTACGCCTACAGAGACTCCAACTGTCCATGGCGACAAGCCTGTATATTTATATTTACACATTTTGTTCCATTCCACTTATCTCAGGGATTTCATCAAGTAGTAAGGACTTCTTTCATCGAGCAATATTGTAAATACGCTTTGCCACGGGCATCTTTTAAAGCTATTGTTAAAACCCAATATGTAGAGTGGCACTGATATGGTGCCGCGTAAAATAAGGGGGTGGGAATGAATGTAGGTAGAGAGAATGTGAGGATGTAAAGTCCACCCTTGAATAAAAACTGTTACGGCACACTAGTTGTTTGCCCCTAACGTTGGCAATAAATATAATAAAATACAATAAACAATAGAAACAGAGATAAAGGATGTTAGGCGTGCCTGGCTGTACACTCAAAGGGTTATGGGATGACTAATCTAAGTCAAGGTTTTCACAGTTTATTTTGTATACTGCTTCATACTGTTTCATTTGGTATTTACGCATATAATCGTATAGATTTTTTGCATTAAATGAATCCTGATGGAAGAACTCATTTGAAAATCTTGACGGCCAACCCGCCGTTACGAAGATTGATGACGAGGACAAATGGATGCAATGCCACAGAGATTTTCCCAGGAATTTTTCACAACTGCCTCATGGCAGTGAAACGAGTTGCCAAGCGTATTTCCAAAAACGAGTTGGAAATGGCTCATTTCTTGTGTTCAGAAACTTTACAATCAGAGCATGTTTTGCAACCTCTTGCCGTGTAGGAAGACACCTACTTTGCCTATTTCGTCACCCCTCTCTGTGAATACAGTCTGAGTGAACTGATTGAAAACAAGGATTTTCCTGAGAGTCAAAGCCTGACCGAGCATCGAAGGCTGGGGATATGCCAGGAGTTATTGCTGGGACTTAAGGAACTTCACTAACATGAAATTTTGCACAGAGACCTGAAGCCTGAAAATATTTTGTTTGGTAAGAAACTATGCATGAAAGAGCCTGTAATATGCATTTTGATAGTTTTCATGTAATTCTGTGGATGTTGTTTTAATTGATATGTATGATTAAGAAGCATTTTTTGCTTATTCTACAGATATGAACAAAAAACTGCTGACTTTGGAGCAAGCAGAAAACTGGATCTTGCACAAACCACTTGGTCCTCTCAAATGGTTGGATCTTTTTCTTGGACCAGTTATGAGGATGTGGGAGGCCTAAAATACAAGTACAGAAAGGAATCCGATATCCAAGTAAGTTGAGCTTGAAAGTGTTAATTTAAATGTACATTATTATAGCATTTTAGTACATTACTACTATGAGTTTGAATTTCTCAAAAATATTTTTTTGTTCTGTACAGTTTTGCTAGTTAGGTAATGAACAGGGGTTCCCACAATTAGCTTTTAAATGCCTGTTAGTGAACATTATTTTAAATTATCCATTACATTTTAGGTAGCTGGGTGCTTGGTGCATTACATCCTGACCGATGGGCAACATCCCTATCAAACCATGACGCCACACTCCAGCGATCCAATTGGGCTAGCTCAAAATATCAGAACAAGCAACTTCCCTCTTCAATGTGAAGAAAGATGGACGACTCAAACCGATATTATTACCCGAATGCTGAGTAGATCTTTTGAAGAACGTCCGAATATTGAAGAATGCCTTGAGGCTCTCACATGTAAGTGCCAAGACTAACACTCTTCACATCATAGATATGGCTACATATTTTTTTCAAAGTTAATATGAAGTTTTATGGATTAGAAAAGTGTACATTCAAATCACTTCTATGGAAATTATGCACGCTATTCTAATGTATTTACAGGTTTCACACATCAGCCTGATTATACTGGACCCACAAACATATCTGGCAATGAGAATAGAAATAAAGTAAGTCATCTCAATATTGTGCACTAACATAACATAAAAAAAACAACATTTATAATGCAAAGAGGAAATCTGTACCCTACATCTAATTCAAACATAATGCCTTGTATGTCATTGTGGATTCATGCATATTTTTACCACTATGGAATTTCCAGAAATAGTTTTATATTACAAAATTAACAAGATTATATCCATATTACCCTCCCCTACTTTACATTGTAGAATATTTGACACCTGCATGTTTTGAGCTACATTTAAAACATATCTGGAAGACGCAAAGAATTGAAAATACTTTAAAATGGTTATAAATAGAATGAGGCATGACGGCAAAATAAACATGAACACAGGCACTTGATGTGTGGATTGCGGCATGTTTTTCTTCTTCTTTTTGTTACAGGACCGAACCCCTATAGCTAATTGCTGTCCAGATGAAATGGACATCTCAGTAGGTGTTGTCAGTGATCAGCCAGAGATTACTGGCAATTACCTGATGGACGCATCTTCTCCCACCGAGGAGGAATCATCTTTGTGTGATATGGTAATTAGGGTTTAACTATATAACCGGTGCTGGTGAAAAATGCATATGATAACTTTAAGGAAAAAGTACTTCAGGTAGAAATGTATTTTGCTTTTATTTGCAAATTAATAATTAGATTATGTTTTTTTATTTCAGACCACTGAGAAAGAACTTTCCATTTCCCTGGACATGTCAGATGAAGAAGAAGGAGAAAAACAGGCAGAAGAAGTAGCAACAGAAAAGGCAATGGCAGACAATATCAAAGTCGGAACATCAGAGAATCTATAGCAAGAAGAACTACTACCTTAACTGTGAGAAGGCTTATGCAAAAATCACAAGACATCTGAAGCAGAAGCATTCTACCAAAGTTGAAGTGGCTAAGGCAGTTGCAATGAGGTAGGGAACACAAGCACAATCTTGCTTTCAGCAAAATAAGAAACATGGGGAACTACCACCATAACTGTTCTGTCCTGTCCTCTGGGAAAGGACAAATCATACCAAAAAGGCAAGCAACTTTTCCATCAACAGCAACAGACTATCTGCCTTGCATGTTTTGCTTTGCTATGTATTTCAAAACAGGCCTCTGGAGGCATCAAAAGCGTTGCAAACAACAAGTCAACAAGGATGGACCAGTAAAAAGAAGCGTTCAGGCAAGTTGTTCCTTGATGTTGCCCACGGACAATGCATTTTCCAGCATGACATACGACACTGTAACTCAAGTGGTGAAGTCTGACATGCTTATCATTTCACTGGGAGAGAGAATGTTCCTCAAAAACTGAGAAGTTGGATGACATCAGGCAGACATCAGGAATAAGATGAGAGAACTGGCAAGACTTCTTATTTTGGCAAGGAAAATCAACAACGACATTGTCTTTTCGAAGGATTTGATCAACCCCGGAAAGTTCAACACAGTACTTGAGGCTGTAAAACAGATGACTGGGTTTGATCACTCAACACACCGATTCTCAGTTCCCTCAACTGCACTCAAACTGCGTCATTCCCTTGTGAAGGTGGCAAATATTTTGCAAGGAGAAGCTCTACGTCAAGAGGACATTTTCTTAAAGGGAAGAGCAGAGCAGTTCCTTAAATGAATTGAACTGGAATGGATGACACACGTGTCATCCAATGCACTGAAAACACTGTATCAAAAAAAAAATAACAGCCCTCAAATCCTGCCTCTATCAGAGGACATCAAGAAGCTTTAAAAACACGTTTAATACTACAATTCCCAATTAATTTCAGTTAGTCACCAGGTGTTTATGTATTCTGTATGAACTGATCTAAAGTGAGGAATATTATTATTATTATTGTAATATTATTAATACAGCAATTTATGATTAATCCAGGTAGTGAGGAAGCATTTACTGTTAGAGTACGTCTGACCCAGAACGCAGAGAGATCACACAGACCACGTAAGGTAGATTCAAAAATAAAGGTTTTAATGGAGAGCCAGGGTTGTATGAGAAAACAGTGTAGGCAGGTCCGAAGCTGGGGGAGAGCTGACGGTGAAGGCTGGGTGGTGAGGCCAGGAGCTAGTAGGCGCAGCAGAGGAAGCAGCAGGTCTGAGCAGGCAACAGGAGAGAAACACAGGGTAAGTACAAACACAGGGAACAAAGGCAAAAAATGGAGCACACGGATGATAATAGCAAGTAACTAGAACTGAGAGCCAAGTACCACATGGGTAGTAGATAACGAACTGGCGCCGAAGAGGTGATCAGCCCGGGTTTAAATATTGCTGGAGTGAATCATGTGGATGAGGTGCAGCTGCGAAGAATGGCTCTGCAGTGAAGACTCTGCCACGCCCCTTGCCCTACTGAACACACCCCCAGCACTCCAGGTGGAAAAACAAAACAGGGACCGAACCACCTGACTCAGGGCGGAGGGGAAGCAACCCGTAACAGGACCCCCCCCTCAACGGACGCCTCCCGGCGTCCTTCCAGGCCCCGGCTTGCCAGGGTGAGCACGATGGAAGTCCCTCACCAGCTGCAGATCCAAGATAAGACTCCTGGAGATCCAGGAGCGCTCCTCCGGCCCATAGCCCTCCCAGTCGACCAGATACTGGAGCCCCCTACCACGCCGCCGAACGTCCAGAAGGCGGCGGACGGTATAGGCCGGGTGGTTGTCGATCATGCGAACGGGAGGCGGAGGGTCCCCAGGCGGGCACAAGGGACTGGAAGAGACCGGTTTTAGGTGCGAGACATGGAAGGTGGGATGACACCTCATAGCCCGCGGCAACTTCAGCCGCACAGCGGAGGGATTAATAATCGAGTCAATGACGAACGGGCCCAGATACCGGGGTGCAAGCTTGCGTGAGTCAGTCCGCAGGGGAATGTTCCTGGAGGACAGCCACACCTCCTGCCCAGGCTGGTACTGGGGAGCCGGGGTCCTGCGACGGTCCGCCGACCTCTTGTTCTGCTCCGTAGTCCAGAGCAACGCATCCCGGGCGTCGCTCCACACTTGACGACACCGACGTAAGTTCTCCTGGACCGAGGGGACAGCCAATTCCTTTTCTTGCTCAGGGAACAGAGGAGGTTGATACCCCAAAGAAGCCTCGAAAGGGGACAGACCGGTAGCAGAGGTGGTCAGGGAATTGTGGGCGTACTCGATCCAGGGAAGATGTTTAGCCCAGGAGGATGGATGCTGAGCCACCACGCAGCGAAGAGACGCTTCCAGGTCCTGATTTGCTCTTTCGGTCTGGCCGTTAGTTTGCGGGTGGAATCCTGAGGAGAGACTCACAGTAGCCCCAAGAGCAGAACAAAAATCCTTCCAGACTTGAGAAACGAATTGTGGGCCCCTGTCCGAAACAATGTCCACAGGTATTCCATGGGGACGGAATACATGTATGACTAAGAGGTCCGCTGCCTCACTGGCAGTCGGTAGTTTAGGTAATGCAACATAGTGAGCAGATTTAGAGAACCTGTCCACAATCGTGAGTATTGTATCATTACCTTCGGACACGGGGAGACCAGTGACAAAGTCCAGGGCTATGTGGGACCAAGGACGACTTGGAACCGTCAGAGGTTGTAGCAGACCCGAGGGAGACTGGTGGGATGCTTTCCCTCGGGCACAGGTGGTACAGGCTGCCACGAAAGCTCGGACATCAGCTGCTGCTGATGGCCACCAGAAATGCCTTTTTAACAACGTAAGGGTACGCTGCCTCCCTGGATGGCAGGCGAAACGGGATGAATGGACCCACTGCAACACTTCAGACCGCACGGATACAGGGACATAGAGCCGGCCAGGCGGCCCGTCGGCTGGTCCGGGGTCCGAGTCTTGGGCAGCCTTGACCAGAGACTCAATCTCCCAGCGAACTCTGGCCACTACGCAGGTAGGGGGCAGGATGGACTCCGGTACGCTGGGCTCCTCAGAGATGGAGAACTGGCGGGACAAGGCATCAGGTTTAACATTGCGAGAACCAGGACGGTAAGTAAGAGTAAAGTTGAACCTGCTGAAGAAGAGAGACCATCTGGCTTGGCGGGAGTTGAGACTCTTTGCAGACTGAGCAAAGGCCAGGTTCTTGTGGTCGGTCCATACTATAAAAGGCTGCTCCGCCCCCTCCAGCCAATGCCGCCATTCCTCTAGCGCCAGTTTGACGGCCAACAATTCACGGTTACCGACGTCGTAATGCCTCTCGGCTGGAGACAACTTCCTAGAAAAAAAAGCACAAGGGTGGAGTTTTTGGTCCGTGGGGGAGCGTTGCGACAGCACCGCTCCAACACCTGAGTCCGAGGCATCCACTTCCACAACAAAAGGTAAAGAGGAATCAGGGTGGATGAGCACCGGGGAGGTGGAAAACAGTCCTTTTAGGGTACACATGGCTTGGTCAGCTTCAGGAGACCACACAAACGGAACTTTAGGTGAGGTGAGTTTTGTGAGGGGAGCTACTACCTGACTAAAGCCCTGGATGAATCGCCTGTAGAAATTTGCAAAACCAAGGAAACGTTGTAGATGTTTGCGAGACTGGGGAACGGGCCATTCAGTTACTGCCTTAATCTTGTTGGGGTCTGCCGAAACCTGTCCCTTCTCAATGATGAACCCAAGAAAGGGAACAGACTCACGGTGGAACTCACACTTCTCAGCTTTAACAAAAAGCTTGTTTTCCAACAGACGTTGCAGGACTAGACGGACGTGTGTGACATGTTCAGTGAGTGACTTAGAGAAAACCAGTATATCGTCCAGGTAGACGAAAACAAAACGATTTAACATGTCCCGTAAAACATCATTTACCATAGCTTGGAATACTGCTGGTGCATTCGTGAGACCAAAGGGCATTACCAAATACTCAAAGTGTCCAAGTGGTGTGTTGAAAGCTGTTTTCCACTCATCTCCTTGCTGAATCCTGACGAGATGATAGGCATTGCGCAGGTCCAGTTTGGAGAAGACCGTGGCACCCTGCAGTGGTTCAAAAGCAGAATTGATCAGTGGCAAAGGGTATTTATTCTTTACAGTGATGTTGTTCAATCCACGGAAATCAATACAGGGGCGTAGCGTCTTGTCCTTTTTCTCCACGAAAAAGAACCCCGCCCCTACAGGTGATGTTGAGGGGCGAACGATGCCTGCAGCCAGGGACTCCCCGATGTATTTCTCCATAGCCTCTCTCTCTGGTCTGGACAGGTTGTAGAGTCGGCTGGCAGGCAAGGGGGCTCCTGGAAATAGTTCAATCGCACAGTCATAGGGTCTATGGGGTGGCAGAGACGTGGCTTTCACCTTGCTAAACACTTCCGATAGATCCAGATAATCCTTGGGGACAGAGGACAAATCGGGCAGGTTCTCTGATGCAGTCGGGGTTTTCACGTTGGGAGGGATAGCCGAACCGAGACAAGTGGAATGACAAAAACTGCTCCAACTACTGATGGTTTTGTGTTGCCAGTCTATGTGAGGATTGTGTAACTTTAGCCAAGGAAAACCGAGAATGAGAGGAGATGCGGAGGCAGACACAACTTTGAGGGTGATTTCTTCTCTGTGATTGCCGGAGAGAATGAGAGTAACTGGAATGGTTTGGTGGGTAACCGTAGTCAAACACTGATCGTCAATGGTTGTGACTTTGATAGGGGATGGGAGTGATTCGAGGGGAATGTCAGCCTGTTTAGCCAAATTCAAGTCAATGAAATTATCTTCCGCCCCCGAATCGATGAGGGCCGTCAACGGCAGTGATAACATACCTAATTGGAGTGTGGCAGGGAGTGACATACGAGGGGATGTGGGTTCGGTTACAGGGATGGGGCTCACTAGTGTACCCACTCTCACTAACGAGCCTCCTCTTTTGGGCGTACAGGACAGGCAGCAAGGAAATGGGAGGAGTTGCCACAGTACAGGCACTCACCTGCCTGTCGGCGTCGTACGCGTTCGGCTGGGGATAGCCGAGCCCGGCCCAATTGCATGGGTTCCTCTTCGTCCCCTGCAGCGGAGACGGGTGCGGCCGAGGGAACACTGTGTGGGGGTGATGAACCGGGCCTTGGTGCCCTGGAAACCCTAGTAGGAACGGGTGCGTGTCCGCTCTTCTCCCGTCTCCTTTCTCGGATCCTGTTGTCAATCTTAATGGCCAAGGAAACAAGACCGTGCAGGTTGCTAGGTTCATCGCGAAGAGCTAGCTCATCTTGAACTGAGTGATTAAGTCCATGCGTAAACACTCCCCGTAGTGCCTCGTCGTTCCAGTTTGAATCAGCCGCTAATGTCCAAAAGTCAATAGAGTACTCAGCCACGCTCCGTGTACCCTGTCTAAGGTCCAACAATCTCTTGGACGCGTTTCCGACATGGTCTGGGTGGTCGAAAACGGTACGTAAACGTGTGGAAAACTCAGAAAAGGTTAACCCGGAGAGGTGTTGATTGGTACACATAGCTTCTGCCCACACTAGTGCCTTTCCCCTGAGTAACCCCAGTGTGTAGTGTACCTTAGATGCTTCTGAGGCAAAAGACAGCGGCCTTTGTTGGAAGACGAGACCGCATTGAAGCAGAAATCCTCGGCACTTGTTCAATTCCCCAGAGAACGGCTCGGGAGACGTCACCGGGGGTTCCCGGGCATGTAGTGTCGCATCCACGGCTACGGAAGCTGGTTGAGAGGGGGGAGAACTAGGAGCACTGGGAAGAAACAGAGTGGCAATTTGAGAAGAAAGCTGAGCAACTTGCTGGCATAATTGTTGGTTGGTCTCCAGTAATTTGTGGATCAACTGGTCGTGTTGTCCTAACAGAGCTCCCTGATTTTTGATGGCTCGAAACATGCCTTCATCATCTGAAAAACGTGAATCCTCTGCAGGGTCCATGGCCAGTTCGTTCTGTTAGAGTACGTCTGACCCAGAACGCAGAGAGATCACACAGACCACGTAAGGTAGATTCAAAAATAAAGGTTTTAATGGAGAGCCAGGGTTGTATGAGAA